>NC_058131.1:461534614-461577434 GCF_016433145.1 Gracilinanus agilis
TGTTTCACCCCTTTAAAGTGTGGAAATGCCCCGATTCTGCGTACCTTCAATGCTGCGCCCTGTTGTGGGGTTCCTTCGTTCCTCTGGACTCGTTTTTATTTCCCCTTGAGGGGTCCTGTGTGGTTCGGTCAGGAGAGATCGAGCAGCTGCTCCTTACTCTGCCGCCATCTTAACCGGAAGTCTATATAATAAGTATTAATGGAATGTTATCCCTTCCCATTAAGGTTATGGAATCACACATGTTATTTTTGACTCTAGACCAGTGATGGAGAACCTATGGCATGAGTGCCAAAGATGGCATACAGAGCACTCTCTGTGGGCCCATGGCCTCCCTCCCCCCAACTCTTCCCTCCTCCAGAGTTTGTTACTAGAAAGGCAAAGGGACTCTGGTGGAGCTGCTTCCCACCCCCCCTCCAGCAAGCCTGACAACATTTTTTCACATCCCCCACCTCTCTGCCCAGCAGCCCAATGGGAACACACAGTGGGTAAGGTGGGTGGCTCACAGGCAGCAGAGCTGGAGGGGAGCAGAGTGCTCAGGCCCCTCTACTCCTCCTCTCTACACTCATTGCGGACATTCCTCACTTCCCTCAACCCACCATCTGGCAGCCCAAAATGAGAGTGCTTCTTTCCTCCTCTGTGTGGGGTAAAGGGAGGTGAGGCACAACCAGCACTCAGTGGGGGGAGAAGCACAAGCACCCCATGTTGGGGGTTTGGTGGGAGCATACCCAGCACCCTGTCTCTAAAAGGTTGGCCATCACTGCCCCGGACAATATTTTCTCAAGTGTCAGCAACTTTTCTAAGGTACCTTCCAAGTATTCATTCATTCATTCATTCATTCATTCATTCATTCATTCATTCATTTTCCCAGCAACTCAAACTAAGGAGAGAAAAGGTTATGGTAATATATGTACAGTAAAACAAGAAGCCTGTGAACCAACCTGGAAAAAACTGGAAAAAATAGGGGTTCTCCTTGAGCCCTATGTGAATGGAAGTTGAAGAGTAAGAGAGTTTGAAAAACAGCACTCTTTGTGTTTTCTATTACTCCCTACCCCTTGATAACTTGATTACTAAAAAGATCTTATTTGCTATCTAGAAGGACAATTTGGCAAGTGGTTAGAGTACTAGACATTTATGATACTATCTGTGAGGAAGTAACTTAATTTCTGTAAGTCTCAGTTTCCTCATCTATTAAATAGGAATAAGAGTACCTCTAGTACCTACTTTCATAGAGTGATTGGGAGAATCAAACAAAGTAACATATATAAAGCATTTTGCAAAAGACATTCAAGGCTTTATATAAATGTCAACCATTATTTGGCAGTGGAAAGAGCACCAGGACTGGAGTCTTGAGTTCAAATTTGGCCTCACACATTTACTATCTGTGTGACTCTGGGCAAGTCACTTAAACCTGTTTGCCTCAGTTTCTTCATCTGTAAAATAAGCTGGAGGACAAAATGGAAAATCACTACAGAGAATCTGTGCCAAGAAAACACCAAATGAGGTCATGAACACTTGGATACCCCTTTTATCCAGTAATACCATTACTAGGTCTGTATCCCAAATATAAAAACAGGAGAAAGGACCTACTTATACAAAAATATTTACGTGGTGGCAAACAACTAGAAACTGAAGGGTGCCCATCAATTGGGGAATGGCTGAATAAGTTGTGGTATAAGGTTGTAATGTGATAAATACTATTGCACCATAAGAAATGATGAGCAGGACAATCACAAAAGAATCTGGAAAGACATATGAAGTGAAGTGAAGTGAGCAGAACAGGAGAATGATGTACACAACAACAATAATGTATGATGATCAATTGTGAACAATGTAACTATTATCATCAAAGCAAGGATCCAGAACTACTCCAAGGGACACATGATGAAAAAGGTTACCCACCAACATTGAAGGAACTGGCAAAGTCTGAATGCAAATGGAAGTATATCATTCTTCACTTTATTTCCTCTGTGAATTATTCTCTTTTGTAAACAATATATGTCTTATTTCACAACAAGATGAACACAGAAATATGAATTGTGTGATAACATATGTACAGCCTATATCATATTATCTGTCTTCTTGGGGAGAGAGGAGGAATGGAAGGGAGGGAAAGAACATGGATCACAAAATGTCAGAAAAAAAGTTATTAAAATTGTTATCAACATGTAATCTCTAAAAAAATTTAAAATTTTTTTAAAGAATTGAACACAACTGAAATGACTGAACATCACCACCACCTACCTCATAGGGTTTGGGGAGGAATCAGACAAAATGATGTAAATAAAGCATTTTTGCAATAGAGAGTCAAAGCTCCATAGAAATGTCAGGCATTATTTTTCATTATCTTTGATATTAATCTCACAAGTCACTGACCTCTATCCTGTGATAAGACCATCCTCTACTGAGTACACACACGTAATGGTTCACTCACCACACCTATCAAATAAAAAGTTCAAATTCCTTTCACTGATATCAAAGCCTTCCACAATATAACTTCAACTTATTTTGGTAGCCTCTTGTTTGACAGTCTTTTCTTCCATGTACCCTATGCTGCAACTAAATCAGACTATTCACTGTTCCATGAACACTAGAATTTCTCTCTGGACATTTGCTTATATTATTCCTGAGTCCTGAAATGCCCTCTCCTTGCTATCTCTGTTATTGAAGTCCTGCTTATCCTTTAGGACCAGCCCAAATGCTACTTCTTCTCTGATCTGCCAACTTGGAAAAGATTGTTCCCTCTTCATGACCATTAAAGAATAGAAGTTGATAACTACATTGTAAAGACATAAACAGCATGGTTTCTGTCTTTACAGTGTAGTAATCAACTTCTATTCTTTATTATATTTGTTTCCTTATTTCTATTATATGTTCTTAATAGACTGTAAGAGCTCCTTCATGGCAAAGACCATTTCTTAATTGTTTTTATTTCCCCCTCGGTGCCTTGCAAGCTTCGCATATGATGCTAGATAATCAATAAATGTTTGTTGAATGGATACATGAATATGGTCTTGGCTTTAATGTTTTTGTAATCTCATCTCTTGTTCTCATTTTTTTAGAAGTCCCTTGAAAAATTCATACTGTTAAAAGTCTTTGAAAAATACTCTATGGAGAATATTTAAGAAGATTTTTTTAAAAAGATAGTTATATAAAATTTCCTTTCTAGCCCTTTAGATTATTCCCCCTCCCCAGATCTAGAAGTATGCTATCAAAAGCAAAAGGTTAGAATTAAAATAAAATTTCCCTAATAGAAATCTGTTTTTTGTTCGCTGTTATCTAAATAGTCTGAAGCATAAAAAGTTTAATGCTGAGCAGTCCACTTTTGGCAATGTTGTCTGACTTTTCTGTACCACCTTTCTCTAGGAATGTTTCCAGCAACATTTAGAAAGTTCTTTCCCCCCTTAAACCTGTCCTGACAAAGGCAAATAACTAAGGATAGGCAAGGCAAACAGCTTAGTGCATGACTGGGAGGGAGACTTCTTTTCAATATTATTTTTTATAAATATTTTTATAAATTCTCTTATTTTTAATTCAGCTTTACAGAGTTCATATTTATTTTGTGATAAGCCAAGTTGTATGTGGACAGCCCCCTGGAAGCTCTACCCATGTACAAAGTTCTCTTTGGGGCAGCATTTATTCAAATACATCCTTCATGTGTCTCCGTCCATTGTTCCCCTTTACTGCCAAGTCTGATGATAAATGAGTTCAAAGTGAGAAGCACAGAACAAAGCAGAAGGGCAAAGAAATAACAAGGAATTAAATGGAGTAGCACTTCTTGGCACTTCTATCCAGTTGGCTACCTTTCATACCTCCAAAGGAAATTATGAGTCAGCTCCCATTCTATTCTGTCTATGTCTCCAACATGGTTGGAAAAAGGACACAGATCGTTTAACTCATGGTGCTGGACCAGGAAGTTGCTCTTTCTAATTAGCTCCTCTTATCACTCACCCTAGCAGGGCAGAAAGCATTGGTGTTTCTGTCCCTGGGTCACAGCCACCACCATCTCCTCGATGCCCATGGTTTAGTCATTGTTTATCTTACTATTCCAGTTATTCTGGCTTATACCCGACTCAGGCTAATCTGGTGGGTCAGGATCAGAATAAGAATGAAAACCATTGTTCATAGACCTTTTAACATCCAGCAAAAAATGAAATTTAGGGGGCAGCTGGGTGGCTCAGTGGATTGAGAGCCAAATCTCGAGATGGGAGATCCTGGGTTCAAATGTGGCCTCAGACACTTCCAAGCTGTATGACCCTAAACAAATCACTTAACCCCCGTTGCCTAGCCCTTACTGCTCTTCTGCCTTGAAACCAATACACAGTATTGATTCTATGATGGAAGTTAAGGGTTTTTTAAAAAATGAAGTTTACTTATATATATAATATGTAAAGGATATCCGAAAGGAACATAGCATTTATTCACTTAAGTGCAGCTGTCTTTCTTCTACTTTTGTCATAGTGACACACCAGTCAGAATCAGGCTTGAGAAGTGATTAGGCAAAGCATGCATTTTAAAATTGTTTTTGGGGGGGTTGGGGAGCACTATATTTTCTTTCGTAACATGGTTAATATGAAAATGTTTTGCGTGTCTGTGCATGTATAATCTATATCCAATTGCTTGACTTTTCAAGGAGATGGGAAGAAGGGAGGGAGGGAAAGAATTTGGAATGCAAAATATTTTTAAATGAATGTTAAAATTATTTTTACATTTAATTTGAAAAATATATAAAAAATTTCACATTAAAAACAAAAGTAATCAGGAAGCTATCAGTGGTTTGAGACTTAGCTTTTTGGACCAAATAAATCATGAAAGCAATTTTACTACCTTTTTTAAAAATCTTAGAATCAGTACTGGGTATCAGTACTGTAAGCAGAAGAGCAGAAAGGGCTGGGTACTAGGGAGTAGGAAACTTGCTCAGGGTTACACAGTTAGGAAGGGTCTAAGGCCATATTTAAACCCAGAGCCTCTTGTCTCTAGGCCTGACTCTCAATCCACTTAGCCACCTGGCTGCCCCCAATTTTGCTACCTTTTAAAGACTGGTTTGCATAGGATAGATGTTGTTCCTATGATTCCTATGACATACCATCATCCGTTTGTGACAAGGTACTAATGGTCTTTTAGAGAACTTCTCACCACTTAAATGGCTTTAATTGCATTACTGCACGACCCTGGACTCAGGGGTACAAGAAGCCAGGTATAAGTAATACCTGCCTCAAGCAAGTAAAATAAAGGAAAAAATGGAATGATCGCAAAAGGCTAAGAAAGGATTCATCCCCTGAAAAAGTGACAGAATATAGAGAATGAGGATCTTAAATCCTAATCTTTACTTTCCTGATTTGGAGGGATGAATTCAAGGATCTTAATGTTAATGATCTGATCCATGTAATCAATAATACAGAAATGTGAAAATGTATGGATGAGCCAGACCAGGAGAAGTATTTCAGGATCAGAGTAGAAGATGACACTTCTGGCACATACAACCATCCTTATCATGGATCAGGGTCATCCGGAGTAAGATCTTTCTAAAATGCGATTCCCAGAACTGAATCCAATACTCTATATATGATTTGACCATAGCAGAGTACAGAGAGACTCACTTCTTTTAATGTAGCTCAAGATTATTTGGCCACCATATATTTGTTCAAGCAGAAACGGTTCCTTTCAGTTTGACCATATACTCTAATTCAATCCATTTATTAAAGACCTGGGCAGGGAAGTGGCACAAGAATTGAGTGCTGGGTCTGGAATTGGGAAGACCAGTGTTCAAATATGACTCCAGACACTTACTATTTGTGTGACCCTAGGCAAGTTACTTAACCCTGTTTGCCTCAGTTTCCTGTAAAATGAGCTGGAAAAGGAAATGGAAAACCAATCTAGTACCCTTGCCAAGAAAAACTCAAAAGTAATCACAAAAAATATGACCCAGAATGACTAAATAACAAGAAAGCACTTTAAGCTTTGCAAAGCACTTTACAGATATGATCTCATTTTATTCTCCAACAACCCTGGAAGGTAGGTACTATTACTGAACCCATTTTACAGAAGAGGAAAGCAGGAAAAGGTAATATAACAAACACAGTTATCTAGTGTCTGAGACCAGATTTGAAATTAAATCTTCCTGACATCAACTCTAGAACTCCATCCCCAGTTCCACTGCATAGGGTCTAGCATATAATAGGGATTTATTAAATACTTATCAACTGCCCAAAAAGCAACCTGCAAGTTTGTTATCAAAATCTAGGAATGAACCAGGGACTTTCAGATCTTCAATCTAACACTCTCTCAATGGAATTATTTCAAGCAGTCCTCAAAATGAAAAAAACAAAAACAAACAAAACAAACCAGTGTCTTGCTAACTTCAACTTGCAAGACTTCCCATAGCTTTTCTTTTCATATGTGACATGCTACAGAATTTACAAATAGGCTTCTCCAACATATGAGATCACAGAGAGGGTCAAAGCCTTCCTTCAGGGGACAATAACACAGAAGGGTTGTGGTTTTTAAATGTAGCAGATATGGGAAAGCCAATATCACACCTAGCCTAGAGTGCACAAATGCCTTGTCTCCATTCTAAGTAGTGATCGAATATTATTTTCGCTGCCTCTATTTTAGGGTTAAATTGGTGACATAATTAGGAAGAGTACCTAGATCTTATTTTTTCCTCAGGATTGGTCTCATTTGATTGCATATCCTTTATCTGTTGCTATCCCCTATTTCTGTAGAGTGGGCATTATAAAGGCACTACTGGGGAAAAAAAAAAAAAAAAGACAAATGGCTGTTTTTTTTTTTTATAACTTGTTCCTAGGCTATATACATCCCTTCACTCCTGATAGCATCAGCCATGATGACTCTTAAGTTGTAAAAACAATAATAATAAACTTGATTTCACAAAGGACCTTTCATGCAAATATGTTGCAAAATGCTTTGCCAACTTAATAATAGGGTTATAGAATTATATAGCAGCTTCACAGAAGTAAATAATAGTTGATTCTAATAATTAACCTAACTTATAGTTCAGGAAACTGTCACATCTAAGACTGCCTTCTCTCCTCCCTTAATCTTTCTGCCTTTACCTCCTTTTCTCTAGCTTTAAAAACAGCTTTCTCCAAATCACAGCCAAGGCTATGACATTATAACTAGTAAAAAAATTTTTTTTTAATTTTAAGTATTATACCTTGATCTTTTTTCTCTAAGATAGTGATTTCCAGTTTGTCTGGAGCTGGAGCACCCCATCACAACATGCATGCATGTGCCTCTCTTCCTAAAAGGACAGATTATTATACATTAACTTAATTTATGAACAAATAAAAATTAATTTAATTTTGAGAATTTTGCAACACACCTCAAGGTCACTGGAGATAGCTTTGACTTTTACAAAACCAAGACTACCCCAAAGAAATCCATGAAATCACACTGAAATATTGCTCAGGAATTAGAATCGGCTTTTTTCAATGCTCTGCTCACTGTGGTGTTCAATATAGCTGGTGGTTTTCCCATCCCTACCCCCATGTAATGTAGTAATAATAGTAACAGCATTTATATCATGCTTTATGGTTTGCAAAGTGCTTTATAAATATTAACCTATTTTATTCTCATGCCAACTTGGGAGATAGATGCTATTATTATCTTATCCCTTTTTTAAAGATGAGGAAACTGAGGCACACAGTAGTTAAGTGATTTGTCCAAGTTCACATACATAGCTAACAGTCACATAGTCTGAGGCTAAATTTGAATTCAAGTCTTTTCTAAAAAGGTTCAAAGTCACTTTTTGTACCCCAATTTAGAAACCTATACAGCTAGATTTAATATATTGTGCTCATTTCATTATATCCATCAGTAATCAGCCTTCAATGCCCAAGGTACTAATAGTCTATTTCCAGTTCACACTGCAGTTTCTTGTCCAGGGCTCCTCTCAGGATTCCTTCCCCAGCTGATATTCCACATGCCACATAGGGAGATAAGACCATGAGGATGGGAAGTAAGCCTGTCCTCCAATTAAAACCTCCTCAGGAACAGGATTGCTTCAGACTCATTGAAAACTCCACTTCCTCAGGGATCCATGCAGGGAGTCTCTATAGACAGAGCTGTTCTTGTTAACTCACTGAGCTGAATCAGCCAAAGTATTACCTAAGGGAATATTTGTGCTGCCAATGGTAGCAAGTTGAGTAGATCAAGTCCCTTGGCTAGTATAGCTTTTGTTGGTATCCATTCTTGTCTGGTAGAGTGACCAACTCATCTGAAAGGAATTTAGACCAATAACCCTCATGATCTCTATAGGGCAGTTCACTCAGCAAAAGCAGTTACATTTTATGTGCCTTTTATTATTACATAAAAGTGATTAACTGGCCATTTATCACCAGGTTGAGATATCAAAACGATAAAAATGAACATAAAAAATCTAAAACAGCCAGACTTTTCCTGGTTCCCTGATAGCAAAAACTTCAAAGCATATGCCTTTGTTATAGAATCTCAGAGTTGGAAAAACACTCAAAGGTCATCTGTTCTGACCTAGACTTGAATAGGAATTACCTCAAATCATTGTTCTGGTCACCCAGCCTTCCCTTGATGACCTCCAGGGACAGGGAACTCACCATGACTTTCAGCTTTTGGACAGCTCCATTTATTATGGAGTCTTCATTATATGGAAACAAAATCTGGTTCTCTGCACTATCCTTTATTCCTAGCTCCACCCTCTACAGCTAAGCAGAATAAGTCAAATATAACTTTTCTGCCACATGGCAGCCTTTCCAGTACTTGAAGATAGCTATCATTTTTATTCTCCTACTGCCCCAAATCTTTTCTTCTCCAAGCTAAACATTCCCCTTTCCTCCAACATAGCCTTCTATGGTATGTTTACTATTCTCTTCACTGTCTTGGTCACTTTCAACTTGATTCATTCTAGCTTGTCGATATTCTTCCTGAAATATGGTACCCACTGCTGAATACCATACTACACATGTCATCTGATCAGGACAGAATATGGAAAGACTATCGATAAAAATAAGTACAGGTATCCCTTTCATATCATAACTTACTCCATAGTGGTTTCGATATATTGCGGGTCAGCATAAGAAATTAAATGGGAATTTGGGGGCAGTTTTGCGGAAGCTGCAGGTGATATCCAAAGGCTAGAAGACAACACAGAAAAAGTTTAGAAAATAGCCTATGACCAAATACTTAACCCAGTGTACAATAAGGTACTGTAAATACTCAATGAAAGAGAAAGAAAAATTTCAGACTTCTCTGGTACAACAAGAGGGCCAAAGAAATTTAAGTGCTGTACCCCTAACACCCATGATATGGAAGGAGTATCTATATTTTACATTTTACTCTGGTTCTGTACTATATAATCAGTTTCCTCCATGCCCTTGTTTTCTGACAATCCAAGAAAGCTCCTCTCCCTGTTGGTGGTTATCCTTTCTGAAACAGAAACTGCCCCCCTACCTCCCCCCAGTCAACTTGGACAAAGGGACCCAGGATTTCTAGTCTTTACACTCCAAAGACTACTTCTAAGACTGAACATATTCACCTCAGTATCACCATTCAATCACCCACTATAAGACAAAGAAAGATAGAGCAGAAGAAGCAGCCTATGCTCAAGTTTGCCTACCTGAGCCCCAGTTCTAGTTGTGATGTGGTCCATGGCCACCAAACATGCTGCCAAGGTGAGAAAAAGGATTCATCCTTTTCTCTGCTCTCTCATTGGAAGTCTTTTGAAAGAGAGCTACTGGCCACCGAATCCAAGAAAGGGAGTGATCTGGAAGTGGTCTTTCCTTTTTAATTAGCACATGACTTTAACCCCTTGTCACTGTCATGGGTTTGTAGAGAGGATCAAGGAACCAATTAAGGATTATTGCACCGCATTGAAGCACCACGTCTTTCAGCTAGTTCCTCAATATATTTAACCCCTAGGACCTACTCTTCCACTTTACCTTAGCTAAATATAAGTATGTTCATAACCTTTTCATTTTCATGTTCATTAACTCCAAAATTCCATGTCTGATCACAACCTTTTATGATTCTCTCTTTCCCTGTGCCTTATTTCCCTTAAACCTATCATTTTTCTTCAATATTACTTCCAATTTTTTCATACTTAACCAGGACATCATCCCTGCTATGGCTTCATTCAACCCCCTTCCCTCTCTATATGTTTTATTGAGCCAGTTCCAATTCTATGCTACCCTCTATTCTTGAATCTTTTGTTCCCTTGGCCTAGTAACAATCATATCTTGCCAAATCTCACACTAAATTACTCTTTTCATCAACCTCGTTTTCTTCCACTCATGTGCTACTGAACAGAGCTAGAGGAAGTCAAAAAATCTTGGTGACAAATATATTTTATCTAATCTCAACTGGATCCTCAGTGAGTAAGGCAATCTTTCTCCCTAATTGATTCACTATGCCACTCACCACAGGAATTATTGCAAATCTTTCTCACTTTTCTGAAGTCTCCCACAACACTCCTGCCCCCTAACCTCTTTGCTGAGTATCTTTCCTCACATTTAGCCAAAAAAATTGAGGCCATTCACCCAGAATTCCCTCTTCTCCCTTTTTTCTCCAACTTATATCTCTCTAAAAATCATTTCTACTCTTTCCCCCTTCACTCCAGACTCTGATAAAGAGGTGGGATTTTTTTTTTTTTACCTAGGTCAAATCCTCTACATGTAATTTTGATCCCATCCTTTTTTGTTTTCTCCAGAAGATTATCTCCAACATAACTGTACCTTCTCTAATTTTTAACCTTTCCCTAATTATTTGTCCCTTCTATGTTGCTTACAAACATACCCCCAGTCTCTTCCATTTTTAATAAACCTCCCATAGAGCCTACCATGCCTACCTGTCATTTCTATTTTCTCCTGTCTGAGCAAAATTCCTTGAAAAAGCTATCTACAATAAATGTCTCTATTTTCTTTCTTCTCATTCCTTTCTAAACCTTCTGTAATCTGTCTTCCATCCTCATCATTGTACAGAAACTGCTTCCTCTAAAGTTAACTCTTAATTAGAAAATCTAATGGACTTTTCTTAATCTTCATTCTTCTTAAACATTTTCTAGCATTTCACACTGCTGACTATTTTCTTCTCCTGGATACTCTTTCCAATCTAGGTTTTGGTATCATCATTCATTCTTTTTCTCCTTCTACCTAATTGAGTACTCTTTTATCTTTTGTAAGTCATTATTCATGTCACACTCATTAACTGTGTGTGTTTTCCATGACTCAGTCCTGGCCTTTCTTCTCTTTTTCTCTTTTGTTTGATGACCTCATTAGTCGCCATAGGTTCAGTTATCATCTTTATGTAGATAATTCCTAAATCTAGGAATATAGGTCTAGTCTCTCTCCTAAATTTTAGACTTGCCTCACCTACGACTTAGACATCTCCCAGATACCCCAAACTCATAATATCCAAAAGTGAAATAAATATTTTGCACTATTTTTCTAAGAAGTAGATCCTACTTATCTCCCAGGTTTATTGAGAGGATCAAATAAGATTCTATTTGTAAAGCACTTTACATAGTAATTGGCACTTCATAAATGCTTGTTTCCTTCCTTCTTTCCCCTCTTCTAGTCATAGAGTTTGGGATTTCCATCAATGACCCAACTTTAGTTCATGGTGAGAGTCCCTGATATATTCCAGTTCTAGTTCTTAAGACTAGACTAAGCAGGTAAAGTCTATTTGCACGATAACTATTAAAAGAGTCTGAGGTTTATACTCTGTAGTTTTTTAATCCTATGCCTCTTCTGTTCTCTCATGCAGATGGGTGGATATAACTCATACAGCTAAAAAACTAACACCTAAGGCCAAGATCATATTATATGAGGATGTTGTTTTTGTTGTGTATTCTTTGTTTTGAAGAGGACCAATGACATCACAAGGTGATATCACAACTTGCCTGTGAATTGGATGTAAGTAAAGCAAAGTTGCACAAAGTCACCAACCTCAGTCTTTCTTTCAAAGTCATTGAAGTCCAATAGCAAGACAAAAGTCAGGATGACTAGCAATGGCCAAGAGTGCCATTTATGACTTTGGTGTCTTTAATATCTGACTAAGCAGTGCTACTTCAACTGCCTTCGTGGCCATTGGATCAAATTGTTTTTATCCACCCAGGCCACAAGGAGAAGTCTTCACATGTTTTGGGGTGGGCATCCCCCAATCTCACCAACAGGTCTGGGGCTCAATTAATGACATGGTGAAGCCCATTTGCTGGGACTTTTACCAACATATGTGGAGTGTTCAGAGAGGACTAGCACCTCCAGTATGAGGACTTGCCAAGTCATTTTCAGGGTCTACTTTTGACCCAATTCTCACCTGCTAACTCCAAGATGTAGAATATGCTACAGCCACTCCAAGCAGAATGGATGAATGAGAACAATATATGGGGATACATCCAGCCCAAAACTTCAGAGGGGTTTTCAGGCACATCATTCTACTTGGAACCAAAAAGAAAAAAGGAAAGCAAAATCAAAATATATACATTCCACTGCCAAAGGACTCCACCTTTCTATCAAGAGAAGAATAGTGTCCTTCATCATCTGTTGGCCATGACCAAAAGTGGTTCACTGCAAATTAATCTTCATTTGGTTGCCTGATAGTATTGTTTTTATTTAAGTCATTGTGGCCATTGTATATATTGTTCCTCCTGTTCTGTTCATTTCACTCTGTTTGAGTTCACACAAAGAAAGAAAATCTTTCCTAAAATGTTCTGGCTTTCTTAGAAATAAATATGATTCATGTCAGAAGACGAGCTTAGCAACTGTATAAGGAACAGAGCTCAGACTGTGGAAAAAGGTCTGCAGCCACTGATCCTTAGTATGCCCCAGGCCTTTCCCTTTGTACAATAATTAATTACTTAGTGGGGTTGTTTACCTGGGACCCTATCACCTCTTTATGCCAGGGAATAATTAGCTCAGTCAAAAAACTCTTACTGTTAGGCAGTAAACCCAATGAACCATAAAATCTACTATTATCAAAGTTGATTGACCCTACTCTGGGCCCTAAGGGGAAAAGTACAAAGCCAAGGATTATAGAAGATATTACACTTGTAAATATTACTATTCTATGATCTTACTGTGAGCCAAATGATCTCAAAACAGTACATATGAAAGCTGAGAACGCTTTTATCAAAAGCAATAGAATAAAAGGAGTCTTTTGGGCTCTCCTTGGTCTGTTTCTTCATGGAAGGAAAACCAACCAACTAGGATTTATCCAGGATCTTTCTCACAACCATTCTCAGGGACAAAGTCATTTGAACTAATTTATGCAGAAAAGCATAACTAGAAATACTCTCCAAGAAATCCATACATTTTTGGAAAGACCTATAGAAGGAGGGTTTTACAGAATTATAGATTTGTAAGCAACCTGAGGAAGGGAAGGGAATAAGTATTTGTATAGCACCTACTAAGTACCAGGAATTCTGCAAAGTGGTAGTTTTTTCCCCAAAATTCTTATTTTCTGTCTTAGTTAGCAACTCTAAGACTGAAGGGCAAGGGCTATGCAAATATGGTTAAGTGACTCGTCCAGGGTCACACAGCAGGAAAATATTTGAGACCAGACTTAAACCCAGGTCCTTCTGACTCCAAGTCTGGCTCTCTATCCATTGTGCCACCTAGCTGCCCCAGTACAAAGTGTTTTTACAAATATTATCACAACACTGTGAAATAGGTGCTATATTATCCTCATTTAAAAGTTGAAGAAACTTGGGCCAACTAAAGTTAAATTACTTGCCTAGGGTCACACAGCTAGTATCTGAGGCTGGATTTGAACTCAGGACTATTTTGTCTTGAGGACCAGCACTGTGCCAACAGGTGCCTCTCCAGTTACCTTGTCTACTCAAGTCTCAACAATACTCCTCCCTGTACATCTTTGACAAATGATCATCCCGCCATTACTTGAAAGAAAGCACTACTGTCCCTAGGTAGCCCATTCTGTTTTTTATAAAATTCCAAGAAGGATTTCATTACCTCAAACCAAGATCTGTTTCTCTACAGTTATCCTGCAATGCTTCTTCTTTTTTTTTTAAAAAAAAACCCCTTACTTTCTGTCCTAGTAACAACTCTAAGGCAGAAGGGCAAAGGCTAGGCAAATAGAATTAAATGACTTGCCCAGGGTCACACAGCTAGGAAGTATCTGAGGCCAGCTTTGGACTCCAGTCCTCCTGACTCCAGGTCTGGCACTTTATCCACTGTGCCACTCAGCTGCCCTTCTACAGTACTTCTAATTCAATCTTCTAGAGCCAAGTAGAGCAAGTCTAATCTCTCTTCCACATATGAATCTGTTAAATCCTTGACAACAGTTCTCAGCCAGTCAATAAACATTTATTAAGCACCTACTTGTGTGCCAGGCTTTGTGCTAAGCACTATTGTCATATTGCTCTCTAATTTTCTCTTCTCCAGCCCCATCTAGCATGATAGAGACAAATGACTCAGTAGATAAGACACTTCATCTGGAGCCAGGAAAACCTGAGTTCAAATCTAGCCTCACTGTGTGACCATGGGTAGACTATTTAATCTCTGTCTGCCTCAGTTTCTTCCTCTGTAAAATGGGAATAATAATAGTACCTGCCTCACAGGATTGTTGTGAGGATAAAATGATATAATAAACTATATAATATTTGTAAAGAACTTTCTTTTTAATATTTATTTTTTAGAAAAGTTAACATGGTTACATGATTTATGTTCTTACTTTCCCCTTTACCCCCTGACCTCCCCTCCCACCATAGCCGATGTGCATTTCCACTGGTTTTAACATGTGCCATTGATCAAGACCCATTTCAAAATTGTTGATAGTTGCATTGGTGTGGTAGTTTCCAGACTACATCCCCAATCATGTCTGCCTCAACCCATGTGTTCAAGCAGTTGCCCCTCTTCTGTGTTTCCACTCCCACAGTTCTTTCTCTGAATGTGGGTAGCATTCTTTTCCATAAATCCCTCAGAATTGTCCTGGGTCATTGCATTGCTGCTAGAACAGAAGTCCATTACATTCTATTTTACCACAGTTTATCAGTCTCTGTGTACAATGTTCTTCTGGCTCTGCTCCTTTCACTCTGCATCAATTCCTGGAGGTCTTTCCAGTTCACATGGAATTCCTCCAGTTTATTATTCCTTTGAGCACAATAGTATTCTATCACCAGCATATACCACAATTTGTTCAGCCATTACCCAAATGAAGGACATACCCTCCTTTTCCAGTTTTTTGCCACCACAAAAAGCACGGCTATAAATATTTTCATACAAGTCTGTTTATCAATGATCTCTTTAGGGTACAAAACCCAACAATGGTATGGCTGGATCAAAGGGCAGGCATTCTTTTATAGCCCTTCGAGCATAGTTCTAAATTGCCATCCAGAATGGTTGGATCAGTTCACAACTCCACCAGCAATGCATTAATGTCCCAATTTTGCCACATCCCCTCCAACATTTATTATTCTCCCCTTCTCTCATTTTAGCCAATCTGCTAGGCGTGAGGTGGTACCTCAGAGTTGTTTTCATTTGCATTTCTCTAATTATTAGAGATTTAGAACACTTTCTCATGTGCTTATTGATACTTTTGATTTCTTTATGTGAAAATTGCCTATTCATGTCCCTTGCCCATTTATCAACTGGGGAATGGCTTGATTTTTTATACAATTGATTTAATTCCTTGTATATTTGAGTAATTAGACCCCTGTCAGAGTTTTTTGTTATAAAGATTTTTTCCCAATTTGTTGTTTCCCTTCTGATTTTGGCTGCATTGTTTTTGTTTGTACAAAAGCTTTTTAGTTTTATATAATCAAAATCATTTATTTTACATTTTGTAATTTTCTCTCTTTCTTGGTTTTAAAATCTTTCCTTTCCCAGAGATCTGACAAGTATACTATTCTGTGTTCACTTAGCTTATTTATAGTGTCCCTCTTTATGTTCAAGTCATTCACCCATTCTGAATTTATCTTGGTGTAGGGTGTGAGATGTTGATCTAAGCCTAATCTCTCCCATAGTTTTCCAAATTTCCCAGCAGTTTTTGTCAAAGAGTGGATTTTTGTCCCAAAAGTTGGACTCTTTGGGTTTATCATACACTGTCTTGCTGACATCACTTACCCCAAGTCTATTCCACTGATCCTCTCTTCTGTCTCTTAGCCAGTACCATATTGTTTTGATGGCCGCTGCTTTATAGTATAGTTTAATATACTGCTAGGCCACCTTCCTTCACATTTTTTTCATTATTTCTCTTGATATTCTTGATCTTTTGTTATTCCATATGAACTTTGTTATAGTTTTTTCTAATTCAGTAAAAAAGTTTTTTGGTAGTTTGATAGGTATGCTGCTAAATAGGTAAATTAATTTGCGTAGAATGGTCATTTTTATTATGTTAGTTCGTCCTACCCATGAGTAATCAATGTTTTTTCCAATTGGGGGCAGCTGGGTAGCTCAGTGGATTGAGAGCCAGGCCTAGAGACGGGAGGTCCTGGGTTCATATCCGGCCTCAGACACTTCCCAGCTGTGTGACCCTGGGCAAGTCACTTGACCCCCGTTGCCCACCCTTACCACTCTTCCACCTATGGGCTAATGCACAGAAGTTAAGGGTTTAAAAACCAAAAAAAAAAAAAAAACACAAACAAAAAAATTGGGGCAGCTGGGTAGCTCAGTGGATTGAGTTCTAGTGTAAAGAACTTTCTAAACCTTAAAGAGCTATATAAATGCTAGCTATGATAATTATAACAATACTATTATTTTCCTTGGGCATTTCACCATCTTACTCTGTTGTATATTTTTTGCATTATAATTATATAATTTATACAATTATATTTTGTTGTTGTTGTTATTCTTAGTCACTTCCCAAACTTAGTTACCCTCCTATAGATACTCCAGTTTATTATTGTTCTTCCTAACATGTGACTTGCCTGTGGTCACACAGGTAGTAACAGGGTAGGATGTGAATTCAAGTCTTTTTGTTTCCAAATTGAATGTGCTTTTCCACTGCACAATATTGTGGTACTCCTGGTAGGTTATTATGCCATATTTTTGTATGGAAAATACCTTTTTTTTTGTTCATTTTTTTATTTCTTTGGGTTAGCCTCATTTTTCCAAATGAGGAAACTAAGGTTGCCATATAATAGGAAGGGGGCGATTTGGTTCAAAAGCAATAGTACTACACACAGAGAGTTAACAAAATTTTATTGTTACAATAATAGAAGAATAGATACCAATGGGGAATAATGTTGGTGTATAGCCTCCATATCCTTTATTGTAAGGGCAGTACACACTAGAACAGCTTCAGATGTGCTATAGTATCTAAATTCTGATAAAAGACTCCACAACATTCAACAAAGATATAAAATCCCCATTTTATAGGAAAAGAACTGAGACATGCATAAGTTAAAGAATCTGCCCAGGGTCATATATCTAGAAAGTGTGTGAGGCTGGATTTTTAGGTAATATTTTATTGAATCCAAGTCCAACGCACCATCTAGCTACCATACAAACACAAGCAAAAATATTCTAAAGAGAACAAGCTATAAAAAAGAAGTGGAAAGCATGTGGGAAAAGGAGGAGAAAGTACCAGCTTAGGAACGTGGTAGTGAAAACCAGGAAGTCAGAAGCTGAGCCAATGTCATCACCGGTGATATCTTGACTTGTTCATGAATTGGATTTAAGTGAGACAGAATTGGACAGAGTCATCAGCTTCACTTTCTCTTCTAGAGTCATCGAAGTCTAGTGGCAAGAAAAATGTTGGGACAATTGGCAACAGCTCAGGATGCAGTCACCTTTATGGCAACTCACTAACTTTATCGCCATTGGAACAAATTATATTCTCATTTGCCCATTCTATGAAGGGAAGTTTTCATATATCTGGACTAGACATCCTCTTAACTCACCAAAGGTTTTGAGGGCTGTCAGTTACCTTCAATCTTGTTTAGCCTGTCTAGTGAGATGGTTTTATTAGGTGTGGTTGTTGTGCCTGCTACAGCTTTTTGGAGACACAGATAAGAACTGGGTTACAGGTAAATGAGCAGTTTTGAAAGGGACTTGGCAAGCCCTTGACTAGAAGAGCTAATCTTCCCTGAACACCCCCCCACACTCCAGAAGCCAAGCTAGGAGAGGGATGAAAGAGGTCTAGCCTGAGCCATTTCCCAAAATGGAAGTTCCAGGAGGAACTCATCAAAAGGAGAAAGGGGCACCAGGGGTAGAGGGATCTTTTAAGTTGAGAAGGCCACAGGGATGGAGGGAACCAACTAAGCATCAGAGTATATGTGGAGCTCTTTGTGGCTATTTTGCATTTAGGTGTCTAGAAAGTGATATCACCAACCTGACCCTTTAATCCCCTCATTCAGTCAGCTTTCAAGGGGAATTTCAAAACTTCTTAAGGAAAAATCAACCTAACTTGCAGTGGAGCTGGAAGTTAGGAGACTAGACTCATTGCAGAGAGCTTCTCTAGATATCTCTTTAGAAAGTTTTCATAGGGGAAAAAAGGGCATTTATGGAAAAAGCATAATTCTACTGTCTATCTCTAATCATTCAAAACATTCATAGTTGAATGTCAATCAATTGGATTAAATCAAATTTGGTATTAGATACTAACAAAGGAATAAGGAATAGTGAAATGAACACTGTGTTAGAGGTAGGTTCATAGATGTGGAAAGGGACACAAAACAAACATTTATAAAATTATTTTTGTTTATTAATTTATTTGGTTCTGCTTTAACAAATATTGGTGGACTTATATCTGATTTTGCAAAGATTTTTGATGGAGGGTAGAAATGTAAGTATTGACTCAAAAGGTAATTTTATGGAATCCTCTCCTCATAGGTGGAGACTGATTACTCAGTGTCCTGGGCCTTTGTGAGGAGAAGGCAGTTAGTGAGAGCAGGAAAAAATAGAGATCCTGGATCTTTTGATTTCCAGCTTTCAAAGGGAAAATGCACCATTCCAACCTCTCTTCAGATCAATGAAGGGAGAAAGTCTCTGGGAAGAAGCTGACATGAAAAACTTTGATAATATCCCTATTCCAAGTTTATTATATTAGAGGCTTCATGAAATTTCCTCTTGGTAAAGATCTGGGACTCTTTCTCTTGGGTGAGCTGAGTTATCTCACTCCCAAAAGGAGAGCTCATTGACTTTGTGTCTTGCCTCCTATATATTCTCCTGTGTGTATGCTCTCTGATTTCTGGTTTGCTATTGATTTGGATAAATGGGTTTATTGGCTATTTGTTATATGGCATTCACTGTGGAACCAGCATCTACTCTAGTGTATAGGAGGTCAAGCTTTGGATACTGAGCTGGGGCACTGTTTCCCTGTTAAGGAAGAGTGATCAAGAGTTGAGCTTGATTGTGGTGGCAAAAAATCGGGAAAATGAGGGTATGCTCTTTGATTGGGGAATGGCTGAACAAACTGTGGTATCTGTTGGTGGTGGAATACTATTGTGCTAAAAGGAATAATGAACTAGAGGAATTCCATGTGAACTGGAACAACCTCCAGGAATTGATGTAGAATGAAAGGAGCAGAACCAGGAGAACCTTATACACAGAGACTGATATACTGTGGCAGAATCGAATGTAATGGACTTCTCTATTAGCAGCAATGAAATGTTCTAGGACAATTCTGAGGGACTTACAAGAAAGAACACTATCCAAATCCAGAGAAAGAACTGTGGGAGTAGAAACACAGAAGAAAAACATTTGCTTGATCACATGGGTCGATGGGGATGTGGTTGGGAATGTAGAGTCTAAACGATCACCCTAGTGCAAATATTAATAATATGGAAATAGGTCTTGATCAATGACACATATAAAACCCAGTGGAATTGCTTGTTGGCTATGGGAGGTCTTATGGGGAAAACCAGGGGAGTTAACTAAAATATTATATGTGGGTTCAGAAGGGTGAGTAGGAGACAGGAATGGACAATAAATGGGGACTTAACAATTTAGGGAAACTGGGTTTAGCTGATAAGGGAAAAGACTGTAGACAGAAGTGATAATTAGGCCCAACTGTAACCGTGCCCCACCTGGGCAAGGGGTCTGTGAAAACCAACAGGCAAATGACAAGAGGATTTGTAATAAATTTAATTAAGGGAACTATGGTCTAAAGGATGGGAATAGGGGTTTCTATACTTCCAGACTATGGGCAAACCACAGAGTCAGGGGAGGGACTTATCTACACTGAACTGAGACCTAAAGCAAGACAGGGCCCAGAGAATAGCAGGACTGAAGTGGGAATCCTCACAGCAGAGTCCTGACAAATTCCAGCGATGTTGCAGGTCTTCCAGGACCACTATCTGTTCTCATTCAGGTGAGTAGATTCTGGGAGCTAACCCAGCCCAAGTTAACCTGCAACTCAGGTTGGAATTAATAGTCTCTACCAAAATCTCCCACAAGTAGATGACAGTCTTCCTTCTGGATATTAGGAAATCTGGGTGCAAATTCCACTTCCTCTGAGGTCTCCCAGGATCAGTTACAACTTGTCCCAACCACCATGGAGTCCATCTCAGAGAGAGAGGCCCCACCTTCCTGCTTCCTCATTCCATTTGGAATTCTCCAGCCCTATCTGCTAGGTTTCCTAAATAATAATTTAAGTAATCTTCCTCACAACAGAGGTGGGTAGGAGGGGGGAAGGGAAAGAATGTGAATCCTGTAACCATGGAAAATTTTTCTTAATTAATCAATAAAATAAAAATCAATAAAATAAAATAAAGGATAAATGTAAAAAAAAAAAAGAGTTGAGCTCGAACCTAAACATTACAACCTTTAGACTAATAATATTTAAGGGAGGAAATAGATATAATTCTAGTTTAGTATACTCTCTCTGAGGAGAGCAGAGTGGTCTCTGCCCCAACCTCACACTTCATTACCTTGCAGGTGTCAAAATCTCCCTTAGAGAAGACTGGGAGGGAGGAGATGCTAAAGATGTCTATCCTTGCCTCCCTGTGAGCCACATCTAGACAGACTAGTATGTTCATACATAACTTTTTGGATCAAAACAAAATAGTACCCAATACTCCACAAATCTTATACATACATACTCACAAATACATATGTATATAAACATATGCATATGTAAATATATATATATGTATATTTATATATACTTGTACACACTTGCATATAGGTATGTATGTGGGTATACATACAAATTTAAATAAAGAACACTAGCCTAGAAAAAAAAGACTCAGAAGACCCAAGTTAGAGTTCCAGCTCTGTCATACATTAGCAAGTCACTTCATCAGGGTTATAACCAGCAATTCTGGTATCTACTGACAAATACCATAAAATGTTCCCAGAAGAAGCACCTTGAGACATACCCAAATCAGCCTTTTAGATAACTTCTGTTGAGCTGAGACCTAAAACCTTGGAATTAGGGCCCTCCAGGGAGAGAGATCCCCAGAAAGCTGCTGCTGGGGAAGCTGACACTGGGGAAGGGAGAGCCAGCTAGGACTGGGCCAGGAAGTAGCTTACCTGATATGGAACCAGGGTCATCTGATAGCATTCTACTTTAATTATTCAGTGCTGAACTTAGTTCTTTTTAACTGCTGAAAAAGCTTAAAAACAGTCAGTGCTTTCTAAATTTTGGTGGCCTGGGGACAAAGCCCTGATTGTCCTGCCCTAATTATGGCTCTGTATTCTACTTCTCTTGGCTTATTTTCCTTGTCTGTAAAATGTTGGAGTTGGAGTAGATGATCTTTAAGGTCTTTCTAAGTCTAACATTCTAGATCTGAGCAGTCAGAAGTTAGACTAGACGATCTTTAAGGTCCCTTCTACCTCTAATATTCTGGGTCAGGGAAGTCAGAAAGCAACTTATTCCATTAAGACAGGATTCTGGAAAAGATAACATAGTTCTAATATATATATATATATTAGATACAATATATATGTTAGTATATAATATATAGACATATACTATATATTAGATATACCAAATATTAGATACCTATACTATATATTAGATACTATACTATATATTAGATACTATATATTAGGTTATATACTATATATTAGATCACATATATAAATATATGTATATATGTATAACACTTCATATTTTTCAAATAATTTTATATTTGTTTTATTTCACTTTTATTAGACTACAATTTTATTTCATTTTCTCAATGATCCCATGGAGTTGTAAAAAAAAAAATGAACAAAGAAACCAGGTATTATTATCTTAGCCGTTTCACAGATAAAGACACTAAGGAAGGGCAGCTGGGTAGCTCAGTGGAGTGAGAGTCAGGCCTAGAGACAGGAGGTCCTGGGTTCAAACCCGGCCTCAGCCACTTCCCAGCTGTGTGACCCTGGGCAAGTCACTTGACCCCCATTGCCCACCCTTACCAATCTTCCACCTATGAGATAATACACCGAAGTACAAGGGTAAAAAAAAAAAAAGACACTAAGGAAGGGGATTCATTATTTCTATAATATTACACAGTAAGTTAATAGAAGAGTTGAGATCATATCCAAGTAATCTGCTTGTCCTGTACTGTTTCTGCTAGCTTGTACTTATCATATTTAACTCATTCCAGTTTCCCATGTGACAACACCAAAGGAATGTGAGCATGGATTGTTGCTACAGTTGTAGTAAATTCATAGCTAAATGGTCCCCAGTCCTTTCCTTTCCAAATTCCTTTGAAAATGACACTCCTCAGGCACCTGCTGAGAAAAGTGGGCTTCACAGTTGAAGAAAGAAGCAGGCACAAACTTGACAAGGTTATAAATGAGGACCTAGCAAGAAAGTGAAGTTTAAAAGATTGTAATCAAACATACTTGAGTACGGCAGAACATTGTAGGGGCTGGGAATGGCTTTTTGGTGCTTTCTGCAACACGGGACCAAACTAGTGGCAGAGACTAGAAAAGAATTAGACAGAGTGCTTTAAAGTAATCAAATTGGCAAGACCAGAGCTCCTTTGGCAGACTAAAGGGCTACGGAAACAAAATGTGTCGCAACAAGTATTGGAGCAAAATATAGGGCATTAAAACAGCTGTTCAGATTTACTGAGCCTGAGCCTTGTGCATCTGAGAAGCAGAGCAAGAATTTAAGCAAATACCCAGGGGCCCTAGGGCTCCCCTAAGGTTTTCTTTTGTTTTGCTTTTTTGCTAGAGAAAGAAAATAAGTTTTGTTTATAGCCTAGTTTTAATGTAGAAATCATTGGTAAGCCTAATTTCCATAATATTTAACAAGCATTTTTATGACAATATCCTATAAGATGGTTAGTCCTTCTAGAACTATACCCATTTTATAGATAAGGAAACAAAGACTCAGAAGGGTTAACTGATCTACTACAATGTAGAAAGATCTGAGGTCAGAATTCAAACTCATCTCCTCATTCCAGGTTCAATGTTCTTGCTAGTATGCAATGCTGCCAGTGCCATTATTTTTCTATGTGAATGGCTAGAATGTAGGTTGCGATTTGTTAGGTTTAGATTAGATGTTATATTAATTTGTGGTTTTTTCAATAAAGGCCTTGAATAAATTAGCCCACGAAATGTGGTGGCCAAGGTTAATGAGATTCCAAATTTATTAGGCTCACATTAAAAAGGGCCTCTGGACCTAAATGGAGATTAAAAGAGTTTGACTTTTTTTTTTTTTTTTTCATTTTCGTATTTGGATATCATGACCAGCATGCCAAGAGCAAAGATGTTTGCTTTAGTCCCCAGATCTCTCACAGAGAATTGTCTCAGTTTTCTCCAGATAGGGACAGAGAACGGACCTCTGATTTCATTGGTATAAAGAATTCCTATATGAGAAAACTCTCAATCAATGCAGTTTGGCACTTTCTTTACAATTTAGTCTTGGGAATTTGTGTGACTTGCTCAGGATCACACAACTCGTACTAGAGGAAGACTTAAACCCACGATTTTCCTGACTTCTATGTTCCAGAGAGTGAAAGGAATAAAGGAATTCCTTTTCATTGGAATTTTGCTCCAAAGAAAAGAGAAAAAAAGGAGAAATAGAATTGAAGATGGATTTTAAAGTTGCAGAGAGAGAAATGGGTGACTAGAAAGGTCCTTGTGTTTCCAAAGGTTCTATGTAGGACTGTCTTAAGGCAAATTGTGGTGGAAGCAAAGTGGTTGGCACTTTGGGCTCTAACATCCCCAAACCCTTCCCATAGCATATTCAAGGACTTGACTTCCTTTCCCCAAATAGCTCTTTTTCCTCTCTCCTTTCCAAACGTAATAGGACTTTGTCCTCTTCCGTTGGTCCAGATGGGGCCATTTCTGTTATTTGAAAATGGGCAGTAATGGGTTAATGAGAAAAACTAATCTCTGTTAATAGGTTAAATAACCTAGATTAATTTCCCAGCTTAGTGAAGAGGCAAATTCAATGATGGAAATTTCAGGCACTATGAAAAATAGGAGAGGTAGGTTTCATATCAGACCACATAGGCAACTACTTACTGTGTGGCCTAGTTTTTCCTGATTATTTGGGCCTCTTAAGGCAATGAGAAGACAGAAATTACCTCATTTACTACACAATAAACTTGTTGTGGCAAGGGATCCTGTATTAACTAAACTTTTTATCTCCTCGGTTTTAGTGTTATCTTTTTTTTAAAGAAAGAAAACAACTAATCACTACCACCTAAGTATTCTATTCCCATGAGTAGATTCAGGTCTTTTATAGCACTTATCTCATGAATACTCAATTTTTCTGTGTAGTTTGGGAGCAGGTATAATTAATTATATCTGTAAAATAAGGGAACTGAATTAAAGGATCCATGAAGTCACTCCAAGCTCTTAAATCCTATGATCCCATAACCTCCATTTTGGGTCTGATATACATAAAAACCTGTCCCAAGTCTGTGAAATAAGGGGATTCATAGTACCTGTTGCCAAGACTTGTCATTTTTGCCTTTGCGATATCTCTCCAAAATGCCCCCCTTCCATCCTCTGTCACTGCCATCACTAGTTCAGGCTCTTATCACTTCCCACCTTCATGAGTGCTGATGGGTCTGCCTGCCTCAGGTGTCTCCCCACTCTCATCCATTCTACATTCAACTACTAAAACGATTTTCCTAAAATGAAGATCTGATCATGTCACTGTTCCCCCACCCCTTTTCAATAAACTCCAATGGCTTCTTATTGACTCCAGGATCAAATACAAAATGCTCTGTTCAAGGATGATTTCAGAGAGAGCTGGAAAGCTCTACAGGAACTGATGCAGAGTGAAATAAGTAGAACCAGGAGAACATTTTATGCAATAACTGCAATATTGTAGAATGATCAAATGTGATAGGCTTAGCTACTAACAGCAGTTTCAATGATCTGGGACAGTTCTGAGGGACTTATGAGAAAGAATGCTATCTGCCTCCAAAGAAAGAACTGTTGGAGTAGAAATGCAGATGAAAACATTAAAAAATAAGTAAAAAAATTCATTCTTGCTCCCACAGAAAGGGAAAAAAAAAGTTCTGTTCAGTATTCAAAGCCCTGTATAACCTAGTTCCCTGCTACTTTTCCAGTCTTCTTATACCTTATTCCCCAGCTTGATCCAGAGATGCTGTTCCACAAACAAGACATTCCATGCCTCAGCTCTGAGCATTTTTTCTGGCTGTCCCCCATGCCCAGAATATTCTCCCTTCTCTGATCCAGTTACTGACCTCCCTGGCTTCCTTTAAGTCTCAACTAAAATCCCACCTTCTGTAGGAAGCCTTCCTTAACCCCTCTTAATTCCAGTATTCCCTCTTTTAATTATTCCACTGATCTTGTATATAGTTTGCTTTATTTATATTTACTTGCATGTTCTTTCCCTCATTAGATTGTTAGCTCCTTGAAGGCAGGACCTATCTTTTCAGGAATGTTTTATTTTATTAGAATCAATACTATGTGTTGGTGCCAGGCAATGGGGGTTAAGTGACTTGCCCAGGGTCACACAGCTAGGAATCAGGAACATTTAAAAAGGTATCCCCTGCATAAAGGAATTAATTCAATTTCTCCAGCTCCTAAAGATTATCAAGGCCCATTTTCACCTGATAGCTGGTAAAAGACTTATTTAACAGTTCTTAATTTGGGGTCCACAAACTAAAAAATACATACATATATGTAATATATAATTTTAAATACATATATGGATTTATATGGATTTGTATGTACATACACTTATATAGATACATATATGTCAACATAATTTGTTTCCTTTGAAATCCTTTGTATTTTATTTTTTGCATTTACAAGCATTATTCTGAGGAGACTCCATAAATTTCACTAGATTGCCAAAAGGGACCATGACAGCAAAAAAGAGATAAGAACTCCAACTTTGGTGAATACAATCCTTCCCTTCTCCCCATAACCTTTAGCAGCTGGTTTAGAGCCCATATTCGCCAAGCAAGTTTTTAAGAACATTACACCAGGGAACCACCACCTTTGTTTATCTCATCAGGTGTAATTTCATCACATGATGGCTTACAGTTCCTACTTTCCTATTCCAAAAAAATTTGCCAATTCAGATAAGCATGGGGAAGAAAGGGGAAAGCTTTCATGTGTCAATTTAGAGGTTGTCAAATGAGTACAGTGAGCACTCTGGGTAAAGAGAACTTCCCGTTCCTGGCTACTAGCCAGGAGTTAGTTGTTTTCTAAAGATCCAGGTCAGCACCCACTTGTCCCTGAGGTTGGGCATAATTCGAAATCTAGCCTTTGCCCAGAGGGAATGTACAGTACAGTTGGCTATACTGTCTCTTTGGTTAGTGTTCTCTTGAAGTTGATTCACACCATGGCCAGAAAGAAAAGTCAAAACCCTCAACCTCTGTCTCTGAGAAAGCCACAAGAACAAAGTATGATTTAGATATTCCTGCCACAACCCAGGACTCTGGAGCCCAGAATATTATTCTCAGCTCTGCCCCTGGTTAAGTAAAGTAGTGCTATCTAAACTTTTTATGACTGTGTACTCCAATTGGGAAAAATTTTGAGTGTGCATCTCTAATAAAGTATGTTTATTTATTTGTAAATTATATGTTTTCAGTCAGTTGGGAGGCAGCTAGATAGCACAGTGGATGGAGTGATGAGCCTGGAGTCAGGAAGACCTGAGTTCAAATCTTATCTCAGATGCTATCTCTGTGGACCTGGGCAAGTCACTTAACCCTCTTTGCCTCAGTTTTCTCACCTGTCAATTGAGCTAGAGAAGGAAATGGCAAACTACTCCAGTATCTTTGCCAAGAAAACCTCAAAAGGAAACACAAAAAGTTGGACAGGACTGAAGTTACATGTGTACTAATAGCAATATTTGTTATGAAACATGAAAAACAGAACTTTTTATAAAGGTAAAATGATATTTGATCCCACAGGAGTTTACTGAGTAGAGGAGTGAGGCAGCCAGTGATAGATTGGTGAGGAGAGAGACCTGAGACATGCAATGAATGAAATTGTTTGGAGGCTGTATACCCTCCAGGTGTCTGAACAGATGCCAAAAAATCTTGGTATGGGGGTGAGGAGCAGAGAGGAAGAGGCAGACAGACAGAAAGGGAGGGAGGGAAAGAGAGAGGGAAAAGGAGAGGGAGAGACAGACAGAGACAGAAAGAGAAAGAGAGAAATAAACTATTTGAGCTTTAAAATCAGGACTTGCCTCCTGACTCTGAGGGGGAGCAAAGGGGGGAAATGATTTTACAAGAATATCACAGTTCAATATTAATTTTCCACAGACAGGAAGAACAATTAAAAGGCTATTGCAACAGTCTAGGTAAAAGATGATACAGGCTTGAACTGGGATAGTGGTCATATCAGCAGAAAGAAGAGAACAAATAGAAGTAGAAGTGACAAAATTTGGCAACTGAATGGATATGTGAAATGAGGGAAAGTGAGGAGTCAAGAAAATTAACAAGAAAGATTGTGAAACTTTATAATGTTGTGAAGAAGATTATTATTTAGTTATTAGCTTAGTATTAGTATTAGACCTAACAGGAAGGGCTGGAGAATTCCACGTGGAATAGGGAAGCAGGAAGTTGCTTGCACTCTCTGAGAAGGACTCCATGGTGGGAGTTACAGGCAGTAACTGATTCCCTGGGAGACCTCAGAGCTAGTGGAGTTGCACCCTGATTCCCTGGGATTCTGGAGTGTGGTGAAAGTTGGAAGCAGAGGACAGCTATCCTGCATGACAGTACTGAGTAGGGAGTGATCTGCGATCTGGTGGACAGCTTGCAGACTTCCTCTCCCTACTGGGAGAGGACCATCAGTTCTGGAGGAGTTGGTTCCTGGCATCCTGAAAAACATCACTGGACTCTACTGTGAGGATTTCTGCTCCAGTACTGTTGTTCTCTGGGCCTTGCCTGGCTTAGGTCTTAGATTAGTGTAGATAAGTCCCTCCCTTGACCCTGTGGTTTGCCCTTAGCTTGTAAGAGTGGAATCCCTTATTCCCATCCTTTATTATTGTTTCCCTCAATTAAACTGTTATAAACCTTTGCCTTTTGTCTGCTGGTTCCATAGGCCTTTGCCCAGGTGGGCCGAGTGACTATTGGGGCCTAACTGCCATTTTCTGTTAACAGTTACCTCCTAGTAGTTAAACCTGGTCTCCCTACCTTGTTTAGTCCTGTCATCTGTCATTCCTGTCACCCTCACACCCCACTGTGAACCCACAGATAATATTTAGTTAACTTCCCTGGTAATTCACCTTTACAATAACTAGCAGGATGATGGAAATAGGGAAGCTCAGAAAAGGGAAATTGGTTGATCCTACACCGATAAAGTCATTTCAGAGCCCCCATTTTGTAGACCACAGACCTAGAGAAAGGTATTTTCTACTTTCTATGCCTTGATTTCTGTGTCTGAAAAACAGGACTTTTAGGACTGGGAACTGGAAAGTATCTTATAATTCAACTAATTCAACTTCTTCATTTTATAGATGGGGAAAGTGAGGTACAAAGACATTTAAGTGATTCATGTCAGTACTGGGAGAGTAATCTGAGAACCTGGATACTCTGACTCAAAAACCATCACTCTTCCACTATCCTATGATGCCTTTCAGTTGATTAATAACCTCTTCCCTTTTAGGGAATTAGAAGATTTAGGCATAGTGCCAAAAAGTTGAAATTGTCAACTTCTCCCACATTCCCTTAGAGCAGTGATTCCCAAAGTGGGCACTACAGCCCCCTGGTGGGTGCTGCAGCGATCCAGGAGGGTGGTGATGGCCACACTTTTTTTGTATTAAATTCTATTCTGAGTTCAATAAATAGTTTCATAATTTCCAGGGGGCACTAAGTAATATTTTTTTCTGGAAAGGGGAAGGTAAGCCAAAAAAGTTTGGGAACCACTGCCTTAAAGTCACACTTGTAAAGATTGGGTAACATTTGGAATATCCTGGGCTTTGGTCCACTTTGGTCTACAGAGGTGCTGCAGGGAATTTCTTTCAGGTCTAAAATGGTGAAAGAGGGTCTCAGTAAACTTCAGTTCAATTCAAATTCCACCTTTATTACAATGTGTAAGAATTGTCCTAAGCTCTGAAAATATAATGATAAAAATGGCATAGTCCCTATCTTTAAGAGATATAATCTAATATAATGGGAATAATGGAAAGGGGAATATGACAAGTATACAAATAACTTCAATACGATTTCAAAAAAATGTAAATGAAAATCTGAGGATTATCTGGGAGCATAAGGAAAGGATGACAGGGAAGGGTATTAAAAGAAGAGAGGAGATAGGTGAGCTGGGATGTAAAAGAAGAGAAGGACCAGATGGAATGGCACACTCTTGTAAATATGGTACTGGGGGATCTGAAGCTGTTAGATCTCTTGAGCTCAGGAGTTCTAAGCTATGGTAGGGCTAAAGTCCATAATGAGTCCAGCCCCAGGCATGGGGGGAGGAGGTGACATCTACCAGACTGCCTAAAGAGGGAGAAACTGAGCCCAAGTCAGAAATTGAGCAAGTCAAGACTCCCCTTCCAATCAGTCATTGGATTGGGACCATAAGTGGCGTCCACTTCCTGGTTGAGCAAAATCAGGAGACCTATCCAGTCAGAAGAAGGCTAGCTAGCATTTATATAGCACTTAAAGGTTTACAAATTTACTCTCATTTTCATCCTCATAACAACACTGGGAGGTAGATATTTTTATGATTCCCATTTTTTTTAACATTTATTAATATTCATTTTTAACATGGTTACATGATTCATGCTCCCACTTTCCCCTTCACCCCCCGCACTTCCCCCACCCATACCAGACGCACATTTCCACTGGTTTTAACATGTGCCATTGTTCAAGACCTATTTCCAAATTGTTGATAGTTGCATTGGTGTGGTAGTTTCGAGTCTACATCCCCAATCATGTCCACCTCAACCCATGTGTTCAAGCAATTGTTTTTCTTATGTTTCCTCTCCTGCAGTCCTTCCTCTGAATGTGGGTAGCATTCTTTGCCATAAATCCCTCAGAGCTGTCCTGTGTCATTGCATTGCTGCTGGTACAGAAGTCCATTGCATTCGATTTTACCATTGTATATCAGTCTCTGGGTACAGTGTTCTTCTGGCTCTGCTCCTTTCACTCTGTATCAGTTCCTGGAGGTCTTTCCAGTTCACCTGGAATTCCTCCAGTTTATTATTCCTTTTCATGTTTCTCTTGATTTTTGTGCTTGGATATCAAACTTTCCATTTAGTCCTGGTCTTTTCTGTGCAAATACTTGGAAATCTTCAATTTTGTTGAATGCCCATACTTTCTCCTGGAAGTATATAATCAGTTTTGATGGGTAGTTGATCCATGGTTGAAGGCCCAGTTCTCTTAACTTTCTGAATATCATATTCCACACCTTGCGATCTTTTAGCGTGGAGGCTGCCAGATCCTGTGTGATCCTGATTAGTGTTCCTTGATATTTGAATTGTCTCTTTCTGGCTTCTTATAAGATTTTTTTCTTTTACTTGGAAGCTCTTAAATTTGGCTATTATATTCCTGGGCATTGTCTTTTCTGGGTCTAGTGTAGAGGGTGATCTATGGATCCTTTCAATGTCTATATTGCCCTCTTGTTGTAGAACTTCAGGGTAATTTTGCTGAATAATTTCTTTTAGTATGGAGTCCAGATTTCTATTAATTTCTACTTTTTCAAGAAGACCAATGATTCTCAGATTGTCTCTTCTAGACCGGTTTTCTTGGTCTGTCACTTTCTCATTGAGATATTTCATGTTTCCTTCTATTTCATCAGTCTTTTGACTTTGTTTTATTTATTCTTGCTGTCTTGAGAGATCATTAGCTTCTAATTGCTCAATTCTAGCCTTTAGGGACTGGTTTTTAGCTATAATCTTTTGGTTTTCCTTTTCAATCTGGTCTGTTTTGTTCTTCAAGGTGTCCAGCTGGTCATTTCTGGTGTTCAATTTGCTTATCAGTTCATTTAATTTCTGAGCCTCACTTTCCAATTGCAAAATTCTGCCTTTTAAACTATTATTTTCTTGCCAGATCTCTTCCATCTTTCTCATCATTTCAGATTTGAACTCTTCAATAGCTTGTGACCAGTTTTCATTATTTTGGGAAGGTTTGGATATGGTTACTTGTTTGTTCTCCTCTGCTGTTTGCTCTGTTGTCTGGATTTTCTCTGTGTAAAAGTTGTCGAGTGTTACAGATTTCTTCTTGATGATTTTTCTCTTCGGAGGTTCCCGATTTTGGCTTGCCATTGTTGTTAGCCCAGCGCCTTCTGTGCTTTATCCTCCCACTCAAGGTCTGTCTGCACTCTCTAGGCTCCTGAGGTCTCAGGTCTCGTTGTTCTCAGGGTCACACCTCCTGGTAGTCCCCCCAGTCTGCCCCTCTGCCTGAGGCTCCTTCAACAGTCTCAGGGCGCTGCTTCCACAGCTGTGCTCCTGTCTGCACAGGGTCCCCACTAGAGGTCCAAGCCTGCGCTCAGGATCCTTGTCCTCGCCTAAGTCAATGCCTTCACCCGCTCTGGCGCTCAGGGTCTGTATTCAAAGTCCGTGCGCGTTCTATAGCCTCTTGGGGTCCTAAATCTTGCTGCTCTCTGGAACAAGCCCTGGAGCTGCCAATGACTTAATGGATGCCCCAAGCCTGCTTTAACTCTTGTGCACTGGCCTTGGAACTGTATGTGGTGTAGGGGGTGGGGGATGGGCTTTCTCAGCCCACACTCTAGTGAGAGCTGTTTCACCCCTTTATAGCATGGAAATGCCCCGATTCTACGTACTTTCAATGCTGCGCCCTGTTGTGGGGTCCCTTCATTCGTCTGGATTTGTTTTTATGTCCCCTTGAGGAGTCTTATATGCTTCGATTAGGAGAGATCAGGCAGCTGCTTTTTACTCTGCTGCCATCTTAACCCAGAAAAAAATATGATTCCTATTTTAAAGATGAGAAAACGGAGGCAGAGATGTTAAAATAACTTACTCAGGGTCAGAGATTTAATAAATATCCAAGACAGGATTGGAACTCAGGTCTTTCTGACTTTGCCAAGTTTATTCACTGCATCATCTAGCTTTTTCTAGGTGATGCTTCTAAACTGTAGGTAAGGCTTAGAAAAATTATTTTGGCAGCTGTGTGAAAGATCTGAGGCTTCACTTTAGCCTTACTTCACATGCCATCTTCTACCCAGCCACATTGCCTCAAATCAATACTGCCAATGCTGCTGGAAAGGATATGTCAATTTACTCCTCTCTGGCCAAACTCACTATCCTTGCCATTTCCCAAACCAAGATATCCCTCCCTGGCCACCACTCTTCATTCTATGCTTTCTCCCCCACTGGAAAACTCCTTGAGGTTAGGGGAGTTGTATACCTTAGGTGCTTATCATAGAGACTGGCATGTAGATTTTTTCTTTCATTTATTCAAGAGACAAAAAACAAGAGGCAATCCAGTCAGATGACTATAATATTCATCTAGAATATAGTCTTGAAAAGACTCTGACCTAAGCAATAAGGGATTTTTAAAAATTTAAAACAGGAATGGAAGAAAACACAAGCCTAATTCTCATAACTTTCAGTGTTAAGTGAACTAAATAATCAATAAAAGGAATGAGTCGGGGGCATCTGGGGGGCTCAGTGGATTGAGAGCCAGACCTAGAGACAGGAGGTCCTAGGTTCCAATCTGGTCTCACACACTTCCTACCTGTGTAACCCTGGGTAAGTCACTTAACCCCCATTGCCTAGCCCTTAATGCTCTTCTGCCTTGGAACCAGTACACAGTATTGATTCTAAGATGGAAGGTAAGAGTTTAGAAAAAAAAAAAGGAAGGAGTCACAGAATGATAAGAAAACTTCTCTCCCCATTCCTAATTTGTTGTTTATAAGAAATAAACAAAAATTATAAATGGAAGCAAAATGAAAGAGTGGAACAAAATTTGCTATTTCTCCAAAGTAGCAGGTGTAGTCATACTATCAGACAAAGCAAAACTGTTATGAACAAGAAATTAACATTATGCTCAAAGATACCCTAGGCAAAGAATCAATACTAAAACCATTCTTTACAGATCAAATGCAATAAAAATTCTAATCGATACAGGAAGCATAAGCCAAGTATATTTCTTTACAACAGTATAGACTAAGACATCTATACTCCTTGACCCAGTCACCTCAATGCCAAGATTAATGGCAAAAAGAAGGACTCCACATATGTATGGCAAGATAGCAAAAGTACTACAAGAAAGCAGTAGTTTTTTTCCCCCAAGGTATCAAAGAACTGGAAATAAAGTAGATGCCACTGAATGAAGAAGAGCTAAAGAAATTATGGTTCATGAATATAATAGCATATTACTGGTACTTTAATAAATGATCCATATAGAGAAGCAATGGAAGACCTATGAACTGATATAAAATGAAGTCAATGGAACTAGGAAAATAACATCCACAATGATAGCTATGGAAATAGAGCAACATCCAAACAATCTTAATTTAATACTTCAAAATGATAATGACCCAATTTGGTCCTGAAGACATCTGAGATTATAGGTATGGAACAATGCATATAATGTCAAACTTTTTTGATGTTAGTTTTGCTGAAAAAATTCCCCTTTTAGGGTGTCCCTTGATTGGGGAACGGCTGAACAAATTGTGGTATATGGTGGTGATGGAGTACTATTGTGCTGTAAAGATTGATGATCTGGAGGCTTTCCATATGAACTGGGAGAACCTCAATGAACTGATGCAGAGTGAAATAAACAGAACCAGAAGAACATTGTACACAGAAAGTAAAACATTGTGGAAAAATCCAGTATAATGGACTTTGTTACTAGAAGCAATGCAACAAGCCAGGACACTCCTAAAGGACTTATGCAAAAGAATGCTATCCACAATGAGAGAAAGAACTATTGGAGTAGAAGTGCAAAAGCAAAACATATCACATCACTTATCACGTGTGTATATGGGTATTTGATTTGGGGTTTAGGCCTAAAAAAATTGCTCTATAGCAAAAATGAATAAAATGGAAATAGGTATCAAGTGACAACACTTGTACAACCCAGTAGAATTGCTTGTTGGCTCTGGGAAGGAGGAGGGAAAGAAAATTAATCATATAAACATGGAAATATATCTTTAAAATAAATAAAAATTAATTAATTAATTTTTTCTGCCTCCTCCACCAGCAATTGAAAACAAGAGTCAAAAACCGTATTACAAATGTATAATCAAGCAAAACAAATTGCCACAACAACTATGTTTAAAAGTAAATTGTGTGTGTGTGTGTGTGTGTGTGTGTGTGTGTGTGTGTGTACTGGAATAGTTGGTAGTCATTACACTGATCATTCATTATATTTTTTTTTCTTGGTTCTATTTATTTTACTCAGCAACAGTTCGTGGAATTCTAGTTAGATTTCCCTAAAACCACGCTTTTCTTCATTTCTTATAATGCAAAAATATTCTCTCACACTTATATCATATAACTTATTCTGCCATTCCCCAGTTGATCCCACACCCTTAGATCCCATTTTTTTGCTACCTCAGAAAGAGTTCTAAATATTTATGTATACATTCTTCCTTCTTTTGATTAGTTTAGATGAGAGCAAAGTTCATGTCAGCTATTTCATATAGACTTCTTTTTAAAATTAATTAATTGGTTTGCTTGTAACATTTAAAATATTAAGATTCTCAGTTAACTCTCTCCTTCCCTCCCCACTCCTCATTACAGAAAGCATCTAATTGTACATCCTGATTATGTGAGATAATTTTCCCTATCTTTCCTATCTTAATTTTTTTTGGTTCTAAGGAATGCTTCTCTGTGAGGTGGGTGGGCATAGGATACATTGGGAAATGTGGGTAATGTAAAAAAACAAACTATAGTAATTAAAATGTATTTTAAAAATTTTAAGTAGACAATCACACATAGCTAATTTTTTTGTACCATTTTGTCGTAGTGGTTATGACAATTGCTGCCCTTTACCTAGCACTGTATCTATAAAATACACATCCTTATGTTCCCTAAATGGGACTCAATATAGGGGCAAGTTGTAAGCTTGAAATTCAAAAAGAAAAATCTTTGTTAACTCTGTATTGCTTATAAAATAAAATACTGACTCCCTGTCTTATTTCCCTCACTCTACCTTCTAGCCAAACTGTTTCCTAAGCTGAATGTGTCTTCTCTTTCCCTTTGCCTCCTACATTCAGAAGTGTTGCACCATCACATGATGCCTGTCTAAATTTTTTCCTCCCCAATGCCTAGTGTAAGAACATAAAAATTTAGTTTCTTATGCTAATATGAAAGTTCTAAAGTAATATTGTGGCTGCCAATTTAAAAAATATTATAGCTTAAGTCAAAATGACTTTTAGTAGCTTTATTTACAAAGGTAGTAAGAGTGAAAAGGGAAAAATGTAAGAAGAGGGTAGAGAAAATGTGTGACCTATCACCCTAAATGTTGTTCCGGTGTCTAGCTCAGTCCCAGCAGGGCTCGGTAACCTTCAGTCAGAGAACCTGGTGTTGTCTTCAGCAAGGGTTCCACCAACGCAGCCTCCTCCAGAAAAGGAAGACTTCTCTGGAACCAATCTCTCCAGAAGCCAGGAAAGGAAGGCCAACTACTCACCCAGCTCACTGAAGCAGTTTCTGAAGGTGAAGTCCCCAGGAGAAGTCCTCCAAAGAAGCAGCCCAAAGGAGAAGTCCCAAAGAGCTCCCTTGGACAGGAAGTTCAAGACTTTTTATAATCCTCTTTCCACATCACTTCCTGTCCCTTCCTCCACTTTACGGGAACCAATCGCAATCTTTCAATTTTCCTAACACTGCCCAAGAGGCAGGGAAGTGGCCTCTGGAGTTGTCACCCACTTTAGCAAGTGACTCATGAATTCTCTTGCTTAGTGTTAAGTAGGAGTGCTTAAATTTTTGATTGATTAATTAAAAAGTTATTGATTGATAGATGAAGAAAGTTTGATTCACTCTTCACACTAGCATCAATATTTACCCATAGTTAGGCACTTGATAGATGATTTTGTTGATTCTCATAGGTCCCCATACACTTTGCATTTTACTGCATCCTGACTTCTTGATGTCTTGACTTCTCTATGCCTTGAACGCCCTCTTCCATCCCTTTCTTCTGTCTTTCTAAATCCTATCCAACCTGTATCCTTCCTTTAGCCTTTATCTTATATTGCCTTGTAATGTTAAATAAGGCATTCATCTGTGTATATGTCCTGTCTCTTTGACTATGAACTCTTTGATGGGAGGGATCATACTTCTTTGTCATTTATTCCTCATTGAGGCTCTTGCACCCCCAAAATATTGGTTAATTTTTTGGAAGGTTTGACACATTCAGCCATTATCTTATCTTTAATTAGTCTATCAGAGTATCAGGTTAAACTCCCCATTGAATTAGTTAATTTAATATAAGAGGGAGAATGTCTAGAACAAAGTTTCTTAACTTGAGGTCTATGGTCCCCAAGAGGTCCATAGGCAAATTTCAGGGAGTTCTCTAAATTGGATGGGGAAAATATGCCTTTGCTTTGTAATGGGTGATAATATGATGATGGTGGTAAATGTGAGTCACCAGGGCCTGGGAGCCTGTACCTAACTAGCAGGAGATTTTGGAGCTAGGCGTTATCAGTGATGAGCAGCCTCGGCTGTGGTGTCCAGTCAGTCTCCACTGCTAGCTGCAGGCTCCTTTAAGGCATTGAGAGGGTGGCCCCTCCCTGCTGAAGTAACTGCCTTCCTATTGGGTGAGAGCAGAACCCAGCAGGAAATGGGGCCCAACTTCCTGGTTTCAATGGAGGCTTAGCTTCCACTTCACGGTAACCTCAACTTCTTAATATTCTCTTTTCTCCTTGGTCTCTTTAGCCTTGGTGATGTTGAAGGAATTATAGGAAATCACAGATTTAGGCTAAGGGATTTATTTAAAACTGGAAAGGGAAAACTAAGGTAAGAGGGCTTAAGGTCTTGTTAAGTTGTTCTAGGGAAGTCCTTAATCACTAGGCTACTCTAAACTAATTCCTGCCCACGTTCCACAACCCACCTCCCTTCAACCTCCTGGGGTCCCCAAGGGGAAGTCAGGGGTAGCTGGGTTTCTGGGTGAGGTCAAGGAAATCAGAACCCCAAGGTTGGGTTTGCAGGGCCTTATATAGTCACATCCCAACTGTTGGTTGGCACCTGGGATGGCACCTGCCAGGCCAGAGTTCCAATCTGCTAACTGACAGGATTGCCTAGGGTAATTTGCAAATGCAAGAAATCCTGCATTATCGCTTTTATTAATCTCTAACTAAAACTTAGCATTTTTCTTTAGGTATTTAAAAACATTTTTTGGGGAGGCAGGAAGGTGACTCAGTGGATAGAGATCCAGGCATGGAGATGAGAGGTCCTGGGTTCAAATCTGACCTCAAATGCTTCCTAGATGTGTGACCCTGGACAATCCCCATTGCCTTGCCCTTACTTCTCCTCTTCCAAAGAACCAATACATAGTATTGATTCTAAAACGGAAGGGAAGAGTTTTAAAAATAACATTGTTCTAAGAAGAGGTCCTTGGGCTTCATCAGAGTGTAGGAAGGATCCACATCACCAAAAAGTTTAGGATCCCCTGCTCTAAAGCATGAGACTTCTGCTGCCCTAGTAGATAAGGTTCCACCATGTATTCATGCAGCTAGGTTGCACAGCATATAGAGTGCTGGCCCTGGTGTCAAGAAGACCTGAATTCAAATCCAGCTTCATTCATTTACTGTCTGACTCTGGGAAAGTCATGTAACCCCTATTTACTTCTATAGCTTCTTCTGTAAAATGGGGATAATATCTCACCAGGTTGCTGTAAGGACAAAGTAAGATAAAAATTATGTAGTGCATAGCCCAGTATCTGGCACATAATAAGCACTATATAAATGGTCCCTCTTCTTCTTCTTCATGATTTTAAGCCCTGGGGTTGGGATATAGGAGGAAAACTTTTTCAGCGATTCCAAAAAAGGGTAGGGATTGCCATCAAAAAGTAAAAGGATGGGGGGGGGGGGAGGGTTAAGGGGAAAATAAGAGCATGAATTATGTAACCATGTTAACTTTTCTAAAAAATAAATATTAATAAATGTTTATTAAAAAAAAGTAAAGGGACATGGATAATAACCTTTGCTTACTCACAACAATGCTTACCTGGAATTGGCCTTTCCCAACTTCCAATCTGTGTATAACCCAGCAGTTTTGTGCTCACATAGGGCCTTGTTATCCTTAGCTGGTTGCAATGAAGGTACTGATTTCTGATTGTGAACAAAATAAGTAACAATTATAAAAAAGGACTTGCTCCATTCCAGGTATGAGGAGTCATCTCTGATGGTTTAAAAAAAATGGGTTTTATTCCAGGGTCTTCCTCAGACCACCCAAAAGATATTATGGAGACCTAAATGAGACAGAAGAGAAGCTTCTTTCAGGCCCACAACCTAGGTCTCACAGCTCTTCTTACCAATTTCGGTAGCAAATCCATTTGCCAAATTGTTGGAAACTGGGTCACTTTATTTTAATTTCTATGAATATTTTCTTGTTTTTACATCATCTTAATTTCTGAATATAACACATCCTTTTCTTTACCTAGCAAGGCATACCTTATAACAAAGAATAAAATAGAAAGAGGGGAAAAGGCATGTTATGTTCCATAATATTCCACAGAGCACCCCCACTTCAGTAAATAAAGGAGAAAAGTACGTTTTCTTCTCTTTTCTTCAGGGACAAACTTGTTCATTATAATTGCATAGTTTTCTTTGTCTTTTTTTATGAGGTCATTAAAAAATATCACATGGTCATTTGAACCACATTCTCAAGGTGAATTGTTCAAATGAGAGATCAGATGATTACATCGGCCATTACTAGAAAGAATCTCAGAAGCTATCAAGCCTAAAATTCTCATTTTACAGATGAGAAAACTGAGGTTCAGGAAGGTTGTACAAATAGCAAGTGTCAGATCACAAGAGAAGAAAGGAAACAAATGTAGGAGCTGAGGATACTGTTTTATGATTTCTAGAAGATATTACTAAATATCAATGAATTTAAAAACTCCCATTGTGGGATGTAACTGTAATCCTTATTTGAAACAACTTGGAGAGGCTGAACTAATGAGATGAAGGAGCTAAGGTGGGCTGAGGACATAAAGTGAAAAATGTAGAAATTGTGTGTGTGTGTGTGTGTGTGTGTGTGTGTGTGTGTGTGTGCTCACCCATGCCTATGAGTGCATGGGGGCGGTGGAGATTTGGAGATAGATGTATATATTTTAAGCAATTTAAAACAGCTCATTTTAGCATCTTCCAGGAAATTAAGAGCAGATAGAGAGTGGTCTGGACCTTGTTTACATGTTTGTAAATCTCTGCAAAATGTTCATCTCCAGAACATTATTTTAGAGTAGGGGAAGGCATTATATAAAGCAGTTTTTTAATATAATGGCTGACAGCGTCCCACTCAGGGAGAATAATTAGGCCAATTATGACTGTTTCCCCAAATCTCGATTGCAGGACTTCAGGCTAGAGAATCAAGGTCTTATTCTCTTTCTGTGAACCAAGTTTAGTGGAAATAAATAGCCAAACTGATACTTATTTCTGAGTTAATAATAGCACCTCATCTTAAGAGTGCCACAAATTGGCTATTCCCATTGTTCTCATCACTCCCTACTTTAGCTTCAGTAGAGTAAGCAGGCTTCCCTTTTCTTTTCTTAAACCCTTACCTTCTGTCTTAGAATCAATACTGAGTATTGGTTCCAAGGCAAAGAGTGGTAAGGGCTAGGCGATGGGGGTCAAGTGACTTGTCCAGGGTTACACAGCTGGGAAGTATCTGATTCAAATTTGAACTCAAGTCCTCCCACTCTAGCCTGGCTCTCAATCCAATGAGCCACCTAGCTGCCCCCAAGGCTCTCCATTTTACAAAAGTAAGATCTCAGAGGAAATTTCTTAGAAGAAAAGACAGGGGAAATAATCTGCCTAAGAGGTTTCTCAGAGGTTACAGAAGTCTGCCATGCAGATTTTTTTTTTTCTAGAAGAGCTAGGTTTCAGGATTTCTTTGCCATCTTATTCTCTTTAGTAGAAACTGTAGCTCAGTAGCCCATGTCCAAAACTCTGCTCTGCTTGTGTGACCTCTGACAAATCACTTAATTTTTCTGGGCTTCAATCTTTGCATCAGTAAAATGGTAGACTGGATTAGATGGCCCCCCAGGTCTCTTCTGGCTCAGCCTATGATCCCACAAATACTTGGTCATTCAAGGGCAGGGACCCTTTTTTATTTAATGGCATATTCCTATTCGTCTGCAAAACTAAGGGCGGCGCTGCTAAGCATACAATATGTCGTTGTAACCTATCTGTAACATTATAGAAAGAGTTTGAGTTGCAGCCCTGCCCTTTACTAACAATGTGATTTTGATAAAGTTTACCTTGAAAAACTTCTGGGAGCTGTAATTGTTTCAATTCCTTTCTGGTTCTGAAATATTGCCTTGAGCCTCCGAAGTGGTAATCAGGAGACAAGAAAACCAGTTTATTATGTACATACTGGCATGAGACTGATTTTTACCCAGAATCCAATTTATTAGTTTCTAGTGAAGGAATATACTTTTTCAAAAGGATAATATCTAAGGTCTCATCCAAATGTGGAGCTTATACTTTATGAATCTTTATATCAGTGAAACAGAACCTCCCCTTCCCATTCTCGAGGTGCTCAAGAAAATTAATAATAAAAACAGTTCATACATAAATAATATTTTAAGTTTTGCATAGTGCTTTTCTCATAACCTCCTAAAACAGATAGTTAAAATATTATACCCATTTTAAGTGTAACCAGCATGTGGTAGCATCTTATAAACGTCTCCCCATTTACTACTTCTCTTCTCTCCCAAAAGGGAAGTAGAGGCACCAGCACCTATGCTATGGGGAACCTAGTATGGCAACAGCTGTCCCCTCAGTCCTGCTTCCAACCTTTGCCCAAATGACTCCGGGTCCAGATTCAACATACCATGAAATGACATTGTAATTCACTTAAATTATTGGAATTCAACTAAATTTGTTTAGAAAAATAACAAAATGTAATAAGGAAATAGATCTTGATCAATGACACATGTAAAACCCAGTGGGATTGTGTGTTGGCTACAGAAGAGGAGTAGGAGGAGGGGAGGGAAAAATATGAATCATGCAACCATGGAAAAATTTTCTTAATCAATAAAATTTAAAAAATAGATAATAAATATAAATAAAATTTTATAAATAAAAATAATAAGTAAAGAAACAAAGTGGGGGCGAGAAGGAGAAATAATGGTAGCAGGAAGCCAGCTATAGGGCACAAAGATGCTATTTCATTGGCAGTCAGCCTCCCAGACTCCCTGGTGGCTTCCTCCATACAAGTAACCCAGTCCTTAACACTAATCTTTATCCCCAAATTGTGGATCTGACATGCCAACTTCCTTTACCTATAATATCCACTTCCCTTGCATGTTCCATACTTTATGGGAGACTTAAGGAACTTGAGAGGCAGGGTAGTTTGGCAATATGTGATTTTCACCTTTACAGGTTTAATACCTAATCCCTCCATGAGAGGTGATTCCATGGTACTCTCCATTAACTCATTTTGCCCCCACCCATTGGCAACTCCTTCTTCCTGAATCTGTTTGCTGTAAACAAAGTAGATACATTACATAGCCCAATAAAGCAAACAGTTTAGCTAGGAAAAACATGGTAATGTCCAATTGTAAGAGCAGGTTAGCACACAGAATGTAGGAAACCCTGGGAGCTCAACACTGGGTCATTATTCCAGCGCTCCACCCTTCCATTCATCTGAGTCTTGGCCACCGATAATTAACAGAGTTGGGAGGGAGAGTGGAAAGAAGGGATGTTAAACTTCCCACAAGTGAATGCAAAATATGGGGTTCATCCTAATGTCTAGACCACTGTTAGTCCACTCAGACTGCTGAGGGAAGTCAGGATTTATTCACGGTGGCCCTGCAGAAGGTTGAAAGATCAGGAATCAGTTACCACTGCTCTTGCCAAGGAAAGTAGGAAAAGTAAGGCATTTCTCCAGGTGGGAAAACTGCAACTGGATGAACAAGACAAGGCAGCCTCTTTTTTCATCTGCCTTAAGGGGAGGAAAGAATTTTCCTCTGGAGTCTTCTAGCTCCAAGCAGCCTGTAACTTCTCTCTTTAGCCTATTTCTTTTTCCCCCCAGTGTTCATTTAGAAAACTTCACTACTATGTGCTTACCCATTTAGAATCCACATATTCCAGGTGCTATGTAGCCTGAGAAAAATGGGCAAAGAAAACATCAAACTACTTTTTGTTTGTTGTTTAGTCATTTTTTCAGCTGTGTGCATGACTCTCAGTGACCGCATTTGAGGTTTTCTTTTTTTTTTTTTTACTTTTTTTTTCAAACATTTATTAATATTCATTTTTAACATGGTTACATGATTCATGCTCCTCCTTTCCCCTTCACCCCCCACACTCCCCCCACCCATGGCCGATGCACATTTCCACTAGTTTTGTCATGTGTCCTTGATCAAGACCAATTTCCAAATTGTTGGTAGTTGCATTGGTGTGGTAGTTTCGAGTCCACACCCTCA
>NC_058131.1:461588439-461619054 GCF_016433145.1 Gracilinanus agilis
TCTTGCTATCTGTTAAAAGGGTTTTTGCTCATTGAAAGGAAATAATATCATTTCCAGACCAGATGGAGATAAGTTTATGCTACCTGTCTCAAGCACTTTCATTCCAGGCACATAGCAAGGCTTTCACTCATCATAGTGCAGGGTGTCTCCGACAAAAAATGATTTAAGTCATTCCTCTAGAATCCCAGTTTTAATTCATTGTTGGCATCTCTGAAATGGTTTTGGTTGAACGTCTGAGATGAATGAGTCACCTCACTCCTTCTCTTTGTTCTGTTTCCCATATATTTTTAAAAACTTGAATGTTTCTGGGCTAACAGTTCATATATCCTTCCAACCTTGATAACAGGCAAGTCATTCTGTAAAACATATTGAGAAACTAATGAACTTTCATCCTGGGAGAAGTAAACAAAAGGAAATAATATATATGCATATGTATCTGTATAGACATAGTGCTGTGAGCAAAAGAACTGCTAAACAAACAAAGGCACAGTTGTAATTAAATAGGAAAAGCTACCAAATCAGCCAAACAACCATCCATTTATACTGAAGCTTCTGGTTGGAAGCAGAGGGGTAAAATATTTGCTGGGCCAATAAGGGATTACTGAAGATGTGAATTTATTTGTGCATTGTAAATATACATATATACATATCATGTATCAATACCTAGGATCCCTTCATGGTTCATACACACATATAAATGTAAGCAAAAAAGTTTTCTGGGTTAATAAGGGATATGTACATATGTGTAATATTCTCATACATAGCTATGGAATATATAATGCTTTTGAAGACATATCTATATAGGTAGTCTATATGTGGTAACATACATGCATAAACATATATATACATACTCTATGTGTGCATACATGCATGTATCCTTTTTTGGCCCATGAAACTTGAAATTTGTGATTGTTGATAAGTGAAATCTATTTGTTTGTACAGATAAACCTAGATAGAAAGATGCATGTGTGCCATATATGTTTGTATAGCTCTGATAATCCTACATGTATTACATATTATACCTAAGCATAGGCTATATTTAAAGATATTGTATTTGTTATAATTATATAATGTGTATTATAATATATAATTGATGCACAAATGTAGTTTTATATATACCCAATAATCTCAATGTAGCCTATATCTGTCTGTAGATAAATATCTATAATTAGGGCAAGTAAGACAAATATAGATATATATGGGAAGATTTTATATACATCCATATCCTCAATTGACCCAATACACTTTTTTGGTATATTTATGATATCTATTTATACAAAAATGGGTTCCAACATTTTAAGAGGCCAAGAATTAATGTTTAAATTAATTAATCTAAATGAAAGAAATTAACTAATTATTAATTAATTAAATTAAAGGGAAAAAAATGTCTTTTTTTCCTCTTGAAAGATTTGGCTATATTACCAGATCACATCGAGTGGTTTAGGATATATCACCCTCAGGCAACTACAGTATATATATTGATAACAAAGCTTAATCTTCTCAAAAATCTTCATTGGTTCCTTACTGTCTACGAAATAATTTTCAAATTCCTTTGCTTATCATTCAAGGTTCTCTACAATATGGTATAACCATATCTTTCCAGCCTTATTCCATACCATCCTCCTTCATCATCATTATCATCATCATCATCATCATCTCCAGTATTCATATAACATTTTAGGATCTGTAAAATGTTTTACAAATATGACCTCACAACCACCCTAGGAGGTAGATGCTATTATTAAAGATGCCATTTTAAAGATGAGAAAACATAGGTTGAGAGGAGTTAAGTGACTTGCCCAAGGTCATGCAATTAATGTCTAAGGCAAGAATTGAATTCAATCCTCCTGGTTTCAGGTCCAGCACTCTATTCCCTGTACCACTTACCTTGCTATCTATATCATATGTTTTTAATAAAATATGCTTCAGCCAGACTGGGGAGCTGTTCTTTCCTCCTCCAAACATATACCACACTTTCTCACACCTGCGCAGGTTCTCACCTTTTTGCCTATGTCTGAAATGACCTCCTTCCTTCTACCTGACAAAATTCTATTCATATTTTACCGCATACCTCAAATAGCACTTCCTTCTGAAGCTTTTCCAGACTCCCCAACCCTACTCCTTACTCCCAAACTGATCAAATCTAACAGGTTACTTTGTTTTGCAATGCAATACATCTCTAACTGGGCTTCCATCCAAGCCTGGGGCATATCCCACCCCCCCTGCAGTTTTCATGGAAGAGATGTGATTCTCAATAGGCTGAGAGAATGCTGAGCAAACCCCAGTAACTGCCTAAAGAATTTATGGCTGTGCAATAGCTTCTTCAGGTTCTCCAGACATCCTCTGAGAGCCACATAGGTGTAGAGAGAAGCTACAGACATGTAGGGGAAGTTGGTTCCTTAATATGTCTCTGATTGACAGCTTGTCTCTCTAGAGACTTCAAGGAGAGGGCTTCTCCTTGGGCAAGATTGAGCCCAACTACTGATTAGAACTAAGACTTTATCTGATTCATTTATTCATGTGGTCTTGGATGTATTCTAATTGGATAAATTACAATCCTCACAGTCTTCTGGATGAGAAACAAAAATATGAGGGGGCAGCTATGTGGATTAGTGGAGAGAGAGTCAGGCCTGGAGATGGGAAGTCCTGGGGTCAAATCTGGCCTGAGACTCTTCCTAGCGGTGTGACCCTGGGCAAGTTATTTAATCCCCATTGTGTAGTCCTTACCGTTTTTCTGCTTTGGAACCAATGCACAGTATTGATTCTAAGACAAGGTAAGAGTTAAAAAAAAGAACAAATATATAGATAAATGGGTTTCTTTGTTCTATGTCTGTGATGCTCTTTTTTTTGTAACTAGTGTTTGGTGGGAAGGGGCTCAGTTTATGACTATAAATTGAGAGTTACCATCCCCCTTAAAACTGATGGAATAAAGGGGCAGCTAAGTAGCATAGTGGATAGAGCACAAGAGCAACAGTCAAGAGGACCTGAGTTCTAAACTGGTCTCAGATATTTCCTAGCTATTGTGTGAAGGAAATTATTTAGGGAATGTTGATCCTGAATAGAGTCTAGCCCTGGTGCATCAGCCTGGGTGTGATCATCATTGTGGGAGGGAGGAACTAGTGTGGTGATGGCAAACCTATGACGCGTGTCAACACTGACACACAGCCATTTTTGATGACACGCGGTCGCATGTGGTCGCATACAGAGAAGTATGGGGCTGCATGCTGAGGATGAAACATTTGGTGGAGTGGAGTGTAGACACTTTGTGCACTATAGATGACAATTCCGCCTATATTAATTTACCTATTTTGGTTTATTAAATACAGTTATATAGTACAATTATACATTTTTGTTATTTAAACTATAAATATTGCGAAATTATGGTTTTTTTCTCGAAGTGACACACCACCTGAGTTATGCTCAGTTTTTTGGCGAATTTTGACACACCAAACTCAAAAGGTTGCCCATCACTGAACTAGTGGGATTTAAAAGACAAACACAGGAAGGAGAGAAGGTTCTGCTTCGAGCATGGAGGTGACCACACTGGGCTGAAATCTGGGATCTGATCTTACTTTAAAGGAAATCTCTCTCTTCTCTCTCTCTCTCTCTCTCTCTCTCTCTCTCTCTCTCTCTCTCTCTCTCTCTCTCTCTCTTTCTCTTTCTCTTTCTCTCTCTCCCTTCAATCATTCAACAGGCAATTATTAAAAACCCACTGTGTGGTAGGAGCTGGGCTATACCTTCAGAAATCAAATAATCTCTGCATTCAAGAAGCTCACAAAATATTAAGGAAACAGAGATATACACATATATGCTTATGTTGTATTCATCCAACATATACATATAATGCACATATTCTGAATTATGTATTTTAATTCTGTAAATAAGTATATATTACATGATATATTAATATCATATATTATAATTAATTGTGTAATCTATAATTATAGTTAAGTATAATTATATAATATATTAACTAATATATCAAATGAGATTATATATTATAGTATATGACATTTAAATATTTATATAATTAAGATATATAAGTATAAAATACAGAATACCTGTTGAACAAATATAAAATAAGTATAAGAAATTAAATATAGTCTATGGTCACACCACCCTAAACGCACCTGATCTCAACTAATGTTGGAAGCTAAGCAGGATCACTCTGATTAGTACTTGGATGGGAAAAATTAAATATAAATTAGAGAGGTAAGGCAGGAGGGGGAGTAACTGGATAGGAAGATTAGAAAAGTAGGAAGTTGTTAAAGGCTTTAAAAGCCAAACAGTGGAGTTTATATTTTATCCTAGAGGCAATTAGGAGTTGATGAGTAGGGAAGTATCATGGTTAGATTTGAAGTTAGGAACAATCACTTTGGTCTCTATGTGAAGAATAGATTAGATAGGGAGAGCCCTGAAGCACAAAGAACGATTAGGAAGACATTGCAATAATACAGGTGAGGGGTGATGAAGGCCTAAGTGTGGGCAGCAGCTTAAGAAAGAAGTCAGATATTAGCAAGAAAGAATAAATGGCAATATTTGGCAACCAACTAGATCTGAAAGGTGATGGAAAGTGAGGAGTAGGAAGTAACATGAAGGTTATGAACTGGGACATTATGGTGTCCTCCATAGAAGTGGATATGTTCAGTGAAAGGGAAGGGTTTTGAGGAAAAAATAATGAGTTCTGTTTTGAACATTTTATGGTTTAGATGTTTCTGGGACATCCAGTTTAAATGTTCGACAGGCACTTGTTGATGTAGAGGTTAAAATTGGGAGAAAGACTGAGGCTGGGTAATATGGATTTATGAATCATCTGCATAAAGATGATCATTAAACCTATGGATGCTTACACAGTCACCAAGAGAATGTAGAGAGAGAAGAGAAGACAATTCAGGACATAGCCTTGAGTTATACCTATAGTTTGAAGCCCTATTATGGAGGAAGATTCAACAAAGGAGAAGAGACTATCTGGGAGGACAGGATGATGTTAAATTCAGCAGAGAGGGGGCAGCTGGGTAGCTCAGTGGATTGAGAGTCAGACCTAGAGATGGGAGGTCCTAGGTTCAAATCTGATCTCACAAACTTCCTAGCTGTGTGACCCTGGGCAAGTCACTTAATCCCCATTGCCTAACCCTTACCACTCTTCTGCTTTGGAACCAAGTCATAGTTTTGATTCTAAGGTGGAAGGTAAGGGTTTTAGAAAGAAAGAAAGAAAGAAAGAAAGAAAGAAAGAAAGAAAGAAAGAAAGATTGAAATTCAACACAGAGGTCAGGATGGATGAAAACTGAGGAAAGACTATTAGCTGTAGCAAAATTAAGAGATCCCTGGGAACTTTGGAAAGAGTAGTTTTAGTTGAGTAATATGTTAGAAAGCCAGATTTCAAAAGATGAAGTGAATAAGGATTAGAAAATAGAGATTATAGGGGGCCAGCCTCTAAATGGTTTTAGGGTCCTGAGTGGCATTGGTGGCTTAGGATTGTTAAGGCAGGAGAAAGAAAATGAGAACAACCAGACTAGTGGTTAGCCCATGTTGCTCTAACGCTATGGGATTTGGACTTTATTTTATACTGGTTTCAAACAAAGAACACAAAGAAAGAGTCACAGCTGCGAAGCGGTTACAAATCATACACAATCCATTAAAGTCTAAAAAGTAGAGATATGGGTGCAAGGACAAGGGCCAAATTCCAACCACCAATTAGTAGGGGTTTAATTCTGGGAGCAGAAATAAATTTCATGGAGATGTTTACTAATTGCGTTCTGCCTTGATTTACAGATCTGCACCTGGTCAGATAGTCTGGACTAAATGGTCTGGCTCCAGTCCTTATCTAAGTAATATATTTTTTAGGGTTCAGGCTTCTTAATTATCAAGGAGAGAAATTGTCAAGGAGAGAAATTGTTAACTCAGTAGCTTCTGGTCTGGTTATGGACTCAAAGCTTTCTAATAAGTCTATAATGTTTTTTCCAATAAGAAAAGGTATGGATCATAAGAGGTGTCAAAAGAGGGGTCTCAGATTTTTATCTATTCTCTTATTGGCTTCCCACAAGAGATGAATGTAAAGATTTTTTTTCTTTGAATTTGACTAAGAAAAGAAGAAGAGACATAGGATAATAGTCTGTGTAGATGATAAGGTCTGAGAAAGATTTATTAATGGATGAAGGAGATTGAGACATGTTTGAAGGCAGTAGGGAAGGCTCCAGTAGATAGTGAAAAATTAAAGAGTAGAATCAGAGAGAGAATGTTTAAGAGGACATAGGAGGAGATGGGACAAAATGTAAGTACAGAAGAGTTGTCCTTGGCAAAGAGAAAGGGCCAATTCATTATTAGAGGATAGAAGAAAAGAGGACAGAATGGGGGAAGATGATGTCTATAAATGATTAACTCCACAGTGAGAAATAGCTCAACTCAGGGTAAAGGGAACCCATATCAGGAAGGCAGTCAAAATCTATTCTTAACCCTGGTCCCATCCTAGTCTGACCATCCCAATCCCAGGTGCAATTTTTCTCTTCTAATTTGTTCTGTTTTCACAGGAAGGTTGGTTATGATTCCCAAGTTACCTATATATAGAAATATCATGAAACCTCACCCCAGCTTCCTGCATTTAAATAAATTGACCCCTGAATTCTCAGTTCTTTTCTGCAGGTACTTCAACTGACTGTAGAGAGATATGTCTGGCTAGTGGGTAAATGGCTATTTCTATAATCAAATAAATATCTAAGTATTCTCTAACTTTATTTCCATCTGACTTAGGAACTAATCTCTTATATCTTATATCCTGATCAACAATTCAAACATTTAATAAAAATAATAGCATTTACATAGTGCTTTATAGTTTACAAAGCACTTTACAAATATTATCTACTAATCATCTTCTGTGTACAGAACCCTGGGTTAGGCACGATGATATGAAGACAAGAATAAAATAATCTCTATCCTCAAGAAGCTTGTGTTCTGCTGGGAGATTTCAGGTGATTACTAACGATTAGGGGATAGGGGAGTCAGATATTAACAAAAATTATAATAGTAACATATACATAATGTTTTATGATTTTCAAAACATTTTATATCATCTCATTGGACCCTATTGGCACTATTTCTAAAGACTGAGATCAGAAATCTTAAATGACTTGCCCATGATCACACAGCAAGTCATTATTAGAGATGAAAGTCAGACCCAAGTCTTCCTAACCTTATGTGTAACAAACGTGTCATTCACTAAACCAAGAGAAAGGCTTTAAGTGAGAAGTAGCAAGTAAGATTTGGAGAGCCAGCTTAGAATGGTGGAGAAAACACTATCAGAGACCTAGTTTCAATTCCCAGCTATTACATTTGCTAGTTTTATTTCTAGAAACAAGTCCTTTAATCTCGCTCAATGTCAGTTTCCTCATCTGTAAAATGGGGCAAATAATACTAAGGTAACCTACTTCACAGTAATGAACAAAGCACTTTGCAAACCTGAAAGCGCTATTTAAATTTTTAATGTTGGATTCTAAGCCAGTTTTATTGTTCTATATCCCAGTATTCTACAAAAGTTATAAAATGATAGGGTAGGTCATTGACTAGATCTCACCTGTAGCTTCAGGATCATCCATAGTCCTTAGGTGCCAAACTATTAGTTTACTTTGCAAGGAGATTAACAAGCATAGTATGATTCTTGGCAAATTAAACCAACACTGAAATTGTTTTTCTAAAAAAAGGTATTTACATATTATGTGCTTGATGCTATTGGTGAATGACTGACCCAGAAATAGAGAGGATCTCTCTGATGACATCTCACTTTTCTCTTTCCCACTAATTTTACTCTTCTTTTTCATGTTCCTTTCCCATCTTGAAGGTTTTCCTCTTTTTGCTTTTTTCCATACTTCCAAAAGTCAAGAATACTAAACCTAGAGAACTGTAGTCTTTCTAACTTCAGTGGACATTATCATTATGGTTATTTCCTTTTGAGGAAGATCACAAACCACTTCACCTTCCTGGGATCACAAACCCGTAAGGAATTAAATTTAGGAGATTGATTAAATATATGAGAATTCTAAAATAATATGATGGTTGCCAATTTAAAATATTATAGCTCAAGTCAAAATGACTTTTAATAGTTTTTATTTACAAAGAGGTAGAAAGAGTGAAAGTAGAGAAATGCAAAAAGAGGGTAAGAAGATGTCTAGCTTATCACACTAAATATTGCTCTGGTACTCAGTCTGGCAGGGCTTGTTAACCCAATATTCCACCCATGAGGCCTCCTCCAAGAGGGGAAGGCCCCTCTGGAATTAATCTCTCCAGAAGCCAGGAAAGGAAAGCCAGCTACTCACTCACCCAAGAGCCAGTCCATGAGCCAAAGTCCCAAGCTGAAGCAAAGGTCCAAGTCCAAAGTCACCTCCAAGAGGCAAGTTACCAGCCAAATCTCCAAATGGAAGATTCAAGCCAAAGACCTCTGGACAAAGAAGTTCAGGACTTCTTATAGTCCTTTTTCCACATCTCTTCCTATCCATTCCCCTCTTCACAGGGGCCAATCACAGCTTCCAAATTGCCTAGCACTGCCCAGAGGGGCAGTGTCTGTGGGATCCACCTCTCATCCTCTGAAGATGTCAACTCTTATCAAAGGATTCACAAATTTCTTATTGATTGGATAAAAGGGTAGAGCTCTCCAAGTAACTGATGGCTAACAAAGGGTTAAGTAGGGGTTTCTTAGATTGATTAACTCAAAATAGACAAAGAGAATAAAGAATTCCCTTTCACAAAACTCATCAGATCACAGATTCTCTCTAATTCTTGTATGTATTCTCTCATAATGCTTTTTTCAGATTATATATTTTCTGTATGATAATTTGTGCACAAATTGAAAATGTGCTGCTCCCTACTTAATGCCCATTAGACTTCTTTCCTCAGCCCTTTTGAGTTACCCAATTCTTGAAGGGTAATCTACAGTAAGAAAAAAAAACAAACAATCCTTAGGTTCATTAAATACTTTGGCAAGCTCCCTTGTGAGTTTATGTTTTGTTTGCAAGAAGCAAGTTAAAAGGTGGAAGCAATTAGGCAAAGATCTTTTATTATTTAACCTTATTTTATTTTAAACTGTATCTATATAGTTTATGGTTGAGTATATTCCTCCTTAAATCCTTCACAAATTCCAAATTCCTTTTAAGATTTCTTTCTATACCTTTTTACTTTCCAGTCCTCAATGAACCTAAAGAGTTGACTTCTGCCTAAAAGAAATAACAATATCAACCAAAACATAATCTGTCAGGTAGGAAGATTTTTTGGTAACGTTGTCCCATAATCTGTAGAGTCTAAAATAGGGAAAATCCCTTTACTGTCAGAGATATATGCAAGAATGAAAGAAATTCTGTTTCTTTCATCACCAGCAGATTTAGAGTTCCTCCAAGGAATTTGTCTCTCCACTGATGGATCATTTTGTATAGTCCTGGGGAATTGGCATAAACTGGTCTGAATCTCTCTTCAGCTTACAGGATACTTCCAAACCAAGCAGTTGCTTCAAAGATGGTGACAGGACAGTTTGTACTGCTGGTAAGTTTTAAATAGGAAAAATCAAAGGCAATATAAAGGCAGCATACTAAGAAAGGCATAAAAGGAATTACTCAATGGTAAACAGCTTTGAAATTGCCCTAATCTACTAAGAGCTATTGAGACTGAGGTAAGGCAGAGGAAAATTAGGATCTTGAAATAAGACCAAAGAAGAATGAATAGGAGTAGAAGAGGCATTGGTCTTACTCCAGTTTACTCAGCCAGATTACCAGGGAGCAATCTAGGACAAAGGTGACTTTGTCAGTGAGCTGCTAGATTGCCTTGGGGCTTATAAAGCACAATCATTATTATCACCATCATCATAAACATTTTGTAAGGCAGTCTATTGTAGTAAGGAAGTCAGATGGTTGGATAGGGTGAGATGGGATGGGATGGGAAGGGACAGAATGGGATGGAGAAGTGTGGAGAAGACGGCCTTAAGCCTTTAAAAAAGCCAGTTAAGTAAACAAAGTGTTTTAGTTCCCATTAAACATCAAGCTAAAGGATATATCTGTTCTCTCTTGTGGCAAGAAAAATATGTGCAAGGAAAATGGCAAGAAATGCTTAGAACTGAGAAGTCAGCTCTTATTTAAAATCCAAATAGTTTATTTCCCCATTTGGTGCCAAAGGCTCAATAACAAAATATATGTAATCACTCAAAAATTCAAATACTTATGTGGATCTGTGAAAGAGGCTAAGTTAAGGCTGAAAATAGGATAATGAATTTTTCTGTCTGGAATAATTCTCCACTCACTAAATTAAAGAGGGGTTGCCCTTTGGTTCAGCAGAAGGAATACTCACCACACCAATGAAATTACAGATCCTTAGAATATTTTATGCTCCTCAAAGAAACTGAATGGATTTATATAACTCTGTATCTTACATAGTGCCTAGCATACAATCAGCACTCAATGAATATTTGTCAAATCAATTATATCAGCATTGTATTCCTACCTCTGCAAGGGAAAATACTCCTTTTCCCTTCCCTAATTTCTCAAGAGAATTTGCACCAAATCAATACCCCAAATTATGGCTTCTGATTGTATGAGAACAGAAGAGAGAGCAACTAAGGTCAAAACAAAGTTTCACTGATCTAGTATAATCAATATGACCTCAACAGGGAAGATTAAAAGCAATGGATTAAAAGTCTAAGGACCTGTGTTTGAATCATGGCTCTATTACTTGCTACCTCTATGAGCTTGGGCAAATCACCTAATGTCTCTAGTCCTCAGCTTTATTACTTGTAAAATGAAGGGACTGAATGAGATGATTTGTAGAGTTCCTTCCAATTCTGCATTCTGTGATCCTAGAATATGTTCTCACACAATGTACTGCCATTCTTGCAGACACTTAAACCTTTGTACATACTTAATCCACTTTACTGGGAAAGGTGCCTTGGGGAAGGATTATAGAGGCCCTACACCTCAAAGATCCTGATACCTTTATAGGATGCCTTTATTAAAAAAAAAAAAAAAGTATCTGGGTATTGCTTAAAGTTGTAACAGGCATCCCTGCCTTACCTCTCTTGGCCTTTTTTAAAGTCTAAATTAAGGGGGCAGCTGGGTAGCTCAGTGGATTGAGAACCAGAACTGGAGACAGGAGGTCCTAGGTTCAAATTTGGCCTCAAAGACTTCCTAGCTGTGTAACCCTGAGCAAGTCACTTAAGCCTCATTGCCTAGCCCTTACCACTCTACTGCCTTGGAGTCAATACAAAGTATTGACTCCAAGATGGAAAGTAAAGGTTTAAAATAAATAAATGAGTCTAAATTACTTTTTGGGGGGAGGAGAGAGGGGCATGATTTTGTGAGAGGTAGGGATAGAAGAATAACTCCCTTCTTTCATCTTTGGTATAATGGAGAAGTAACAGTGGAAAGAGGGCTGGCCTTGGAGTAAGGAGAGACTTGAATTCAAATATTGTACCTAAGTGACCATGGGCAAGTACCCTAAGCTCTCTTAACTTTAGTTCTTTCTCTTTTTATAAAACAAGTATTTCCACAAACAAAGAAAAAGAAAACTACATAAATAAAATCACAAATCTCTTATATGTTTAGCTTACTTTTCTTCATATCTACATAATAAATCCCCATCCACAAGCGTTTAGGGTCCACCCCCACGCCCCTTGAATCCCAGAAGGTATTGTCTGGGAGACTAGCATGTTCATATAAATTAAGACTTTCATGTTTCACCTTTCAGTTCACTCTCTGGAGGGAACATTCACAGTTTATTCTTCCAGCTTTAATTCTATAGCTGTGTATAATGTTCTCCTGGTTCTACTCATTTCACAGTTTATCTTGTGTAGTTCTATCCAAGTTTTTTAAAAAAACAGCCTGCTCATCTCTCCTTCCAGTATAGTAGTATTCCATCACAATCATATGCCACAATTTGGTTAGCAATTCTCCAATTGGTGGGCATCCCCTTAATAGTTCTTTCTTGATAAATAAAAATGCAGATATATCTCACAGGGTTGTTATAAAGTATAACTGAGAGAATGTATATAAAAACTTTGTAGAAATTAAATTGTAATGCAATAATAATAGCATTTATATAATATTTTAAGGTTTGCAAAACACTTTACAAATGTAATTATTTGATCATTTGATTTAATTAATTAATTTGATTTAATCATTTGATCTTCATAACAAGAGGTAGGTGCTATTACTACCCCTGGTTTATAGAAAAGGAAACTGAGGCAGAAAGAGATTAATTGACTTTCCTAGAGTCACATGGTAAATGTGAGTTATGATAATGGCCTTGGTTGGGAGTTGTGTCTTCTATGTCTTTGGTGTGGCATTCTGGTCAATAAGCTTGGGTAGAGGTGGAGAAAATGAAGTCTATACTTATCCGGGTAAGATTCCTGATGTCACTCACTAAGCTTTGAAACATTTCCTGGCAATCAGGTAAATCAGTAAAAAGATATCTTTACAAATGCATCCATACTCAAAGAGTTATTGTTGGATATAAATCATAACCCATTCTGTTCAGTTCTTGTCTATGTCCTTTCATAAGTTCCTCACAGGAGATCTACTGTATTAAGAGATGTCCTTTATTTCTCTTGACATCACAAAAATATCCATGAAGAACTTGGGCTGTCCACTTTTATTTTTCTCAGGATAGAGTAATAATTTCATTCAGAAATTATACCACTGTAAATTAATTACTACAACAAGGAGACTAAAAGAGCCCAGAAAGCACTTTAGTCAGAATAAATTTGACTTACTTGCCAAATGGAAAGAGATACCTGCCAAAGGCAACACTGGGTTATAATATAAATTTGTCTGTAAAATATTACAAAGAAGAATGATGGATAATTATGAGAAATAGCATTTCATAAAGCAGAGAGAAGCAATGGAGGGTAAAACCATTTTAAAGAAAGCTTGGCAAGATAACCAACTAAGCAAAGTCATATCAAAGGCATCCAGAGATAAAAAATGAAAGATTATAAATAGAAATAAAATTTGCCAAAAAAACATTTCAACAATATGTTTCTTCTCTATCAAGGACAATGTAACCACCACCCTTGGACCCTAACATCCAGTTCCTGGGGGCCTTATAGAGGAGGTAAAAATGTCACTTAGGAGAACAAATATTGGAAAAGCAGCTGGATAGAATCAAGTGTATGTAGAGGACATCCATGGTGGAGGTGATACGGTTATCACTGTCACTGTGTGTCATTGGTGTCACTAATGAGATAATGAAAAATGTATCTGAAGAAGTGCAAGATGTCAAGGGCATGGAGAAAATTTCAAGCCTTCTTAGTACTAAAACTCTTCGTAAGGCTAATCAATGAATTGAGGACATCTTCAACAAGGGTGCAAATGGAGTTCAAACATGCTTCAACAAGCAACATTCAACAAATTGGGATATCTTTACATCTTAGCATCGACTGATTCAGGGAATATGAGATCTATTGTATTCACTGTTTGGTGATCACACAGAAAGAGTATTCTACTTGGTGGAATAAAATGCCACCTTACAGGTTTTTGTTGTGAAAAACAAGGAGTATGTATGTATGTGTTTGTATAAGTATATGGATATATACACATACACACACACATTTGTAATGTTGTGTGTGTGTGTGTGCATAAAGCTGATTCAGGGGGCAGCTAGGTGGCTCAGTGGATAGAGAACCAGGCCTGGAAACAGAAGGTCCTGTGTTCAAATCTGGCCTTAGATACTTCCTAGCTGACCCTAGGCAAATCACTCAACCTCAACTGCCTAGCCCTTACTGCTCTTCTGCCTTGGAACCAATACTTAGTATTCATTCTAAGACAAAAGTTACAGGTTATTTTTTTTTAATGATTCAAGACTCCTTGGAAAATATGATAGAAATAACCCCATTCATTGACCCCCTGATAATAAATATCAGGCAAGAAATACAACAGAAGGATGTATTCTAGACAAAAGTTGACCCACGTTCTCAGGGTAACTCACAACTTTGGACTACATGCTTTGATATATCATTGGTTCATTCAGAAACATCTGCACCACACAAAGTCACTTCTCTGCTAACTGCTTATTTGCTGGTCCTCATCACTTTCCAGCTGAGCAAATCCTCTTCTCTTCTAAAATCAAACAGATTTACGAGTTCTTAAGGTTTCTTTAATTTACAATCCTCCTTGAAAGAACATTGAAAAGTGTTATATTAATTTGCACAGACATTTCCTTTAAGCCAGAGAAAAGTAAAGCTTATTAGATTGGTTTTCTCTGGTCACTACAAACCAAACCTACCCAGTTATTTGATCATCAGGATGCTGTAGTGTCCAATCAAATTGTAGTGATCAGAGCTCCTAGGAAAAGAAGTGGACTCTAGGCAAAGCAAGGAAATCTAGCTAACTCATCACTGAAAAGGATTCTACATAGTACAATGAAACCTCAACATCTCTTCTTTAAAAATAACTAAAAACCTATTTTCCCTTTTTCTGATGCTCTTTCTCAAACCAGAGAGAGCAACAGAAAGTCACAGATACATCTGAGAGAACTTTATTTTTAAGCTTACCTAACGCTGAAGGGCATACCTGGAATTAAAGCTTTACTAGTCCACTGAGATTGATCAATAAATCAGAAATCCTGTATCTGAAGCTTTCTATCAGATACACTGTTTTGACAGATATGTTTTTGATCCCCTGCTGCTACCTCAGTATTCACTAATCAGATTCTTCATTATTCAGCTTAGCTCCTATCTCCTTTTAAAATTTTAATAACAAATTTCCACATAAGTTTTCTGAAGATGATCCAAATCATCTTCCTCCCTTCTTTCCTCCCCCCCCCTCCCCGCTGGAGTTGACAAGCAATTCATTCTGGGTTATACATGTATTATGTAAAACATATTTCCATATTATTCGTTTTTGTAAGTGAATAATTTTATAAAACCAAAATCCCAAAATATATACCCAAATAAACAAGTGAAAAATCATATGTTTTCATCTGCATTCCTATTCCAATAATTCTTTCTCTGGAAGTAGATAGCATACTTTTTCATAAGTCCCTCAGAATTGTCCTGGATCATTGTAATTGCTGTTAGTAGCCAAGTCTATCACCTTTGATCATTCCACAATATAGCAGTTACTGTGTATAATGTTCTCCTGGTTCTGCTTATTTCACTCTGTATCAGTTCATATGGGTCTTTCCAGCTTTTTCTGAAATCATCCTGTTCATCAGTGCTTATTACACAATAATATTCCATCACTATTTTATACCACATTTTGTTCAGCCATTCCCCAATCAAGGGACATCCCTTTAGTTTCCAAATCTTTGCCACCACAAAAAGAGCAGCAATAAATATTTTTGTATAAACAGATCCTTTCCCATTTTTTTTATCTTTGGGATCCAGACCTAGTAGTGGTATTACTAGATCAAAAGTTATGCATTCTTATATAGCCCATTGGGCATAATTACAAATTGCCCCCCAGAATGGTCCTATCTTTTTCAATAACTTAAATCTGAACCTCTTAGCACTCCAGAATTCACCTTTCCCCATTGAAATTAACAGTCTTTATTTAATTGTAATTTAGTCAGTCACCATGTAGTTGTTTTTGCTTTTCTTTTTTTAAGGTTTATCTCCTTCAGCTATAAAATAGTTACATACAAATGAGCTGAAGGACCACAATGCTTGAAGCATAGAGTCTGCCATTTCATTCTATGTACTTGAAACTATTTTTCTTCATATTCACTTTTCCCCCAGTTTTTAACAAATAAAACCTCTTTCTCTACTCCCCTTAGACCATCAAATTGTTCAAATACAAATGAAGCATCACCGTACAACTTTCATGAAGAGATTTGTGTTTATATATTTATGATACAGTTCATTTTCAGGACCAAGCTTAAATCCAATTCAAAAACTGTTTTGTCATATATGTATTTTAGTAATTTTTATTAAGCTGAAATTCTTTTTCTGTTTTTTTAGCCATGTATGACAGTATCCTATGTCTTTTACCAATTAATTTAATAGTTTTTCTTAACAAATATATTTTTAGCCCTGAACTTTTCCATATGAAAGAACAGTAACTTAAAAGAATAGTACCTTAAATAACCATAAAAAGAATCACATTTCATGTCAACAGAATGACTAAAACAAAATTCAGTAACTTGACATAATTATTAGTATGATTTGCTCTTTAGGACAAGTCTCCTTAGTATATAGTAGAGTTTTCAAGACTTCTAATGAACTATTTTTACATTTCATCTCATTTTTGTACTGTCCAGATACTAGTAAAAACCTACCAAGAAAGCAGTCAAACTGGGTGAGTCCTTTTTTTCCCAAATCCTATTGTTATCTGCCATATGTGCTGGTAGATACTGATGCCACTATGCATCCAGGGAATGATGCCATCATTGTAATTGCAAACTTCCAGACCTTTTGAAACTCATAAGTCATCTATTTTAAGAAAGGAGACACAAAAAAGGAGCAAAGGCCTACCTGGACAGGATATGTACTCATGGCTAAATGGAGCCATGCAGGAAATAGAGCAGTCATTCCCCGAAAAGATTTTAGGGATGCTCAGAATCATCTTTGCACTTTGAAGCTGGAAAGCAAAATATGGAGACATATGAGCAGATTGTCCCTATTGCATCTCCACTGAATTTTAGTTCAGCAGTCAATTCGGGAACCACTTCACACCACAGGTTCCTCAGATATCAGCCTTTCCAGCTAAACAGTCAATAGTTTCCAGCATAACAGAAGAAAACTCTTCATCATCACACAGTGCAAACTCTTAGCAATGAGCCATAAGTGGATGGAAGGCTACTTCCTCCACTCTCCCAGATTTCCTTTGGTCTTTTAGGAAAATGTATAGTGACTTTATGGGGTGGGAAAGAAGGGGCTTTTTGCAAGTATCTTTTTTATCTCTATGATAAGAACATCCAGAACTGTGAGTTCAGGAATAGCAAGGATGTTTGCTTTAGTGTCTTGATTGTGGGGGATAATATTGTTAAAGCAATTTTAGTAGAAATTTTTCTTCTGCTTTTCTTCGTTCTTATTTTACCATTAAATGACATCAGGATGACTTTGTTTAGTTGGATCTCTCACTAAGATCTCTTTCTAAACTGGTTTTACCCTCCAATGCTTTTCTCTGTCTTATGAAGTAATACTCTCCATATTCTTCCATCATTTTTCTCTCTACGATATTACAAATGTGTTTATTTTCTAATCCAGTATTGCCTTTGGCTCTAATATTTCTGTTTAGCAAGTTAGTTGTGTTTGCTAACTAATGTGATTTTTAGGCTCTTTGGGTCTCCTCATTAGGACAATTATCCTTATCCATTTTTCATTATCAATAAATTGTTTAAACAGGTCAGGATCAAGGTATTTTAAGGACATTTAATTAATGTTATCATATCTTTTTTCATTTTTATTCTTCTAGCTTTGTATAAATTTTGATATTTGCTCTAACAAGTTTGAGGTCTAATTATACACAAACAACTGATTCAGGAATAACTCCCACAATAGCAATGAATCATTTCCTATCTGTTAAAACATAATCAAATTCTTTTTTTGTTGATTTTATTAGATAACTCACCATATCCAGAACCTATGAATTATCCTCTCAAAGAAATAATTCAGGATGTAAGGACATGAGGCTTCTGTATAATCTACAATCAGTTAATCAATCAATGAGCATTTATTAAATACCTGTTATATATCAGGCACTTTAACAAAGACTGGGAATATAATAAGACAAATGATAGTCACTATCTTTAAGAAATTCAAATTCTGTCAAGGGAAACAAATACAAATGGATGCAAAGTATCTACAATGTGAATACAAGATAATTTCTGAGCTGAGGAGAGGATCACAAAAGGCCCTATGAAGAATGTGACATTTGAACTGAGTTTTGAAGGAAGCTAAGAATTCTAAGGTACAACAGTGATTCTGGGTGCAGGACAACCTGTTCAAAGCCAATAAGATGGAAAATAGGGGCAGCTAAATGGTTCAGTGGATAGAGAGCCAGGTCTGGAGAGGAGAGGTCCTGGGCTCAAATCTGACCTCAGATATTTCCTATCTGTGTGACCCTGGGCAAGTCACTTAACCCCAATTGACTAGCTCTTACTGCTTTTTCACCATGGAACAGATACTTAATATCAATTCTAAGACGGAAGGTAAGGGTTTTTTAAAAAGATGCAAAATAAGATGTTATCTATGAGGAATAGCAAGTTGGAGACTGTTTGACAGAATTGTAGAGTGTGTGAAGAAGAGTCACAAGACTAGAGGTATAGGCTGGACCCACATTATGGAGGGATTGAAATATCTATCTATAGATATTTCTATATCTATCTATCTATATAATAAATAAATATCTATATGGGAGTCTATATTTGAATCTTAGAGGCAATGATAAGGAGATAATGGAGCTTCTTGAGCAGCTGAGAAACACAGTCAGACATATACCTTAAGAATATCAACGTTGGCAGCTGTGAAGGGGATTGATTAGAGGTGAGTAAGAATTGAGGCTAGGAAACCAGCTAGAAAGTTATTACAATAGTCGAGGTGAGAGGTCATGAGGAACTGAATTAGTATGGCGTGAGTGAGATATGGCAACTCATTGGAAATACGAAATAAGGGAGAATGATAAGGCAGGTATCACTTGTGAACCTGGGAGCCTGGAAGGATGCTAGTACCTAGGGGCATGCTTGTAAATGTTTAATAATTTGATCTCTGGAAAAAAATGACACACATTACACACTTCTAAGTTAATCCACATTATTAAAATTTTCTACATTGCTTTCTTAAGTTTAGACAATCATCAAAACAAATCAAGTCACCATATCACTGCTTGGATTATACCCCAAAGAGATAATAAGGGAAAAGATTTGTACAAAAATATTTATAGCCGTGCTCTTTGTGGTGGCAAAAAATTGGAAAATGAGAGAATGTCCTTCGATTGGGGAATGGCTGAACAAATTGTTGTATCTGTTGGTGATGGAATACTATTGTGCTCAAAGGAATAAAGAACTGAAAGAATTCGATGTGAACTGGAATGACCTCCAGGAACTGATGCAGAGTGAAAGGAGCAGAATCAGGAGAACATTGTACACAGAGACTGATACACTGTGGTACAATCGAACATAACAGATTTCTCTACTAGCAGCAATGCAAGAATCCAGAGCAAAGTTGAGGGACTTATGAGAAAGAAAACTAGCCACATTCAGAAGAAGAACTGTGGGAGGAGAAACACAGAAGAAAAACAACTGCTTGAACACATGGGCTGATGGGGATATTATTGGGGATATAGACACTAAATGATAACTCTAGTCCAACTATCAATAATAATATTGTACATCTGCTAAGTGGGGTTAAGGGATTTGGTGGAGAGGGAAAGAACATGAAATATGTAACTATGAGAAAATATTCAAAATAAAAAAAATTTTAAAATAATAAACAAACGAAAAACTAATCAAGTCAAAATTGCTAATTTCTGAAGTATAAATGCTCACCCTGAAAAGTTAACAATTGACTTTCCTAGGCTTGTAAAGCTGGCTCCAGGACACCCCTGGTATTACCATAACTGAAATAAAGAAGTTTATAAAACTCTTGGGCTTCAGGGGGCAGCTGGGTAGCTCAGTGGAGTGAGAGTCAGGCCTAGAGACAGGAGGTCCTAGGTTCAAACCCGGCCTCAGCCACTTCCCCAGCTGTGTGACCCTGGGCAAGTCACTTGACCCCCATTGCCCACCCTTACCAATCTTCCACCTATGAGACAATACACCGAAGTACAAGGGTTAAAAAAAAAAAACAAACAAAAAAACTCTTGGGCTTCTTTTATTTCACTTTCCCAATTCATGTTTTCTAATATCTTGGCCACCATTATCATCTACTCCTGCCTTTTTACTGATTTCACTAAATAGTAAACTATATTTTGATTCTATTGGTATTTTCCTAAAACTTCTCTACTCCTTCAGGCTCCGCAACAGATGTTGGTACCCAAGTCACATCTTTTCAATAATACTTAACATGCACACTATAATTCAGGATGACCAAATGTCCCATAAAATTATATTCTTTGTTGGATTTGGGCATGCAATAAACCAACTCCATCAATTCCTTTATTCCCAAAGAACAAGTGAGGAGACCTTCTATTTAGCTGTGACTTCTTTTATTTTTTTTAAACCTTTAACTTCTGTGTATTGGCTCATAGGTGGAAGATTGGTAAGGGTGGGCAATGGGGGTCAAATGACTTGCCCAGGGTCACACAGCTGGGAAGTGTCTGAGGCCAGATTTGAACCTAGGACCTCCTGTCTCTAGGCCTGACTCTCAATCCACTGAGCTACCCAGCTGCCCCATGTGACTTCTTTTATAGTTCTAGTTTCCTTTACATCAAGAGACAGAAGAAATAGATAAGGAATTTTGGAAACAGATCATAAGTCTGACACAGAGGTATAATGTAATAATGATGGGCAACTTCAAATATCCAAACATTTTCTGGAGTTCTCTTTCTGCTATAGGCAGAACAGGGATTTTCTCCTTCAAAACATGGATGAACCAATTAATAGAAAATTCTATTCCAAATCTTATTCTCACTAATTGAGAAGTACTAGTTTCTGAAGAAGGAAATAATGGGAACCCTGTGAGGGTAGTAATCACTCCAACCCAGAATTGTTTGTTATTATATTGAGGAGAGGTCATCTGAGCATAGTCTAACATGAACCATACATAAATTTGGGGAAAACAGATTTCAAAAGTATCCAAGGAAAGATATGTAATATCCTATGAGCAAAATGTTTCTGGGTAAGTCAGTCAAAGAAGGATAGGGGATATGCAAGAGCAAAATACTGAAAACTCCCCCAAACTGAAGCATTCTCAGTGAGGAAGAAAAATAAAATTTGTCTGAATGAACCAAAATGAATGAATACACAGGAAACTCATCAACCAATTTAGACTTTAAAAATAAATGTACAAAAGATATAAGCAAAGCCAAGCAACAGAGAGTGAATATGAGAGTGGCATGGTCTTATAAAAAATACTGTCAGTAATGCTAAATGAGCTTTTGAAGCTGTCAAAAGGAGCAAGAACAACAAAAAAAGTTTGAAAATTTGTTGGGTCTTTTTTTTTTTTTTAAGCTAAATTGGGAGAAAAATGAGGACCACAAGAAAGAATAAGACCTTTGCTATGGAACAATGATAATTGACAACAGAGTGAAAGCTGAACTGCTTGATTCTCATCTTGTTTCTTTTATCTCTGAAAAGAAGAATGACCTGTACATTGCAAATGAAAGAATGAAAATGATTAACAGGAAGTTGATACCCAATATAAGTAATGACACAGTAATAAAGAACCTAGTTAACTTTAATGAATTCAAGTTACTTGACCCATCTTCAGGTCCTGAAAATCCTGGCAAGTGGGTTGTTGAACCTCTATTAGTAATATTTGAAAGATCATGGGAAGCTCAAGATTGGAGAAGGGCAACTGCCCTGATTTTTTTTTTTTTTTTAAGGAAAAGAACAGGGTTTGCAAATCATTGATCAGTGAGCTTGCCTTTGATTCCTGGGAAAATTCTAGAGTGGATCATTAAAAGAATGACTGGTGAATATCTATCTATAGCATGATTATAAAAAGCCTACATAACTTCATCAAAAATAGGCCATGCTAGACTACTTTATTTCCTTTGTCAGCCAAGATTGCTAAGCTAGTAGATGAGGTGACTAGCATGGCTATAATTTACCTATATGACAATGCTGAACAAGACAGTGCCCTTCATTTGTAACCCAGATGTATTTTCCCAGTCTAAACGTTCCTCCTCCATTTTTCGGAAGGTGGCATCAAAAGGTATGCAATTCTTTTTATCTTTTTGTTAGCTCTGAGCCTATGGCCAGACAACACTTATGACAAAACATTTCAGTGTCTGATCTGTTGTTACATTTTCTCTGGGGATGTTTCTGTTCTCAGTTGCTTTTTCCCAACTGCATTTCCAATAAGTACAACCCTGACTGGCAATTGTTTTATTTACCATTAGTTTTGAAGACAAAGTAAATATTTGAAATCCAGAAAAGTAAACAAATATCTTCCATTATCTAAAAGAAAAGATTTCAAGCTCCCCAAAGGAGCATAATGGAGTACAGGAAATAAAGGATTACTTGAGGTCTCTAGTTCATATATCTTTTGCAAATCTTTAATACTAACATGTCTTATGTCTGATAGGTCCAAACAACCTCACTCTGAGGGACTTGACCCTTCTCTTATGTTGGTTGCTTCTGAATGAACTTCTAGTCTCTCAGACCCATGTAGCTTTTCACAGCTTACTTTCCATCCAACTTCCTATGGCTTCCTACAGTTTTCCTTTCTCCAGATCTAGGTTGTTCTGCTTGTACTATCAGTAGCTAGATCCTTCTTTGAATCATTGTGTTGACTTTTAAAGGTCCCCCTGAAGTGTGTCTCATCATTCAAGATCATGTCTTGCGCCTCCCTTTTTGATTCTCTCAAGTGACTATTCTAAGGAATTAGGAGATGATTGTTCCTCTATCTACTCTCCTTATCAAAATTCATCTACAGTTTTGCATTCTGTTCTGAGCACCAAGCTTGAAGAATGTCCAGAGGAGAGGAATCAGGAAGGTAAAGAGCCTTGAGTCTATATCATATAAGGATTAGTAAGAAATTAGGAATATTTAGCTTGATTCCTGATTTGGGGTGATGTTTCTGAGATGCGTCTTTACTCTTTTAAAAAGCTAATTTAACTCTTGCTGATTGATAATAAGGAACATCGATAATGGAAACCTATGGGCAAAAGTACTAGAAATTCCTAACCCCTGAGTTTATCACTAACATCCTGAGGAAAGTGTGATAATTAGATTAAATCTACCTCAACCTCAAAACCCGTTTTTCCCCCTTACAAAAGTAATAGTCAACTGCCATCTGAGTACTTCATCTTCCAGTATTCATGAAAGTTGGGAGAGTGAGATAAGAGAGGTTGCTAAAGTAGGATTTTCCAGAGCTTGTGTCCCTCACATAATCATTGAGGACTTTGAGTCACTTTCAACCCCATAATAAAGCATTGGAGTAAGGACTCTGTGAAGGACAACTTCCATATACACTAACGAATATTCATTCACTTTTTTAAAATCACGATTTCAACTGCTTTATTGTTCCATTATTATAAGTTTATTATAGTTTTATAAAGCAGTTATAACAAGGCATTATTGCAGTATTAATTTCACTTTATTACTATAATTAATGCACCCATTTTTAAGTTCTTATCTATAACACCAAGAAAATAAAAGTAATAGTGATCATTTAAATGACACTTTAAGGTGTGCAAAATGTAAACTGGGGTTTTCTGGGCATGCCCAGTTCTAACATAGAGCCTGCTGTATCCTCTACCATGTCAGTAGGAGTAGCAGCCTCCTTTGATTGGCTGCCTGAATCTCTAAAACTGGTGAGATTGAGCCGTTTACTCTTTTTTCTATTTTCTGCCACACTACTGTTCTTTTTTGCTCAATATGGACATGAGGAGCTGACTGATGAGAGGGGAATTCAAAGAAATGGGTCTGATGATATGTTTTTTTCTCTTCTGTGTTGTTTGACCTTCCCAGTTTTAAGGTCCTAAAAGTGATCCTCATGGGACTAGGAGATTGAGGCATGGTGACCTTGGAGCCAAGACTGCAGAATAGGCTATGCAGCCAGCCACCTCAGAATGGAAGCCCTGAGAAGCCAGGGAGCCTGGGACATGAACCCAAGGAGGGTTTTGGACTTGGAACCAGGACTGAACTCTATGGGAACAAAGCTAAACTATGAACCTAATCCCTTTTCCCTCTCTAGGTGATTCAAGAGGGAAAGAGGATTATGCCACCCTACATGATAGAAGGAATACATTTGTATATTTGTAATTAGACCTTTGGGAGTAAGGTCTATATATTCAAAGGAAATATTCCTTTGTAAAAGGTTCTTTGTTACCCATGTTATCTCATTTGATCCTCACAACAACTCTGAGAGGGAGATGATATTATTATACTTATTTTATAGATAAGAAAACTGAGGCTGAAAGATTTTGTGACTTGCCCAAAGTCACATAGTTAATCAGTGCTTGAAGTCCAAACTCATCTTCCTCATTCAAAGTCCAGCACTGTATACCTGCTACAGAATTTTTTCCTACAGTTCTTTTTTTCTTTTCTTTTCTTTTTTTCTTTTTTAAAATGCCTGTGTTCTATACAGAGCCCGAATTTGAAGTATCAAATTCAGAGTACTTTGAGTAACAGAAACCAAAATATTTTCTGGGGACGACAGCTCAGCTACAGTGTTTCACTAGGGCAAAATGCCTTCTATCTCCTGGAATCTTAGTAGAGTACAAAGAGGACTGGATTTGGAAATGAGGACTCGAGTTCAAATCCCATCTCAGACCTTCACTCCCTAAGGGACCTTTGGTCCTCTAACATGATGGAAGGGAATGGATTTGATGACCTTTAAGGTTTCTTTTCTAGCTCTAAATCTATGAGCTACATGCCCTTCCTTCCCTGTCATATCTGTAGACATCATCCAAAGAATGATAGCTCCTTCCTTCCTTCTTGACTCAGGAAGGAAAACTTAGACCTTTACCACTCCTAAACCCAAGTTTTTGCACAAACTGCACTCATTAGTAGTGAGCTGTCCAACACAGAAAGAAACATACCGTCAAGCCAATTTCTCCCTGCATATCCAAAAAACTGGCGCTATAATTGTAGTTTTGTTTTGCTTTCATCCCAGGACCAAGACGCCATTTTTCTGAAGCTGCTAAAGCCCTGAGAAAGTAGTTCTGTCTGCTGTCACCAGCATCATCACCACTAAGAAACTCCTTCTGATCGTCATGGAAAGTGCAAGGAGCTGTCAATAGTTCCTTTCCTCAGGCACTGGTCTCCAGATGTCTGGTGATATGTTATGGTAAAATCCCGAACTTAATGTAGCGAAACCATGTTGTCACAGTTGATAGTTCCTCCAGTAGCCTCCAGCCTGATCCCCCCCATCCCCACCTAATTATTCCTTCATTCACCCTGTCCATGCTACACTTCCATCCTCTGCCTCACGCTGGGTATTTCTATGAGCTTTAGCACCTCCCACACCACTGACTCTTCCTCTCCTCCCCATCCTCACCCCCACCAATCCTGCCCCTGCCCAGCACTCTTGGCAGGCTGCACTCTACTTCAACTTTCCTCACTCTGTTTCTAAGGTAATGGATCCTACACTATCACACCTGCACTCAGGGCAGTTTTGATGTGTTTCTTGTATGTCTCTCTCTCTCCTCAAGCCTACTGCGCTCATCTCCTGGCTCTCCTCCGGGAAAAAAAAATACATCCCGTTTATAACCTTATTCCCAGGGCACTCACTATCATTAATAACATCAATGGTTTTCTGGTACTCGTTAGGCATGGTATCCCTTATAGAACTTCCCTTTTCTACTCTGGGTGTTTTCATTTCTCTTTTCTTAGGGCGCTCCAGAAAAGCACTCAATCTAATCACTCTACTCATAGCTCTATTCATTTGCTCAGAGAAAATAGAGAAAGCTACAGTTAAGACAATAAATATCGGGGGCAGCTGGGTAGCTCAGTGGAGTGAGAGTCAGGCCTAGAGACAGGAGGTCCTAGGTTCAAACCCGGCCTCTGCCACTTCCCAGCTGTGTGACCCTGGGCAAGTCACTTGACCCCCATTGCCCACCCTTACCAATCTTCCACCTATGAGACAATACACCGAAGTACAAGGGTTTAAAAAAAAAAGACAATAAATATCATGGAATAGATATGGGATGAAGGAGGAGAGAAGAGGAACAGGACCTCCCTGGTCTAGAGAGAGTTCGAATTTGAAGAGTGATAGAGGAGTGGAATTGGAAGCAAGACTTTTTTTTAGTCTTTTAGTTGTCTGTCCCAAGGCAAGGCACTTAACTTCATCTATAAGATGGAGATAATAATAGTACAGAAATGAAGGGTATTGTGAGAAGTCATTCCCAGTCCCCCATAATTCTCCATCTTAGTTTCTTGACAACAAAAACTCTCTTTTGTCTTTGTATTCTCAACAATATTCGAGGTGTCTAGCATGGTGCTTAATAAATATTTATTAACTGACAAATGTCAGCTATTAATATTATTAATATTCCTCCACAGAGGAAGTCATTTTGCATAGGACTGACAGGCTCTCCCCATCTTTGTTTTATTTTGCTTATTCTTTGAAGTCCTAAGAATTATCTCCTTTGCCGTAGTTTTATCCAGGCCATACTCGATAACTATTGGTGTCCTCCAAAACTTTGTTCTAGAACTTCTTTTCCCTCTATTCTGTTTCATTTGGTGATTTCATTAGCTCCTATGGATTCAATTGTCATCTTTATGAAAACGATTTTCAGATTGACCTATCCAGCCTCAACCTCTCTCCTGACCTCCATAGGTTGGACATCACTAACTGGAAGTCCCATATAGTCAATTTATCCAAAATGGAACTCACGGAAGTATCTTTCTCTCTAAAGTGTCTTTCTCTACTTTCCTTATTCTGGTTGAAGGCACCACCACACTTTCAGTTAATCAGGTTCACAAATTAGGTATTAACTTTGACTCATATATGCACAAATGTGCACACGTCTTGCCATTTGCCCAGTTCTGTTGACTCTATGGTTGCAAAATCTCTCATATATCCCCTTCTCTCCTTTGACACTTCACCCAGTCAGCCTTGATTCTGACCTCATGCCTGAACTATTGCAATAACCTATTGATGGTCTCCCCAACTCTTTAAGAGGAAGACCTACTTCAGTCCATCTTCCACTCAGCTATCAAAATGATTTTCCTAAATTATAGATATGACCATGTCATTCCCCTGTTTGACAAATTCCATTGGCTTGCTATTGCTTCTGGGATCGAGTGTAAAATTCTCTTTTGGCTTTTAAAGCCTTTCGTGTCCTAGACCCCTCCTCCTTTTCCAGGTTTATATTTTTACTATTCTCATATTTTGTAAATCCAACTGTTCCTCAAAAAATATACTTCATCATTCCACTCTGAATTTTTCACTGGCTTTCTCCTATACTTAGAATGCTTTCCTGCTTCATCTCCACCTCCTACCTTCCCTAAATTCCTTTAGGACTTATCTAAAGTCCTACCTTTTACAAGAATCCTTTTCTGGTCCTCCTTAATTTAGCTCTGAGATTATCTCTAATTTATCTCGTATATGTCTTGTTTGTACATTGTCATTTATATATTGTCTCCCTCCATTAGATTGTGAACTCTTTTGGAACACAGCCAATTTGTGTCTTTCTTTGATTTCCTAGCATTTAGCATAGTCCCTGGCACATAACTGGTGCTTAATTAATATTTATTGACATGATTTGAAATAAAAGTATGAGTATGATCCTCTCCTAAAGTCTTATGCTGATTTTTTTCCTCATGGGCAGATTCTGGGTTTTTAATGACTATGTCAATCCTGGGAAGACTTATATGAAGTGATGAAAAGTGAAGTGAGCAGAACCAGGAGAACACCATACACAGGAAGAACAATAATGTACGATAATCAACTGTAAATGACCTAGCCATTATCAGCAATGCAAGATCCAGAAAGACTCCTAGGACTCATGATGAAAAAATTTGTCCATCACCACAAAAGAAATTGGTGGAGTCTAAATGTAGATTAAAGCATGCCATTCTTCACTTTATTTCCTCCATGAATTTTTCTCTAGTGTAAGGAATATGTATCTTCCATATTATAATAAATATGGAAATATGGACTGTATGATATGTACAACCTGACATCTTGGGGAAGGGTAAAAGAGAACTCAAAATGTCAGAAAACAACTGCTGAAAATTATGCTGACATATAAGATGAGAAAAAATAAACAAAAAAATTCCAAATGGAATCTCTAGAAAAGTCTTACTGAGCCAGAAAGTCCTCAAAAATAGTTCAGTACTTCAAAGTTTTGTTGCTGTTGTTTTGTCATTTCAGGCATATCTGATTCTTCATGACCCCATTTGAAATTTTATTAGGAAAGATACTTGAATGGTCTGCCATTTCCTTCTCCAGCTCATTTTATAGCAAAGAAACTGAGACAAACAAAGTGAAGTGACATGCCCAGGGTCACACAGTCAAATATGAACTCAGGTCTCCCTGATTCCAGGCCCAACACTCTGTCCACTGTGCCACCTAGCTACCCCTTCTAGGTTTCGAGGATCAGACAAAATCAAGGTGGAATATCTCATGTCTAAGATTATTAATTTTTCTAACTTTATCAATTCTCCTGAGTGAGAGACAGTGTTGGTTGAGTTTGGGGAGTGAATTTTAGTGAAATCAAAGAAGCTTGCTATAAATAGGTAACGTGAAGAGTAACTAGCATGGAGTGAACATCTCTGGGTACTGGCATAGGAGAAATACTTTCTCCCTATGGGGATCACCATCCCATGCTTTGATTCAAGTCTTTGCAGTATAACTGAGCTGCTACCCTCAGGGTCCTGTCACTATTGTTTCCCTCTCCCAGCCGAACTACCCCACCTCAGCCAAATTGTACCTGTCTTGCTGGGACCCCTTTGCACTTCTTCCTCCTTCCAACTTTTTCCCCCAGTTGAAAAGATTTTTAGTTTTTGCTAAAAGCTTAGCACATCATAGGCAATACAGTACCACCTTTTAACATTGCTGTTGAGGAAGACTGGACTAATCATTTTTTACTGACTAACTTTATAGCATCAGGCTTTTACTGTAATGGCCAAAATATAGGCCAGCTCCCGTATAGGTTACAATTCTATAATGAAATCATTTTGAAAGAAATTGAAGATAAGAAAATAATTATACAAAATTACCATATTAAAAGATACTGACCTGTTTGGAAGAGACCTGCCATTTTTTTCTAAAAGTAAATATTTCAGCTTTGTAATGCTTACTGGCCATTGAAATGTTCTGTCTTTATAAAGAATATTTCCTGACACCTCTAATCCAGGAGGAACTTATCCAGGTTAAATATAAAAATTATTAAATCAAGAGTTAGAGTATTCTAGGGAGATAAGCTTTGGCAAAGAATGCCAACCATCTTTGTAGGCTCCTCTCTCTCCTTTCTTTTTTTCAAAAATGAATTAACTAATTTGTTTGTTAAATTAAAATTCCCAGGTATTTCCTTCCCTCCACCTCCCTCCCTGCACTAGAGTAGGTATCATTTGACAAAAAGATATATGTATATATAAAACTATTGTTTTCTATTTACCAGACTTTCTTTACCTTCCTTCCCTCCCAATCCCACACCATAAAGTGGTGAAATAGATGGGGTTTTCTTGGTAAAGATACTATAGTGGTTTGCCATTTCCTTCTCCAGCTCATTTTAAAGATGAGGAAGCTAAGGCAAAAAAGCCTGAAGTCAAACAGCTAGTAAGTATCTGAGGCCAGATTTGAACTCAAGAAGATGAATCTTCCCGACTCCAGGTCTGGTACTCCAATCTACTGCAACTCCTACCCATCCTTTGTGTATTAGTCTAATCCGAATATTTCCTCTGATTTTTTTTTCCTGTCAGCTTAAATAAATGGGTTTATTTGCTCCTTACCATGTAAAATGGTCTTTATGTGACTGGCATTTGGTAGGAAGGAAGTCAAGTCTTTGGATATACACCATGAAATACTCTTTCCTCATTACAGGGGAAATGACCAGGAGTACAGCTTGAACCTAAAAATGATTCCCCCTTGACTAGCAATATTTGGAGAATAGATATATTTATAGTTTTGTAACCTCTTTTTAAGGAAAGTAGATTGACCAGTCCCATGGCCCCAATTTCCTGCTTCTCCTCCTAGCAAGAATCAAAGTCTCTGAGCTAAGGTAACTCTCAGAGTGAGAGGCAGCCAGGTGGCTCAGTGGATAGAGAGCCAGGTCTGGAGATGGAAGGTCCTAGATTCAAATCTGATCTCAGATACTTTTCACTAAACCCTTACCACATTTCTACTTTTGAACCAAGATTTAATGTTGATCCTAATATTATAGGGGTGCAAAGGTGAACCCCTGGGTTCGGGAAGGAAACCTTTCTCAAGAATGAGAGGACTGGGGAAAGTATGGACATTCAACAAAATTGAAGATTTCCAAGTTTTTGCACAAAAGAGACCAGGACTAAATGGAAAGTTTGATACCCAAACACAAAAACCAAGAGAAACATGAAAAGGTAAATAATAAACAGAGGGAAAAGAAAGAAAGCTCATAATTTTTTTTTAATTGACTCTTTAAGGGCTTAAAAAAGATCTAATTATCTGTATTACTAGGTGGAGAAATGGTATGTATCTCTACTCACTATTATAATATTCACTATTATAGCAACCAGAAGAATAATTCATAGGGAGAGGACAGGATACTAAATGGTCTAAGAAGACATGGGGGGTGGGAAAGAGGGGGTAACAGTAGGGGACACAAAGAAAAATAGGATATTCTATTACACACAAAGAGGGCATGGGAAGGGGAGGGGATAAATACTATCACAAGAAGGAGAGGAAGAGAGCATTAAGAGGTAATAATCAAACCTTACTCTCAGTGTAATCAACCCAGAGAGGGAAGAGTGACTTTATTATCCATTCAGATAAAAAACTTTATCTAACCCTACTGAGAAAGTCAGAAGGGATAAACCTTCTGAGCAGGGGAGTGGGGAGGTCAAAAAAGGGAGGGGAGAAGAAGGGGGAGGAAATTCATTAGGCCTTTAAAAAACAAAAAGAGG
>NC_058131.1:461623395-461678162 GCF_016433145.1 Gracilinanus agilis
GGTGATGGAATACTATTGTGCTAAAAGGAATAATAAACTGGAGGAGTTCCATGCAAATTGGAGAGACCTCCAGGAAGTGATGCAGAGCGAAAGGAGCAGAGCCAGAAGAACATTGTACACAGAGACTGATATTCTGTGGTAAAATCGAATGTAATGGACTTCTGTACCAGCAGCAATACAATGACACAAGACAGCTCTGAGGGATTTATGGTAAAGATGCTACCCACATTCAGAGGAAGGATTGCAGGAGAGGAAACATATAAGAAAAACAACTGCTTGAATGCATGGGATGAGGTGGACATGATTGGGGATGTGGACTTGAAACTACCACACCAATGCAACTAACAACAATATGGAAATGGGCCCTGAATAAGGACACATGTTATAACCAGTGGAAATATGCATCAGCCATGGGTGACGGGAGAGGGGGGGAGAGGGGGAGGGGAAAGTAGGGGTATGAAGCATGTAATCAGGTTAAAAATGAATATTAATAAATGTATATATAAAAAAAGAATGAGAGGACTCCAGGCTTAGCTTAAAATAAAAAGAAAGATTTATTAGTAAGATAGGATCAAGGGCCAGCAAGACAGCATGAGGGGAACAACCATGGGAAGCTGCTCCCTGAGCACCCCAGTTCTGGCCTTTTTTGTATTCTCTTCAGTAGTATGTATGTGATTCCTTGCACTCAGGCATTCAATGGGGATTGGGGTCTATCTGAGACCCTCAGGGCTTAGACTGTCCTAGTGTGTCCTGGAGGTGTATCTCTTTGTCTACCTCAACTCAGAGGAAGTCCAAGGATAAAGGTCTTTGCCTCAGGTGTCACAAGGGCAGGAAAGGGGGAAGGGAATTCCCTTGTTCACAGCCCTCCTGAATTAAGGGGTGCAGGGTCCCTGCCATCTCTGCACAATGCCCATGTCACTAAGACAGAAGGGAAGTGTTTAAAAAAAAGGGGGGCAGCTGGGTAGCTCAGTGGATTGAGAGTCAGGTCTAGAGACGGGAGGTCCTAGGTTCAAATCCTGCCTCCGACACTTCCCAGCTGTGTGACCCTGGGCAAGTCACTTGACCCCCATTGCCCACCCTTACCACTCTTCCACCTAGGAGCCAATACACAGAAGTTAAGGGTTTAAAAAACAAAACAAAACAAAAAAGCTGCTCTCATGGTCCCCTGGCAATCACAGCTAGAAAGCACCCATATGGACCTATATAACCTACATGGGCAACATTTGCACCTTACCCTTGAAAAGCCTACTGTTTCAGAGAAATCAGCACTTCTGTCCATCTCTTTTAACTATTTTGTGATACTGAAATTCAAACAATTCCATGGAGCAGCAACAGCAAGCCACACCTACCCATGCCCTGGTTTTATATCTACTACAAGCCTAACAAGTATTTTTTCAGAGCCTCTTATGGTCCAGGTGCAGGGAAAGTATAAAGAATGAAATAATCTCTGCTCAAAATGAGCAGCTAGGGTGGTCCCTTTGGAGAGTGTGCACAACTTGGAGTGGAGAAGAGCTGAGTTCAAATCTTGTCTGAGACACTTACTTGCTTTATAATTCTGAGCAAATCACTTAACCTTTCTATACCTCAATTCCCTCTTCTATGGAGTGGGGATCAGAACAGCATGTGGCAGCTCCCAGGGTTGTTGTGAGGTTCAAATGAGTTAACACATGTAAAGCACTTTACAAACCATAAAATGCTACATAAATGCTGGCTATAATAACAACATCAATTATTGTCATTAATGAGACATACAAGAAGTACATGTAAAATATATCAGACATAAATATAAAGGTAACGTGTATGTGTGTGCTGTCAGTACATTTTAAGCTATTATAGCTTAAAGACTTTTGATATTCCCTATATATGTATACACATACAAGTTTATGTTATATAAATGTCCATATATGATTTGGGGACATCTGACATATATGCATATTAGTTCATTTGTGTTATTTTATATTTGCATATATACATGCATTTATACATACACACGCCTATATATGACTTTAGGTATATACCTTGTGTGTAGATGTTATTTTCTCATGCATATGAACACATGTGCATACAAATGCAGTATGCTTATTGTGTTGTACATAGCACATACACACAAAAACACACTTGTGTTTATGCACATACTTAAATACACATATGTTGAATACAAACCTGTTTAGGAGGCATGTGTTGGGTGAAAGATGAAATAAAGGAATTAAATTAAAAAATTGGATATAAACTTATTGCCTCATTTGAACCTGGCCCTGCATGACTGGGAAACTAGACCACCTCTATCTGCTGCTTTGGAACCCTTAACTAGGGACCTAGATTATGCTGACCAGAAACACTGTCAAATCCAAAGATTAATGCAAGAAGTTTTCACACAATTGTACATCATATGTACATGTGTCTTATCTGAAAACTGGTCCCATATCAATCAATCCGTTTTTGTTTCCATGTTCCTTTGATTGTTTAGAGACATTTGGAAAGAGTGGAACAGCTCTTTTTCTGGATTCAGGGAACTGTACCTGTCTACTCTTCCCCTCCTAACTCGGAAAGTCCCTAATCTTTTCTCCAATGAGAGCAAAATCTGATCAGAAGAAATAAGCAAGAAATAGTCTTACATATTTTTTTGTCAAATGCTGCCTTCTGTAATAGAGGTAACAAGAGGGACAGGGTTATCAAGGTATTTGAATGTAACAAATACATAAATATTACATTTTTTAAAAAGAAAGAAAGCAGATTTTATCCTGATTGTTTTCTTTTAATTAATTGGTCCATTAGATTAATTGATTTTAATATATAAAAGTCTATCTTCTCTTGTATACAGGATCCAGCCCTAAGCTGAAGAACCTGGTCTCCATTTGGTGGGCAATTGGCATGTGTTCCTTAATAAACTGAAATGCTCTGGAGCTCTAACCTTTGTTTCTTTCCTTATTCATTTCATCTTTCACTGGCCACAGAGAGCTCACTAGTGGTCAGAGGATAAGGAAAGGCTTCTGAACTGCATCTTGGAGAGAGAGAGAGAGATTCTAGGAGGTGGAGGTGAGGAGAGATTTGTGTGAAATTAATACAAAATGTAACCCCTTAAGTACACATGAGCATTAAGCCAGGATGCCAGCCAGCAAGCCACAGGGTACCTGGAATCCTGACTTCTGGACATGGGAGTTCCCGAGTGGAAGGGGTGACTTGTCTGCCCAGACTGTCCAATCAGAGAGCCCCAGTAGTAGTGACATCGCCGGTCTTATAAAGAGAGGGGGTCCATACAACAGCATTGGCAGGGTACTGGATCTGGGGAAGCGAGGAAGAGGTTTTTTTGTTGTTGTTAGGATGACCCGACAATTTTTCTTCCTCTTTATCTCACTTTTATTAATAAATAATTCTAATTTAATATACAGTCTCCAAGAAAATTGCAATCATTATAAATTATATGTGTGACCCTGATATAGTAGATGGAGTTTCACGAGTGAGGAACAAAGAAGAGGGCAATTTGACCAGATTGAAGAGTATGAGCAGGGAAGCAATGTTCAAGGACCAGAAATAGGAGCATCTGATACAGGATCTTTTACCAATTGTGTATGGGCTGGTAGGAGAGCTGCTGCTGCTGCTGCTGCTGCTGGGAAAACCAGTGAGACTTAATCCATGGCTATGTAGGATTATAAGCCATGATCTGGGTTTATATCAGGCTAGATTTAGTGAAACAGTGTTATCTAAATCCAGACTGATAGGATTGATCCGTACAGGAAAAACCAAAGGAATGAAAAGTGTCTATTGTCCATACTCTGACATGCAATTAAGTGGTGAAACTGCAGAGTTTGATATACTGATAATAATCAGTATAATGATATGTGGATATATATTTGGGTGTGGGTGTGGGCATATAAACACTCACACAAGATAGTAAATGGACAATGAGAGGGACCCAAAATTAAACAGGAGAAGAAGAGCATAGATTGCTTTTGGGAAATTTAAGAGTTCTTTTGGTAACCCCTAACCCATTCTGGAGGCAGCTAGGCGGCTCAAGTGGAGAGAGTTCCAGGCTTGGAGTCAAGAAGACTCATTTTTCTGAATCATTTTCAAATCTGGTCTCAGACATATACTAGCTGTGTGACCCTAAGCAAGTCACCCTGTTTTCCTAGGTTTCTTTATCTGTAAAATGAACTGGAGAAGAAAATGGTAAACCACTCCAGTATCTCTGCCAGGAAAATTCCAAATATGTTCACAAAGAGTCACACATGACTGAAAAATGACTGAACAACAACCATTCCATTCTCTCTGAAACAAAGATCCATCTTTTTAATGCAAGTACTTTGGAGGTAAGAGGCAAAATGGGGCAGCTAGGTGGCACAGTGGATAGATCATTAGGTCTAGAGTCAGAAAGATCTGAGTTCAAATCCATTCTGTATGATCCTGGGCAAATCATTTAACTTTTTTTCTGTTTTGAAGATGAATTTTCTCATCTGTAAAATGGGGATAATAATAGCTTAGCTCCCAGAGCTGTTGTGATGATCAAATGAGATCATCAGAAAGCACTTAACGCAGTGCCTGGCTCATAGAAAGTACTAAATAAATGTTTATTATTAATATTATTAAACAGAAAACCGGGCTCTGAGTCAGGACTACAAAAATACATGAGTAAAGAAGATGAACTAGTTGCATGGTAAGAGTGAGGGATAGTGAATATATATTACAAGAATGTCCTGGGTGATTTCAAAAGAAAATGAGACAGGCCTTTAGGATGTTGAGTATATCCACGGGTATGCTGGTTGTTAAACATTTACCAGTATATTCCTTTGAAAATTTTATGGGAGGACTTGAACAAGGTTTACATAGTTTGGGCAGGTATGGATGGGTTATGATCTACATTACAGTATCATCCATGATCTGGAAAGTGGAGAGGACTCTCTCCTGCAAGGAAGACTCCGGGCTCAGATGGGCCTGAATTCAGTCCTCTTAGAAAAATGGCTTCAAGAGGAGGGATTCAGGTTTTTTCTCCCATTCTCTGGCTCATTATGACACCTCATCCCTGGGAGAAATCTCTTAAATAAAGTTTAAGTTAAATCCATATATATAGTCTCTTCAATAAAGATTAATAGATGTCCCTTTTAGAAAAGTTACTCCGTGTAGAAAGTAGTAGATATCAGGGACAGGACAATTATGTATTTTCTTCACCACAAAAAAGAATGATTAAAACTCAAAAGACTCAGAAGTACAAATTGACAAATACTTAAAATTTGACACAATAATCCATCTCAGAAGACTTAAAGTAGTCGATAAATACATACAGAAACTCCAATTATCCAGCACTTTTATTATATTTTCCTATAATCAAGAACTTCTGAATAACTAAAGATCTAGGTTTTCTGCCCAACTAGATCATGGTTTGGACTTTGGGATCCTAGGCATTTCCTTCTCCTAAAAGTGGTGCATTTCCAAGAGGTATCTTCAACTGTCAGTCAGCATCTGGACTCTGGAATTCTTGACCTCATGAGGTAGTCACCAATTTTAGAAACAGCCATTTCAGTATTGCTATTCAGTTGCCTGTGTTCAGGTCAAAAACACAGAGCAGAAGAGCCAGCAAGGGACTTGTGAGCCAGTCTTAGGCTCATCTGAGCCAGCACATGTATTAATTGTCATATTTGTGAAACTGCTTTAGCTATTTTAGAAGAGACAGAGAGGAGAGATATACTATCCCTGGTATGGGAAGTCCAGTGGAGAGTTTTTAGAATCCTTAAGCCACATATTCAGGAGAAAGGAAGAGAGGGACTGAGACTTCACTCTATTTATTTAATCCTCTGGAGTGGATAGCTCTGGCTCAGTCATCAGTTCTCTTTGTTACAATCTCCCTTTTCCCTTTTCCTGGGGAACCAGTGCAACAGCCAGGAACCTCTGGTTCCCATGTACTTTAGTCAGAATCATCAGAAGTGGCCTGAGAATATGGTCCTTCAGCTGGAAAAAGTTCTTCAGAACTAAGTAGGAGCCCATGTCTCTCTCTCCATAGAGCTAAAGTGTACATGCCCAACTCCATGAAAGAAGCTCTAGTCCATGAGATTAGGGGGTTGTACTGATTGACCCCCAATACAGTGGGAAGGAGTTCTTGCATAAATGAGAATATATATCCATTTGAAAATACATATTTATATAGATATCTTATCATAACGGGGGAGCACAGACCACTTTAGCATCATAGATCTTCTCTGACTATTGTCAATCCCCATGAAAAACTGGAAGTCAGGAGTTCTTGTGAGGTGGTGACAAAAAACTTTTTAATTGACTTCAGAGCCAAATGAATTGATACCTCAGGAGGTACACAACTGAAATTTAGTCTCACACAATACAACTGATCAAGGAAGCAACTCATACATTGATGGCAAAATGTCCTAAAACAAACTTAGTAGACTCTGTGAAAGGGGGGAAGGGTAAAAAGGACCCCCAGGATCAAGAGGTACCTCTGGGCCCCATATGTTCCCTATATGTGTGCCTCATACCTTTGTACTTTAAGTGTGAACTTACTCTTCCCAGAGACTGTGGGTGCAGAGAAGAAAATGCACTCCTGGTTTGAAGGATTTTTTAAACTTCTGTTCTTTCTATACATTCAGAATAAATGCCTCTTTGGAGAAGTTAATTGGTGTCACCTGGTTGAGTGGTATGGGGACCATACTAAATGGGAGCTTGTGATATATCATCTCAAAACACAACTCATCAAGGCAACTCTTAAAACCCTAAAATGAGCAAATCAGCTATCTTCTGGGGACCCAACTTGTCACTAGGAGTGAGAGTTGAGATGGTGAGCTCAGAGAGTATGTAATATTGTGTTTGGAGACCAAGGTTCAATGTAAATATAGCTGGATCTACATAATAATGAGCCACAGGAAATTGACCTTTTTAAGTTGGAATACAAGCCCCACTCTCTGAAGGGGAAACCAAACTGGAGCATACATAAAAAGAAATCACATTTATGTGGAATTTTTTAGGTTTGTAAAGGTTATTCTTCACAATAACCCTGCATACAATAGTATGCTGTGGACAAGAAAATGAAACCTAAGTGAATTGTCTAAAGTCACAAAGCTAGTAAATATGAGAGCCCAGATTTAAACCTATGACTCTTACTTCCAGATCCAGCACTTTTTCTACCACTCCATTGCTTCTTCTATTTAATAGGCTCCACACTTAGGGGGAAAAAAAACAAACAAAATATTTGGCAGATTTATGGACTAGACTGTGTAATTTTTAAAAATATTTTACATTTCCTCTATTTTTTTCTCCCTCATGTCTAGCACTGTTGGCAATTACTCAAAGGTGAGCTGAGTTATAACTTATAATCCCAATCCCTTGGAAAAATTTAATTCATCGCCTTTTCAAAAGATGAGGCTTTTTGATTTGGACTAAAAGCTGCAAATCTCCTCAGATGGCATCCTGTAAGGTGTAAGGGAACATTTTCCGAGAGCCCTGGAATGAATAGAAAGAAATGTTAAAGGCTTTGATACCATGGAAGCAGACAAAGCCCTTTGCTCCCTCTTTTGGAAATATTAAGAAAATTATTCTAGCCTTTGGACTATTTAAAAAGAGAAACCCTATCACTTTTTCTTTATCGATTCCAAAACAGTTTCCTGCTTCCCTCTCTCCAAATCAGAAAGAACTTCCTCCTTGAAGCAATTGGGCCAAGGACAAGAGCTAAGGGGCTCTTGTTAGAATCACTTGAAGAGATTAGAGACCCATCTAAAAACAGGGCCTCCTTTCCCCATCCCCTGAAGTTTAGGGTATTGATCAAAAAGAAGCTGTCTCTTGGTTATTTCAGGACATTTGTGACCAACTAAGGGAGAGAAACCTTGAGGGGAGTGGTCAAAGTGAGATTGAACTCTAAATGAGTACCCAAAAGATGGGAAGATTGAGTAAGCATTGTTTTATTAGCTGAAATAGAATGTTAATCCTAAATTATATGTCAAAGATTCATCATATTTTGAAAGTTTCCTCGTTTAAGATTCCTATTAATATTATTTTTCAAAATGTCTTACATTTGAAACATGTCTGAATTCACAGGGATTCTGCCAGTTTGGACATTTCTCACTCAAGCAGGATAATACTTGAATTTAGATTAATGTTATAGAGCACTAGACTTGGAGTTAGGAAGATTTGAGTTCAAATTTGGACTCAGTCACTTACTAACTATATGGGCAAATCACTTAACCTCCTTATCTCTAAAAGAAGGATAATTTTTTAAAATAACCATTTGCTTAGTACCTACTATGTACCAAGCATTATACTGAGCACTTTTACAAATATTATCTCATTTGATTATCACAACAACCTTGTGAGTTGGACACTATTATTATTCTCATTTTATAGATGAAGAAACTAATGCAGGCAAGGTTAAGCTCAGAATCACATATTTAGTAAATGTATGAGTCTGATTTGGAACTCAGATTTTCCTGACTCTAGGTCCAACTGCTACCAGCTAAAAGATTATGTCAAGATAAAATGATATTTATAAAAATGCTTTGTAAATCATAAAATACTACATAAATGCTAGCTATTATTATTATTTTTAAAATATTTTATTTTTTCAATTACATGTAATGACATTTTCCCACCTATATTTTCCAAAATTACAAGTTGAAAATTGTTTTCCTCCCTTTTTCTAGAGATGGTAAACAATATGATCTAGGTTGTACATGTATGATCATTCAAAACATATTTCCATATTAGTCACTGTTGTGAGAGAATACTTATTTAAAACCAAAATGCAAAAATAAAAACACAAATAAAATCAAGTGGAAAATTATATTCTTTGATCTGCATTCTGATTCTAACAGTTTTTTCTCTGGAGATTAATAGCATTCTTTGTTATAAGTCCTTCAGAATTGTCCTGGGTCATTGTATTGTTGAGAATAGCTAAGTCTTTCAGTCAATCATTGTACATGATATAATTTTTGTAAAATCCAAGATTTAAACATTTTTTTGAGAGAAATTTCAGGAAAAGAAGCTTCTCGAATCAAGAAAGTAAACTATTTGAAGAAAGTGCCATAAAGAAACCTACACTGCATCAGAAGATCCAGAATGAACTTTGGAATGTAATTGATTGAACCAAACGGGTTGAAACACATTTATTCTGAATGTAAACTCTTATGCCAAAGGGGATTGTCCCCTAATTAGCTTTTTGTCAATGCACCTAGCAAACATTAGTTTTGCTCTCTCTGTTCTATTTCCCTCTTATCTCCAACTATCCTAGTTTCCTCTTAGAAAATACAATATTGTATACACCTTTAGCTGGAAGATCTTTAGAGGTATAAACTAGTTATGTTAAATGATTCATTGGGGAGACTAGTCTCTCAAAGAATCACAGGGGGGATTATAAAGCTAGAATTAACTCTCCCCTTGTCTATTTTTAGCTAATCAAATCAAGAACTTAAAGTACCCCTACTTACCATTAAGTATGAGAGTTCACAAGTCACTTACTAGAGTAAGTGATAGCTCAAAAGACCACTGCCCACCCCCACCCTTGGGCAGTGCTAGGAAAATTGAAATACTGCCATTGGTTTCTGTGAAGAAGGAGGAGTGATAGGAAGGGGTATAAAAAGAGACCAACATGGTCTGGCATGCATTCCCTTCCTGGCTTCTGGAGAGATTGGTTCTGGAGATTCATTCCCTTCCTTGCATTTGGAAAGATTTGTTCTGGAAATTCCTTTCCTGGTTTGAAGGAGACCTTTTTCCTGGATCCTGTGTTGGCTTGCTGGGTGAGTGACTAAGATTCCTGCCTTGGCTTTGGAGGAAGCTTCATTGGTGGAAGCCTGGCTGAAGATACCACCAGGACTTCTGACTGAGGATTTCTGGGAAATCCACATGGAGACAGAGTCTTGGGGAAGCCCTGCCTGAACTAAGCCTGGCTTCTCAGGAGAAGGGCTGGTAGGCTTATTAGAATCTGTCTCTTTATCTACATTTTCTCACTTTCACTCATTCTACCTCTGTGTAAATAAAGTTGCTAAAAGTCATTTTGACTTAAGCTATAATATTTTTAAATCAGCGACCACAATATTACTTTAGAATTCTCATATTTTGCATAAAATCTAAATTTAAATTCTTACAATGCTATTGCCATTACTGTGTACAAAGTTCTTCTGGTGGTTCTGCTTACTTCACTCTGTATCAGTTCATAGAAGTCTTCCCAATTTCTTCTAAATTCATCCTGCTCATCATTTCTTAGAGTATAATAATATTCCATCACAATCATATGTGTAATTAACAGGAGGGAAACAGGGGCCTTAAACTGGTAATAAGGCTAGCCAGAGGATGGTGCTGGTTGAAAGGATGGAGTGAGCAAACCTCGGTTGGGCTTGTAACTTGTTTATGAATGTATAAGGATCCAACCCTGGGAACTGAGTGCCCAGTGAAACCTCACTGCTTGCCACTAGGCTCCTTTAAGACATCAGGTAGCTGGCCCTCCCTGCTGAGGAAATGGGCTCCTATTGGTTAATGGCAGGCTGGCAGGAAGTGGATGTAGAACTTCCTGTCCCTCAGCAATGGAGTTTGTTCCAGCCCAAACTGCTCAGAATCCCTTCCTCTTGCCTGTCCTCCTTAGCCTTTGATGTAGGGAAATAACCACAGGATTCACTGGTTAAGGCTATGGGGTTTATTGATAACTGGGTAGAGAACAAGGCAATGGTAAGAGGGCTAGGAAATACTAAGATCTATTGTTGAAGATAATCTGACTGAAGCCAGTAGAAATCCTTGGAAGTAGAAATCCTTCTAAACTCTAAGAGTGAAGCGGTCTCTGATTAGGAAATAAAGTTGATCTTTGGGCTAATATTGTCGGTGATGATAATAATAATATTATTTATTTATTTATTTATAATAATAATATTATATATTATTATTATTGCTCTAGAACAGGTTTCGGCAACGTATGGCTCTCGAGCCATATCTGGCTCTTTTGAGGGCCAGATATGGCTCTTTCTGCAAGAGCCATAAAGTCAATTTTTTTTCAGGCGCTGTTACAGAAGCGCGCACTGTGAGCACTGTACGGCTCTCACAAAATTACATTTTAAAAAATGTGGCGTTTATGGCTCTCATGGCCAAAAAGGTTGCTGACCCCTGCTCTAGAAGATTGGGTCTTAAAATCCTACCTGTTCTAGTCCTACCCACGATCCGATCCACACTCCCACCAGGGGTAAGTGAGTGGTCAGGGCAAAGTCAGGTCATAAAAGAACCCAGCCCTGGGTTTCCAGGGCTTTTTATATTCTTGGTCCACTGGCAGTTGAAATTTGCCCAGTGACTCATGCCACCTTCAATATTCCATCCAGGGCAACTGACAGGTTTGCCCTAAGTCAACATGGCAAGGTTAAAATCCTGTATTACATATGCCACAATTTATTCATTCCCTAATTGATAGGCATCCCCTCAATTTTCAATTTTTTGTCACCAAAGAGCTAACTATTAGTATTGATAAAATTTATTTCTAACAGATTTGTATCTAAAACTCGAAATCCTCAGAATTCTGGGTAATTTTTAAAATTCACTTTCAAATCTAGCCTGGAAGTTTCATTAAAATCAATTTGTCTTTTTCTTGATTCCTTCTTCTAGCAGTCTAACCAAGGAGAACATGCACTAGATAAAAACAACTAATAAGGTAGCACCTGGCTTTTCTAAAGTTAGGAAGAAAGGAAAGGAGGTAAACACCAAGCTTATGGTTTACATTGCTACCAATGAGGCAGCAAAACAGATTGGTATCAGGAATAACTAGAAAAAGTCATCAGCAAGAAATGAAGATAAATCAGAATGCACTGTTTCACTCACCTACACATTGTAGTGACTGATTGTTGTCTAGAGAGAAACATCAGTAGAGGAAAAATTAACTTGGACAACTTTTATAAATCAAAGAATTACATAGAATTCTAAACCTGAAGAAGATTTAGAGGACAGGACACCTGGAAAGGAATCCTGCCTCCCTCTGTGACCTCTGATCATCATGGTCCTCCACACCCCTGACACTAACCTGCCTTAGGCAAAAGGTACTGTCAAAACTCCAGCTCTCACTGCCCTTGTCAGATTCATTTACCATAAAATCTCTGATGCACTCTGTGCCTCAGATCTAGGAGCATTTGGTCACATACAAACCTCCCACAGAAAAAACATATAGCACTGGGGCTCACATATACACAGATATAAAGAGAAAGATACCCATGAACAGCTGAACTTAGCAGAGATGCTATTCTGTGGTAACAAGCTCTTGTCTGTCTTTTCCTCTTCCAACACAGTGGTTATTGCTGAAGCAAAATCATCAGGGCTGGTCTCAAATAATACAAATAAAATCTTGCTTCTCCCTGGCTTTATGTGCTAGATATGGGTTAACACAGCATGGGAGGGAGGGTGGTACATGACAAATGGCTATTGATTATAGCTACTGCCTTGCTGCCCCCCACAACTCAAATGCCCTGGCTTCCCTTATTGCACTAAATGGGTGTTAGTACAGCAAAGGAAGCCAGAGCAGTTGAGGAAAATGAAGATCAGGGGTGAAATAACCTGCCCAAAGTCACATAGCTATTTCGTGCAAAACAAGGACTAGAGTTTCGATTTCTGTCTGTCTAATCAGTTCTGAGTTGCAGAGGAAATGAAAATGATAGGGGAAAGAAAGCTTTCCAAATACTTCTCCCCAAAAGGCTCTGAGCTGTGATCTTTGCTGGGGACAGATTTTGTTTTGTTACAGACATTTTTCTGCCTCTAATTAGCCTGCCATCTTGTATTTAGGATGGGACATTGGAACAATACAGTAGAAATTCTTGGATGGGTTTGGTAGAGATCATCACAAAATTAAAAATAGCCACTGCACTTTTGCCTCATTGTTCACCTATTTAGGTTTGGTCTAATAATAATTACACTTTACTTTTATCCATTACTTTTAGCATTTTAAAGCAGTTTCAAGTCCATTTTGAAGCCCTCTGCTTTCTTCTAAAGACCATTAAGCCTCATCTGCCTCTTATACCCTGATCAATACAAATGATTCAAGAAAAAAAACAATAAGTTCAAGGTGCCCACAATGATGAAAACTGCTGTGAATTGCCTCCTCTTTGGGTCAATGATTTCAGCAAAAAATATTAGAAAAGCATTAACTACATTGACACCCTTAGTCAGCAATACTTGACTTACCTGGTTGATACATTAGAAGATGTGACTTCATAATTTCTTATTATACTTCATAGTAGTAAGAGACTTGTTTTTGTTTAAATCAGACTTCATCCTTTTCTTATCACCTTTCTCTGTACCCCCGATTCTCAGTTTCTTTATATTTTCTTTCTTTTTTTTTTTAAACTCTTACTGTCTGTTTTAGAATCAATACCAGCTATCAGTTCCAAGGCTGAAGACCGGCAAGTGCTAGGCAATTAGGGTTAGGTAGCTAGGATATTTCTAAGGTCACATTTGAACCCAGGACTTCCCACCTCTAAAGCCTAGCTCACAATCCACTGAGCCACCTACCTGCCTCCAGTTTCCTTATATTTTCAGGGGGAAAGTTAGACCCAGTAATCTCTAAAATCCCTTCCAACAAAATTCTGACTGACTTATGAGAAAGAACACTATTCACATCCAGAGAAATAACTGTGGAAGTAGAAACACAGAAGAAAAACAACTGCTAGATCACATGGTTTGATGGGGATATGATTGGGGACGTTTACTCTAAGCAATCACCCTAATGCAAATATTAATAATATGGAAATAGGTCTTAATCAATGACATGTGTAAAACCCAGTGGAATTGCTCATTGGCTATGGGAGGGAGGTGAGAGGAGGGGAGGGAAAGAACATGAATCATGTAACCATGGAAAAATATTCTTAATTAATTAATTAATTAAAGATTTTAAAAAATGTTCCCTTCCAACCCTAAAATTTCTGTAATTCCACAATTCTTGATAACTTTCTTCCTTTGCCAAAAGGGATTACTAGACTGCAAGCTTCCAGAGGTGCAAAGTCCCTGTCTCATTCATCTTTATGTTGTATAAAGCAAAATGCCTTGCATCTAGTAGAGGCTCCATAGAAATTGAGCAAAAAGTGAGTCCTGTAAGCTTGCTCTAACTGATAAAGGGCCTTGAGCTTCCTGTAGATAAAAATGGCCCAACAAATGAAAGATATTAGCATTTCTATATGTCACACTGGGTAATTTTACTATTTTTAGCTAAACCTGGCACCTTTTATAAGAAAAGATGGAGTTAGCAATTAGGCACTTAGTGAGATAATTAATGGATTCTATATCTAGCCTTGAGAAACTGACACAGGGGCTAGGTACTGTGCTCATTTCCTAGACCCAGGCATACAGTTGGGACTAGATTTAGTCTTGGGAATCTAGCTCATGATAATAAAAGAGCTAGACAACTTATTCTCATACTTTTTAGCACACCTTGGGCCCAAAGGATGATTTTTCTTATAGTTTAGGTTATGAAAAGAGTTTTCTATTCCACCCCCATTAAAAAACAGGGCATAATAATATGTCTAGCATACACTATAAATCAGGCACAAAAAATGTAATTTATTCCTACATACATAAGGAATGTCAAACATAAAAAACTAATAGTACGCTTTATTAGAATAACTATAACGAGATTCAATAACTTATAACTACTATTATAATCTACTTTAAGGCCGATACTTAAATCCTAGCAGAACATAAAACAGTTTGCAGAACTGATAACTAGCTATTTTATATTTCATCTTGGTTCCACACTATACAAAAAACTCCTGTTAATAAAACAGCCAGACTTAAGACAATCATTATTGCCAGGGCTCATCCTCTACTTAAGCAATGGAGTAGTTGTCAGTTTCCTCTCTGGCCATCATTTAGCTATGACTTGATGGGACCCAGAATCCTACAATTCATAGGACTGCCTCCAGGCCTGAACAATCCATCCTGGGATAGTTTCTCATTCTTCACCTTTAATCAGGAAAAAACAAATACAAAAAGGGGTAGTTTAAATCCAGACTCAGACTTGCCTGGGTAGGACATATGATCTAGACACCATATGCTTACTGCCACACAGAGACCCTGTTTGTATACATTAGATATTATTACTTTCTGAGATGCACATTTTATTTACTGAAAGAGGCAGAAAAAGGTCATTCATGTGTGAAAAACGGAGAAAAACTGCTTGAGAAGAAACCCAGCCCATCTGAAGATTTGAAAGAAAGTATTTCCTTCAATAGCAGTACTTATAGGATCTAAGTAAAAGCAGTTCAGAGATAAAAATACTCATTAATGTTAGAGATAGCTATAATGCATTGTTTCTTAGCAACTAATTTAAGTGTAATTGTTTTCAGGACTTTAAGACTATTTCTAGGAAACTCTGAATCAAAGAATTGTTTGTTTGGGGCAATGGCATATGGATTATTTGTGTCACAGCCTAGAATTTATCAAATTTGGTCAAATTATTGGTCAAATGGCATGTATTCCTATATGGAAAGATGATATCTGTAACTCTTTAAAAATGATATTTTCATAGTGTCTAGAAGTATACACAGAGGGTGCAGTGATAAGCTATTTAGGATGATATGTCATAGTTTAGTCTTTGGCCTCACCATCAGCTTGGCTAATATAACCTTAGGACTTTTAGTCCTTTCCATTGACTCTGCAGTTGAATTCTTTTATGTCTTTTGTCTTTCTCAATTAGAGTGTGAACTCCTTGAGAACAAGTATTCTCTGGACTTTTCTATTATATCTCTAGCGGTTAGCGTAATATTTGGCACCCAATAAATGTTTAAAATTTTTTTCATGCATTTGTTTATATCTGACAGAGATGTGAGTTTGAGATTTTTCAACCTAGAAATGAACCACTACTCATGAAAGGCCCTAATTTTAGACTTTAGATACTAGATCAGGGGTTAGTGATCAATGAAGCTATGTGAAGGAGAGAGATCAGAAAAGCATATAAGAGAAGCTACTTATATAAGCGAACACATCAGAAGTCAGATGATAGAACACAGAAGCCATCAAAACTAAGAGGCTGATAGAAACTGACACCAGCTCAGCTATTGATGTAGAAAGATGATTTGATTGGAGAAAAGTTCTGCTGTTTGAAAGAACCGATTGGAGGAAAAGAAAATCCTTTGCTGTGGGTACAGAGTGCCATTTTCAGTTTGAGAAAGGAGAAACCCCTCAAAGTTTGCCTATATTGCCCTTTACAATTCCTCTGTGGCTCTAAAGGGGAAAACTTCTCAACATCTATAGAAAAGCAAGACCTGAACAGCTCTACAGATCCTAGAATAGAAGGGAAATGATTTTCACTGAAAGATTGTTATTCTCTCTCAGTGCCTAGCAAAGGGAACCAACCTGGGAAGCTCTGTAGATCTGAAAGCTACTACGATCAGCTAAAATCACTTAATCCTGCTCTAGGGGCCCAAGAACAGCAGAAAAATCTTTTTGGTCCATTGAGAGAGCATCAGTGCTTAAACAAAAAGTAGATGATGCATAGTACATACTTTTTCCCTGGGCACAAGCGTTGAGAGGCAGAAGAGGAAACGAAGAAGAAGGGAAAGAGAGCAAGGAAGGAAGGAAAGAGAATAAAGAGAGGAAGAGAAGGGAAGAGAGAATGAAGGGAAGGGGAAGGAAAAAGAGACAAAGACAGAGAGAGAAGAGACAGAGAAAGATTGAGAGAAGCAGTTGTTAACACATCCTTTAATCTAGTACATGTAGGAAAAATACCATCTCTATATATGCTAGAATCAGTACCATATTAGTGTCATAAAAGGAATTTGGTAAGACTCCTTCTTTGTTTGTGTCAAATAATTTGTATAGTATTGGGATTAATTGTTCTTTGAATGTTTGATAGAATTCACTTGTGAATCCATTATGCCCTGGAAATTTTTTCTTAGGGAGTTCTTTGATGGCTTCTTCAATTTCTTTTTTCTGATATTGGATTATTTAAGTATTCTATTTCTTCTGCTGTTAATCTAGGTAATTTATATTCTTGTAAATATTCATCCATATCACCTAGATCACTATATTTGTTGCCATATAATTGGGCAAAATAGTTTTTAATGATTGCCTTAATTTCCTCTTCATTAGAGGTGAGGCCTCCTTTTTCATCCTTGATACTGTTAATTTGTTTTTCTTCTTTCCTTTTTTTTATTAGATTTATCAGTACTTTGTCTATTTTATACATTTTTCAACATACCAGTTTCTAGTCTTATTTATTAACTCAATAGTTCTTTTACTTTTGATTTTATTAATTTCTCTTTTTAGTATTTCAAATTTAGTTTTCATCTGGGGATTTTTAATTTGTTCACTTTCTAGTTTTTTAAGTTGCATGTGAATTGATCCAACCATTCTGGATGGCAATTTGGAACTATGCCCAAAGAGCGCTAAAAGATTGCCTGCCCTTTGATCCAGCCATACCATTGCTGGGTTTGTACCCCAAAGAGATCATAGGGAAAAAGACTTGTACAAAAATATTTATAGCCGCACTCTTCGTGGTGGCAAAAAACTGGAAAATGAGTGTATGCCCATCAATTGGGGAATGGCTGAACAAATTGTAGTATATGCTGGTGATGGAATACTATTGTGCTCAAAGGAATAAGGAACTGGAGGAATTCCATGTGAACTGGAATGACCTCCAGGAATTGATGCAGAGTGAAAGAAGCAGAACCAGGAGAACATTGTACACAGAGACTGATACACCATGGTAAAATTGAATGTAATGGACTTCTCGACTAGCAGCAATGCAATGACCCAGGACAACTCTGAGGGATTTATGGAAAAGAATGCTACCCATACTCAGAGGAAGAACTACAGGAGTGGAAAAACAGAAGAAAAACAACTGCTTGAATACATGGGTTGATGTGGACATGATTTGGGAAGTAAACTTTAAATGACCACCCTAGTACATGTATCAATAATATGGAAATAGGTCTTGATCAATGACACATTAAGAAACCAGTGGAAATGTGTGTTGGCTATGGGGGGGTGGGGTGGAGGGAGAGTAAGAACATGAATCATGTAACCATGGCAAATTTCCAAAAAATAAAATTAAAAAAAATTTTAATAATAAATAAATATGTTCAAGATGCTCCTTCCTTTTCGGAGTTACCAAAATGGTGATTAGCATAGTAAGGTATTATCTGCTCCCTCTGACATCAGATCTACATATTTGCATTTTTAAGTATAGATATTGGGGGAGAGGGGATGAGAATATAAGTGAAACATTCCCCAATACACTCAAGATGGGCTAATAAGAGGGATGTGCAGCAGTGGTATCCTTCCCTAACACTTTAATCAGATTATAATGTAATTGGGAAAGTTTAACAAAATAAATAAAAATACAATACAACATAGATAATGTTAACTTATGATTTTCTAAATCAATATGGGGAAAAATCTATTTTTATTTGAATTTGACACTGATGATCTCAGGTGCTATATGGCCTATCTAAACTTAAATACACTTGGTATACAAGAAAGTTATTATTGAGAAAAGAGAAGAGATACCTTTTGAGGGGTTTTAGAGTAGAAAACAAAAAAGCAAGACTTAATTAACATTTACAAGTTAAATGCCAGTTATCTGGAAAGTACCTGAAACAAGACCTTGGATAGTTCTCTCAAGTGAGAAATTCAAGACCTACTAGAAGAACTTATAGTTGTTGTTTTTTTTCTAGAATTCTACATGTGAACTATTAGTTAAGATTACACAGGTAGGGGGCAGCTAGGTGGTCAGTGGATTGAGAATCAGGCCCAGAGATGGGAGGTCCTGGGTTCAAATCTATTCAGACACTTCCTAGCTGTGTGATGCTAGGCAAGTCACTAAACCCCCATTGCCTAACCCTTACCAGTCTTATGCCTTGGAACCAATACCAAAACAGAAGGTAAGGGTTTAATAAAAAATAAAAATAAAATAAAAATAAAAGACTCCATAGGTAATAGGAAATAAACTTCTTATACAAAAGGGGATAAAAGTCTTACTTTTATTTATTCTATAACAAACAATATTAATTCATTTACATTCCTCCAGAGTAAAGAAAGACAGCTAGCATTTGTGGTTACAAAATTCTAAGAAGCAAAAATCATATCTTTGTACATATAATAAAAGATATAGCAATGTAGAAAATAGGCCTTAAAGCATCGAAGAAGTTAGAGTTTTGTCCACTCTGCTACAAAAAGTCAGGGAACCTAAAATAGTCACTCCTTTCCTCTAAAAGATGATTTAATATCCTAAAGTAAATGCTTCTTATAAGAAGAATTTCTAACTTACAGGAAACTGTTAACAATCTGGAAATCCCAGATCCAGGCATTAGTGGAAAGGAAAGCCTTAGTCTTTAGATAAGTTTTACTATCCTGAGGGGAGTAATATAGGTAATTTAGTTGATAAGGAATGAATGCCATACATAAATCTAAATTCATATTAGGAAGAACATTGGATTTCTTATCAGAGGACCTTGATCCTAATCTTGGCTTTTCTGCTCACCTGTGTGACCTTGGACTAATTACTGCACCTCTGGGCTTCAATGTCCTCCTCCATAAAACGGGAAGGCTGTAATATACCAGAAGTCCCCAAAGTCCCTTTCAACTCTAAATCTATAAGGTGGTCCAAATTGTTTCTCATTGCTAGCCTTTCCTTGTAGAGAGGTGAAAACTTTCTTCAATACTTTCCATAACATCTGTTCTCTGTACTGCTATACTCCTATCTTATTATGTACATAGAGTGATGGTTTTGCTTTTTAAAAATTTGTATCCTCAAGTATTTTCCATCCTGCCTGATGTGAAAACAGACACAAATTCAGAATTCTGCAGTGACTGAAGAGTCCTGCCTACATCTGCTACTGACTGCAAAGCGGCAAGATCACTCACAGCAGAGGTTACTTAACCTTTATTGGCTTACCTATCTCAAATTGAGAAAAGAACTTTGTAAAGTGAAAGGTGCTATTATGAACATGAGCTGTCATTGTTGTTAGAACAATGTAATGTGGTGAGCCAATCACTACCCTATTGAGCTAGGCAAGCATTATGGCCCCACATGGAATGGGCAGGTACTTTGGTCCTTAGCTAAAGGAACATGTAGAATACAGAATCTTGGATAATTCTCTAGGGCCACCTGACTGTAAGGAGTCACAGGATTGATTGGCACCTGAGCCAGAAATCTCCCATTTAGTAGGATTTCAAGGAACTTTCTTTTGCTCTCCTTTGGATGTATTACTTGGGATTCTGCCAGCTCTGCCCCATATTTCCAGTGGGTTAGGAACAGTAGGGAAAAGGAATTTTGTACCCTCTTTGTTTCCTTCCCAGAAGCAATGGTGGTTATGAGACCAATAACTTGCCTAAGAGAACTCAAAACTATCTTTCAAGTCTACCTCTTTTGTTTTGTGTTTCTTTCCCTGAGCTCAGGACAGAGATGGTCTTTCCAGCCTTAGTAGTTTCCTTGCAAGTCTGAGCAATTTAGAGTCTCCAAATCTGCTGGCAAGGATATTGTAGCCAAAAGGACTAAGAAAATCCATGTCCTGGCTTGCCAGGGGATCCAATCTTCTGAATTACCCAGACAATTTCAGGTTAGGGGGAAAAAGTAAAATAACTACTTAACAGACTCACCAAATGCCTTATATTTCAGGGAAATTATAATCATTGTGGCCAGTTATTGTTTCATATTTTAAATATTTGTTCAGAGGGATCATATTCATTCCTTTTAGGATCTCCCTACTAAATGAGGGACTCATCTCTAACTCAGAGATTTTCCCTCAAACTATGAGGTGGGGGGCAATGAGCTAGCAAGAATAAGAAAAACCTGGTCTCTTCTTTTTTAAGAGATTGAGCTCCCCTGGGCCCTGAAAGCAATCTGCTGTTTTATTATCAGACATAAGTCAAATGTCAAATAGCCCCATGTGAGAAGGGAAAGTGCCCTTTGGGCTTCAGAGAATAATATTAATAATTGTAATTAATAGGTGGGACAAGGGTCCATTATGCTGATAATAAGGTTAGCAGGAGGATGGAGCTGGTTGTAAGGATGGAATGAGCTGTACCTGGGCTGGACTTGAAACTTGTTTATAAATGTAACAAGAACCCAACCCAGGTAACTGAGTGTCCAGAGAAACTTCACTGCTTGCCACCAAGCTCCTTTAAGATATTAGGTAACCTGCCCCTTCCCTGCTGAGTAAGCAGCTTCCTATTGGTAAATCAAAGGTTGACAGGAAGTGGATGTTGAACTTCCTGACCTTCAGCAATGGAGTTTGTTCCAGCCCAAACTGCTCAGAACCCTTCCTGTTGCCAGTTCTCCTTGGCCTTAGATGGTAGGTGATCTGAAGGTGAAAGATTATCTGACTAAAGGTTGCTATGGATCCTATGTGGATGGTCTTCTGTTGACCCAGGGCAGGCAGCCCTGGGTCAGAGTAATGAGGTCTCTGGTTGATAAATAAATTTGTTCTTGGACTAAATTTTTCCAGTGATGATAATAATATTATTATTTTCTAAACCCTTACCTTTTGTCTTGGGTCAATACTGTGTATTGGCTCCAAAGCAGAAGAGTGGTAAGGGCTAAGAAAGGGGGTCAAGTGACTTGCCCAGGATCACACAGCTAGGAAGTATCTGAGGTCACATTTGAACCCAGGACCTCCTGTCTCTAGGCCTGGCTCTCAATCCACTGAGCTACCCAGCTGCCCCTGATAATATTATTGAGTTGCTCTGGAAGATAGGTCTTAAATCCTACTCTATTCTAGGCCAAGCTACCCACGTTCTCATTCCCATCACCCAGGGCCCAAGGTGGGGTAAGGGGTAAGTGAGTGGTCAGGGCATAGTCAGGTAAGAACAGAACCCAGCCCTGGGTCTTCAGGGCTTTATATACTCTTGGCCCAACTGGCAGTTGGTGCTTTGCCCTATGTCTCATGCCACCATCAACATTCCAATCAGGGCAACTGACAGGTTGCCCCAGGCCAATATTGCACAGCTATTCATCCTATATTACATAACTGATAATAAAAATGAGGAGAACAATTATGTGGGATGTTGAGCCTACATTAAGGCTGTACAACAGGTTGCTACAATCAATATCTCCTCTTTCCTTCATCTAATAATTGGCTTTTTGAAGGGAAGGGGTTCCATATAAGTGATTCATTTGTCTAAGGAGGTGCCAGTAAATAAACTTTCTCTACCAGCATATATAAGCAACTACTCTAAAAGCTATAATCTTAGAAAGTTGCTTGGAACTATGAGAAGTTGTCACTTTCCCAAAGTCACACAACCAGTCTGTGTCAGAGGTAGGACTTGAACTTACCCAAAGGTTCCTTACCTCAAGGCTGGCTCTCTCTATAATATAATGAATATAATATAATAAATTTAATATAACATAACATAATATAAAATAGCATAACATAACATAATATAATAAATATAATATGTAATAAAAGGCTGCCTCTCGATGCCTATATTGAAATCCAATCCCTCCTCAGAAGTAAGAACCTTGTCTTCTCCTCCTGAGAAGAAGCACTATACCTCCCAAGTGTTATACAAATAGTATTGATTAAAAATTTGGTCATTCTAAAGTCTTAGGAGAAGAAAGGAAATACTTTTTATAGGATATAGCTTATTGAATCTGGTGGACGGGGAAGATATTAGGGAATGTCATGAGTTTTAGAAACTATATACTCCCAAGGGAAATCCCTGTCAGAGAAGTTACTTTAAAAAATATCCAATTCGTCATTCCTCAATTGATAAGTGGTGGAAAGATATGAACAGGTAGTTTTCAGATGAAGAAATCAAAGCTATTTAGAGTCATATGAAAAAATGCTCTAAATCACTATTGGTTAGAGAAATGTAAATTAAAACAACTCTGAGATACCACTTTATGTCTACCAGATTGGTTAATATGACAGAAGAAGAAAATGACAAATGTTGGAGGAGATTTGGGAAAATTGGTACACTAACACATTGTTGGTGTAGTTGTGAACCGATCCAACCATTCTAGAGAACAATATGGAACTATTCCCAAAGGGCCATAAAACTGTGCATACTCTTTGACCCAGCAATAACACTACTAGGGCTATATCGCATAGATTTTTTTTAAAAGGACCTATTTGTACAAAAATATTTGTTACAGCTCTTTTTGTGGTGTCAAAAGGGGATTTGTATTGAGGGGAGGCCATCAATTGGGAAATGGCTAAACAAGTTGTGGTATATGTTTATAATGGAATGGAATCCTATTGTGCTATAAGAAATGATGGGCAAGATGCTTTTTAGAAAAACCTGGAAAGGCTCACACAAACTAATGTAAAATGAAGTAAACAGACCTGGGAGAAACGTTGTACATAGTAACAGCAAAATCGTGTGATGCTCAACTGTGAATGACTTTGTTCTTAGCAATACAACAATCTATGACAGTTCCAAAGGTATCTGGATAAAAAATGCCATCCACCTCCACAGAAAAAACTAAAGAAGTCTGAATGCAGATTGAAGTGTACTATTTTCACTTTCTTTATTTTTCTTGGGGGTTTTTGATCTGTTTTCTTTCACAACATGGCTAATATGGAAATATGTTTTGCATGATTGCACATGCATAGCCTGTGTCAAATTGCTTGCCATCCCAGGGACAGGGGAGAGGTGGGAGAGAGAGAAAATTTAGAATTCAAAGATTTTTTTAATGAATGTTAAAAGTTGTTTTTATATATGTAATTGGGAAAAAGAGAATATTATTTTTAAATATGCAATTCTCTACCCCTAGTTCTTTGCCCTTCATAATGTCCTTTCTTCCAGGCCTTAGTCCTTTTTCCCTTCCTCCACTCATATGACCTGTCTCTTAATAGTTCCTTCCTGTTTTCTAGCCAGCAGTCTTTCTGAAACCCTGCTACCATCCAGACGAAAAGGATTAAGATGTTAACAATTCTCTAGTCACCAAGCAAAGAATAAGCAGCAATTAACCTCTATTCCAAGGAAGGATTTTGTCTATGGAGCCTCACTTGCTTCCCTTAGTAGTGATTGGAGTTCTGCGTCACAAAAGGGTTTAATTAACTGAAATTTTTTAAGCCCTACACTTCTCCTCTTCTAGGAAATGACTGGTTCATTACACTCAAAATAAATGTAAGAAATAAGACAAGCATTTCCTTGTTCCATTTCCTGCTCCTTGTTTCATTAAAATATCAAAAGAGTTATTTTACATAGGTACTCTCTTTCTGGGGCTGATTCTGGTTCCAGAATTCTTAGGGTGAACATGATGAAGAGACTTCTCTACACCCACCTGCACCGATCATACTTAGAAGGAAGTGCTGAGAAGGAAAGAAGGTGAGTTGTTATTTAATGATAGATGGACCTATTATCCAAATAGATTCCCCAGTGCTCGAGGACCAGAGAGAATGTCCTTCAGGATATCACCAGGCTCATTGAAAAAATTAATTTTATGTAATGTGTCTACTTTGACACCCCTCTCTCAGAGCTTGGTTGCCTACATCGCCCCTCAGGGCTCCAAGGGTTCTCTTAGGGTTTTGAGGGAGGAGGGGGTGTCTTTCTCTGCCATGATTTCAAGCCCCCCAACAGCTGGGTTCCTCTATTTGTTTAGGGCCAGTTATTAGTACCCCAGTTCAATTTAATCACTCAATACTGGTTGCTTTTATAAAAAGATAGTTACTTCAAATATATAGCAAGGACAAAGGTACAACTATTTCTCTCTATGTCTACATAGTGGGGGTATCTAGGTTGGCTCAGTGGATTGAGAGCCAGGCCTAGAGATGGGAGATCCTGATTCAAATCTGGCCTCAGACACTTCCTAGTAGTGTCATACTCAGCAGGTCACCTAATCCCCATTGCCTAACGTTTACTGCTCTTCTGTCTAGAAACCAATATACAATACTGATTCTAAGATAAAAGGTTGTTGGATTTAAAAATCAGTCTGGCAGTCTACTGAACTATTTCTGGCCTGGACAAGCTACCCCCAGCCCCCAAGGTTTCCCAGCACAGTCTTCCTTATCTTCCCCTATCATAAACCTAAAACTGAAGCTATCTTATCTGATGAATATTAACCTTCTTGAGGAATGTTTGTCTATGTTTGCCTGCTTAACAATATTTGCCTATTTAATGTATGTTTGCCAAATGCTTCCAGACCCCTGTCCCTGAAACCCCCCCCCTCCCCAGATGCTTCCTGACCACCTGTCCCTGACACTACCTTGATAATTATGTATGTACCAACCCCCTTCCCCAAACATTTCTATATAAACTCTTGGCTGAGAATTCCAAGGGGTCCTTCAAGCACTCCTCTCTGCCTAGCTACCCTAGCTATTATTGCTAGTAAAGAATGAGCCTCTTCTTGCATATTGCATTGTCAGTGTGATTCTTCCTTCGGCCAGGGACCTGGGTTAGGTATTAAAATTTGGGTACAACAGTCTAACCCCAAATTTCCATATCTATAAAGAAGGAGAATTGGACTAAAATTTCTCCAATGTTTCCTAATTCTAAATCCCATGCTCTTTCTGTACACTATAAGTGATATTTTCACTTATATATTATATTCACCTGATAATCAAATGAGATAATATTTGTAAAGTACAGTATCTAGCTTAATAAATGCTTATTTGAAAAGAATAAGCCCCAATGAACCCCAAGAAGTATACCTGGTATATATATATATATATACATATATATTCATTTATATATTTACCTGATAATCAAACAAGATAATATTTGTAAAGCACAGTGTCTAGCTTAATAAATGCTTATTCAAAAAGAATAAGCCCCAGTGAACCCCAAGAAGTATACCTGATATAGGAGTTTGCTGCCAACTTGTAGAAGGCCTCCCCAGTGTGGACTTATTTGGCCTTGGCTCAGTTCCCTCTTCAGTAAAATTATTGAGTCTCAGTCTTTCCAGACTAGTGGAGAAATCTGAATTTCTAGCACCTCATAGGGTTTAGTAAATATTCTTTAATTCAACCGAATGCCAGAGTAATCCCTCTTCTTAAAGTTCAGATAAAAGCTTGTCAAATCCTTTAAGGAAATGTTGACAGGGAGTCCACTGCTGAGAAATATGGCCAAGTTGCATATCTGAACTTAGAGGGAGCTTAGGACCCCCAAAGGTGGAGATTATCACTGGACTGACAATGCTAGAAACCTCCTCACTTTAAATCCAGCTCTATCTGCCATTTGTGCCATTTGGTTAATCACTTTTCCATTTTCACCCTCTCCTCAAATTGCCGTCACTCCATCAGTGTGACAACATGGGACCTGCCTACAAGAGGTTAACCTTCAGGTTGTCATGCAGGTGATTTCTTAACTGGAGCCCAGACTCATGTTTACTGGCGCATAAGTCTTTGTTTTGACAATTGTGTTGGAGTACTTTAATGGCTGGCTGGCTCTGGCAGGGTTTGTTTGACCATGTTTTAAAAAGTGACTTCAACACTTGTGTTGGTGATTGGCAAGGCCCCATGGGTTGGTGACGGTGAAGCATGATGGACTGAACTCATTTGAACTCCTTGGATGATTTATTTTCTGTGGTTTCCTGCTGCTCTTGGGTGTCCACAGGCAAAGAGTAGAATGCTGTTTGCTATGCCCACAGAGCCTTCAGTCTACTCAGGGTTTATGGTAGTTTTATGTGTGTGTAGATGTGTGATATGCTGAGGTGATTTTTTTTTTCCTCTGAAACTGTGCTACTTGAAAAAGTCAGATTTCTCCTGATGACTCATGGTACAAAGGATGACTAACAGAAAGCTAAATGTCATCCGGCCTAATGCATGCCTAAAGATTTGTCTATTTTTGCAGAACTCCTAGCAGTCAGTTCAGTACAAGGTTAACCTGGTGTGAGAGACGAGGACCTATTCAGGCTTTTGTTCATGTTTCAGAATAAAATGAGATACTCGTAGATCTTCTAACAGGTAACGAGAAGTGGTGTCCTTCACTAAAACATGGAAAGATATTCAGAAAAGAGTCAAATTCATTTGGCTGGGCATAGCTTCCTGCTTCTACACTGGCCATGCTAGTGGTCCTGGCAAGCCTGAAGGAGAACAATTGTTTGCTCCTCCTGGCTTTTGTGCTTAGGCTCCCTGGAAGCTATTTTATGTCCTAAACTTAGTCCAAACCAGTTAGATCTTTTTTTTTTTTTTAATTTCTTAAATTTATTTTTTGTTGATTAATTAAGACAAATTTTCCATGGTTACATGATTCATGTTCCTTCCCTCCCCTCCTTCCAGCCCCCTCCAACATGCAATTCCACTGTGTTTCACATGTTCCATTGATCAAGACCTATTTCCATTTGCATTAGAGTGATCACTTAGAGCCTACATTCCCAGTCATATTCCCATCAACCCATGTGATCAAGCAATTGTTTTTCTTCTGTGTTTCTACTCCCACAGTTCTTTCTCTGGATATGGATAGCATTCTTTCTCATAAGTCCCTCAGAACTGTCCTGAATCATTGCATTGCTGCTAGTAGAGAAGATCATTACATTCGACTGTGCCAGAGGTTCTCCTGGTTCTCCTCCTTTCACTCTGCATCAATTCCTGGAGGTCATTCCAGTTCACATGGAATTCCTCCAGTTCCTTATTCCTTTGAGCACAAAAGTATTCCATCACCAACAGATACCACAACTTGTTTAGCCGTTCCCCAATTGAAGGATACCCCCTCATTTTCCAATTTTTTGCCACTACAAAGAGTGCGGCTATAAATATTTTTGTGCAAGTCTTTCCTTATGATCTCTTTGGGGTATAAACCCAGCAGTGGTATGGCTGGATTAAATGGCAGAAGCCAGTTAAATCTTTTTTTTTTTTTTTTTTAAACCCTTACCTTCCATCTTGGAATCAATACTGTGTATTGGCTCCAAGGTACAAAAGAGGTAAGAGCTAGGCAATGGGGGTCAAGTGACTTCCCCAGGGTCACACAGCTAGGAAGTGTCTAAGGCCAGATTTGAACCTAGGACCTCCCATCTCTAGGCCTGGCTCTCAATCCATTGAGATACCCAGCTACCTCCTAAAGTCAGTTAAATCTTTTTTTTTCTTTTTTTTTTTGTCCTCTGTCTTTTTTTTTTAATTTATTAATTTTCATTTTTTAGAAAAGTTAACATGGTTACATGATTCATGCTCCTACTTTCCCCTTCACCCCTCGCCCTCCCCCCACCCATGGCTGTTTAAATCTTGAGAAGGATGTCAAAAAGGAAAAACTAGCCTAGTCTACACAGAAGATGTTGTTCCTACCCCACTTGGAATTCTGGTCTTTCCCTCAACATTAGAAGATTTGGGTTTGTGTTCTGGGCTTTTAACAACCCTGTCTGTTAGTTGAAAATAGTATGTATACTCTAAGGGCAGGAAGGCAGCAACTGCTTGCTAGTTACCCTAAAGAGAGCATTACTTTCTTTCCCATGATGAGGCTGCCTGCATGCAGGAGATAAAGGCATGGAGACAATGAACCCTGACCTGCTATTCTCTGATTGTTTCAGCAGGAGGGAGAATAAGAAAGCCAACTCCAACCTTCATGATGGATCAGGGCAGCTCTAGGGGTTTGATTACCAGGGTGGCCTTCCTTTCCTAAATGTATTTATCCCTTGGAAAAGTTCTGTGTGCCAGACTGTGCTGAGTTTTTGTTTTTACAGAGCTAATACTGTCATTTATTGCAAAACCGCTTCTCTGAAGACCTTAAGACATGGACAAGTACCACAGGGTTGGAAGATGGCAATCCTATTTCAAAGTCAGAAACGGCTTGATCCTTGATGACATTTTCCCCTTTTTTCTTGGTTATCCTTATGTCAGAAGACACTGGCAGCCTTAGGACCCTGATATGGATGACTCAAACTCCAAATCTGTAAGGACTTCATTAAAAAATGGCAGGGGATAAAGAACTGATCCTGCCTATGTGAATACTAGGGTTCTTGTACTGGTCTGAACAAAGATTCAGACTCCCTGTAATTTGACACTTTTCTCGTGATTCACAGGATAATCAGAAATTTCTAGGAGGTTTGGCTAGAGCAGCATTAGTTGACTTTTGGAGTTTTACTCCCATCCTGATTGAAACCTGAAGAGATCCTTCACTCTTATTTCTGAGTGCCTTGTCCCATGGAATATCTGCCTCTGGAGATTCTGGCTTCAGGTGTGACATCAGGGATACCAAGTGGGCTTGGTATGCTGGATTTGTTTTTGGTTTTTTTGAACCATCACCTGGACCTGCATAAGGTCCCCTAAGAAACCATTCTTGACCTTGGCACTAATTAGAATGTAAAGGATCAGTTTAACTGGATCAACCTGAGACAGTTGCTCAGGTCAATGCCTATAATTTGTCATGATGCTTCCTGCCACAGGAAAACCTCAGAAACTTGGTGGTAAAGGAAGAGGAAACTATAATTTCTAGATCTTACCCATCTAGATCTCTAGGTTATATGACCCTTTGAAGACTCTACCCTCCAGATCTATATGGCTATATGAACCATTCTGGAGCCCACAGAAGTAGCAAATCAAGCAGCACCAGAAAGTGAATTAAATGAGCTGAGGGAAGTTTTATAGAATTGCTGGAGAACCAGAGCAAAGCTACCAATGAAACTTCTGCCTACTCAGGTAAATCTAGGTCACTATCTATTCTGATCAAACCAGTTATAGGAGATTTGGCAATAGATGGAATTCAAACTCCAGTTAGCTTATTTTGTGGCACAAAAGACAATGAAAAGACCCTTGTTGGTAGGTTTAAGCTTAGAGCATGTTAGAAACAATGACATATAAAATTTTTAGAATGGAGTGAAAAATAGAATTAAAAAAAAAACATTGTTAAGGACATTTATGAGCATAAGTTGCGACCCAGTCTGATTGGCATGGCCAGTCATGTATTGAAATGAGGGATAACAAATAGACAGATAAGAATGAAGTCTAGTGGCCTATGGGTCTTCCCCACCATTTAAGAGCAAATGTTCTCTATATGATTGCCTTTTTTAAAAAAAGTAAATGAATTAATTTGTTTATTACATTAAAGTTCCCAGGTATTTTCTTCCCTCCCTCCCCTAACCCCTATTACAAAAGGCATCATTTGACAAAAAGATATAGGTTAATATAAAACTTTGTTTTGCTTGTTTCTATTTATCATTTCTTCCTCTGGAAGTGGACATAACACAAATTATTCTTCAAATAACATTTCTGTTGCCATATATAATGTTCTCTTGGTTATGCTCATTTTTCTCTTCATAATTTCATGTCGGTCTTTCCATGTTTTTTTAATTAATCTGCTCATTTGGAACTATGTTCAAAGGACTCTAAAAGTATACATATCTTTTGATCTATCAATCCATTACTAGGTCTATATCCCAAAGGAATTTTTTTTTTAAAAAGGAGGACCTATTTCTATAGAAAATATTTTTTTACAGATCTTTTTGGTAGCAAAGAATTATCTATCAATTGAGGAATGGCTGAACAAGTTGTGGTATATTGATAGTTATGGAATACTATTCGTGCTATAAGAGACAAGTGAGATGCTTTCAGAAAAATCCAGAAAGACTTACATGAACTGATGCAAAGTGAGGTGCGCGGAACCAGAAGAACATTATATATAGTGACTGTAATCTTTTTTTGATGAACAACTGTGAATGACATGGTTATTCTCAGCAATGCTGTGATCCAAGACAATCCCAGAGATTCATGATAGAAAAATCCATCTTCCCTATGAGAAAGAACTGATGGAGTCTGAATGTAGACTGAAACATATTTTTTTATTTCACTTTCTTTCTTCCTTTTTTCCCCTCTTCATTTATGATCTCTTTCACAAAATGACTATCATGGAAAAATGTTTTACACAATGGCACATGTGAAATTTATTTCAGGTTACTTACCATCTCAGGAAAAAAGGTGGTAGAGAAGAATGAGGAAGGGAGAGTGGGAAGGAGGGAGAGAATCTGTAACTCAAAAATTTCTTTAATTGATTGTTAAAAAGTTTTTATATATAATTGGGGGAAATGAAATATTATTTAATAGTATATAAAATATTATTTATATATATAAATATAATATAAAATATTATTTAAACAAACAACTTAGAAAAACTTTAGAACTCTAAACAATGTGGTGACATTAATTCCAGTGGTCTGAAGATGACCTAGAGAGGTGATAGACTTACAATGCAGAGTGAGACATACATTTCTGGACATGACCAATGTGAGAATTTGTTTCTTTTGACTATGAATATTTCTCACGAAGACTTATTTTTCTTTGTTTTTATGGTCCAATGGAGAAGGGAAGAAGGAGAGAAAATATAAATTTATTAATTAGGAAAAAAATTAAAAAGAGAAAAAGGCAGTAAAGAGAAAGAACACACTTCCATTTGGGCATGTTTCTTCAGAGTCTTTGGTTTCAGGTTCACTACTAACTTCTACCATTATGAATACTAATAGATGAAGACAATGTTTGAAGCAATCCAAAAGTGGGACTTTATTTTCTTAAATACAAGAAGTACAAAAAAGAGTCTTACTTGAATGTTGAAAATCCTGTTTGTTTTTCTTACTTTCAAAAATCTATATCATGAGGTCAGATGCCAAACATAAAATTTAACTTTATAGCAGTTTTGGAAGGTAAGGGTTTAAAAGAAAAAACCCAACCCATATATTAAGAAAGATAGTTTAGCTGACTAGTTTAACAGAAAGCAACCAGTCAGTCTGATAAACATTTATTAAGTTCATACAGTAACCATGTGCCTGGACTGTGCTAAATGCTGAGGTAACAAGAACAAGAAAGACAGTCCCTGCCCTTGGCGAGCTAACAATCTACTTGGGACCAAAGGAAGTTGAAAGGGGTAGATGGGGAAAGTACTCAGCCTAAAGGCATGATGGAAACATCTAAAGGAGTGCAGACTGGTGGGAAATAAAGAAAAGGGAAGAAAGAGCTCTTTAATAAAAATAAATCAGGAAAATAGAGACTTTCATTTTTAATTATTTTGGCCAGAAATGAGAAGGAACATGACTTCCTCTTATATTAACAAATGAAGGAGTACCTCTTATCCAAAGTAAAATTACATGCGTTATTGTTGACATATAAAAGTTAAGATTAGGAAAATATATCTATTTAAATAAATGTTCCAGTCTGGGTTTTTCCTGAACAGAATGACCTTATCTTTTCAAAGAAAGCCAGCCTTACCCTCTTTTTGATTGTTTTTGAAAGGAGGAGGCAAGACTGATTAAATAAAACCATGTGCTAATTGTTTTAGCAAGCCAGAAGGCTATTGTCCTTTCAGTTTTAAAACAATGAAAGTTTATAATCTCCACTGAAAAAGACAGAGTCTCATTCCAAAGGGCTGTGAGCCTGGGGAAGTATTAGTATGAAAGGAATGAGAAAACAGACTGACCTCTGCTACTTTCAAAAATATGACCATGAAATTTCCAGATAAAGAAATCAAAACTATCAATAAGTACATGAAAAAGTGTTCTAAATCTCTTATAATTAGAGAAATGCAAATCAAACCAATTCTGAGGTACCTCACACCTAGCAGACTGGCTAACATGACAGCAAAGGAAAGTAATAAATGTTGGAGGGGATGTGAAAATAGGGACATTAATGCATTGCTGGTGGAGTTATGAATTGATCCAACCATTCTGGATGGCAATTTGGAGCTAAGCCCAAAGGGCTCTAAAAGACTGCCTGCCCTTGGATCCAGCCATACCACTGCTGGGTTTACACCCCAAAGAGACAATAAGGAAAAAAACTTGTACAAAAATATTTATAATTGCACTCTTTGTGGTGGCAAAAAAATTGGAAAAAGAGGGTATGCCCTTTGATTGGGAAGTGGCTGTACAAATTGTGATATCTTTTGGTAATGGAATACTATTGTAAAAATGAAATGGAGGAATTCCATGTGAACTAGAAAGACCCCCAGGAATTGAAGCAGAGTGAAAGGAGCAGAACCAGAAGAACCTTATACACAGAGATGGATACACTGTGGCACAATCGAATGTAATGGACTTCTCTACTAGCAGCAATGAAATGACCCAAGACATTTCTTAGAGACTTATGAGAAAGAACGCTATCTACATCCAGAGAAGGAACTGTGGGAGTAGAAACACAGAAGAAAAAAAAAAACTGCTTGATCACAGCAGTTGTAGATTCTAGATGATCACTCTAGTGCAAATATCAATAATATGGAAATAGGTCTTGATCAATGACACACGTAAAACCCAGTGGAATTGCTCCTTGGCTGTGGGAGGGAGGTGGGAGATGGGGAGGGAAAGAACATGAATCATGTAACCATGGAAAAATTTTCTTAATCAATTAAATAAAATTTTAAAAATATATGGCCATGAGTCTGGAAAAAAGGGATTAGGAATTATCTTGAGAGAAGATCTAATCTAGGATTGGGGAGAAATTGGTTAACTAGGAGAATTCTTATTTACTTGTTGCTTTTTAGTCTGTCTTTGTTTCTGTGAATACAAATCTCAACCTTTTCCCAGGTTTGAAAACGTAGAGCCCTTTACTGTCCAAACAAATTATATAAGGTTTATTTCAATGACTCTATATTATAATTTCTTGCATTTTTAGATGTATCAGCAGACAAGTTAAAAATGGCTAGGAAAAGGCTAATCAACACACCATAAAATATTAAAAAAAAAAAAAAAACAAGAGCAAGATCTCCAGCATGTTTGATATATCTTTGATGGAAAATGTATGGAAAACCATAAACCAGAAAAACACAAGATGGGCAATATTGGCTGGGTTGTAATTTGTGAAAAGAATCTCCATGTTGATAAGCTCAATACTCTTCTCACCAAATCTCCCCAAATTTTTATTGCTATTTTGATTCAGCCTAAAAGTCCCTATTTTGTCATTTGAATACCAGCTCTTAGTTTATCCTTATAGAAGTCCCTATTTTGTCATTTGAATACCAGCTCTTAGTTTATCCTTATTACGAGACCCAACCAAATTATACTTCACTTTTTACTATGCAGGTCCTCATCACCTAAGTATAAATTTGAACATTCCCAAGATTAATTTAGCCATGTTTGGTATCACCTACAATGTCTCACCTGCTACTCATCTGTGTATGTTATGTTCCACTAGGTTGATTTAGCAGGAGAACATTGATTTTACTTAATCTTCTTTTCCTACAGAGGCAGAGTTTTGGCTGAGGTTCTTTCTAGTGTCATTATCCCAGCCCCTCTTAATTCCAGTGCCTTTTCTCTATTTTTTTTTTTTTTTTTATCCTGGGACTCCATTCTAGGAGCATAGGGCCACAACCAGTAGGCAATGGGTCACACAGTCGCTCAGGGTCACCCAGCTGGGAAGTTTCTGAGCCCGGGTTTGAACCTAGGACCTTTTGTCTCTAGGCCTGGCTCTCAATCCACTGAGCTAGCCCAGCTGCCCCTACTTTAGGTTGCAGTTTCTTTAGCAGATGTAGTTTTTACAGGGTGGGGTTGCTAGCCCCACGCCCAACCCTCCTCCTTTTTCATCCGGGCTAGGGACCGTCCTTGGCCCAGGAGTGGTAAGAGTGGGCATAGGGGTCAAGTGACTTGCCCAAGGTCACACAGCTGGAAGTGTCCGAGGCCGGACTTGAACCTAGGACCTCCAGTCTCTAGGCCTGGCTCTCAATCCACTGAGCCACCCAGCTGCCCCCCTTTTCTCTATTACTTCCTATTTATTGTGTATATAGCTTGCTTTATATATATTTGTTTGCAAGTAGTCTCCCTCAACTTAACCTCAACTAATGATTGTAAATTCCCTAAAGACAGAGACTATTTTTTTGCCTCTTATTGTACCTCTAGCACTTTGCACAGTGCCTGGCACATAGTAGGCATTTAGTAAACATTTGTCAATTGATTGATATACTTATGGACAGGTAAGTGGTGCAGTAAGTAGAGCATTGGGCTTAGAACCAAGAAAACTAATCTTTATGAGTTCAAATCCAGCCTCAGACACTTTCTAGCTCTGTGACTATGCATCTGCATAGCCCTCTTTTTCTCAGTTTCCTCATCTGTAAAATGAGCTGGAAAAGGAAATGGCAAACTACTCTAATATCTTTGCCAAGAAAACCCCAAATCAGATCCTAAATAGTCACAGGTGACTGAAAGAAGTGAACAACAACAAATTTATGACAGGGACCATGTCATGATATCTAGAAGAGACTTCAGTGTCTGTTCCAACTTCCTCCTATCATAAATGAAGAAATTAAAACTCATACAGGTGAAGCATTTTGACCAAGATTACATAAAAAACTGAAATTTGTTTTTGTTTTTTTTTACATTTTTTAAGTTTTTATTTTGAATATTTTCCCATAGTTACATATTTCATGTTCTTTCCCTCTCCCCCAATACCCCCCCAAACCTCCCCCTTAGCCGACTCGCAATTCCACTGGGTTTTTACATGTATCGTTGATCAAGACCTAATTCCATATTATTGATAGTTGGACTAGAGTTATTGTTTAGTGTCTACATCCCCAATAACATCCCCATCAGCCCATGTGTTCAAGCAGTTGAAAAAACTGAAATTTGAATAGAGGCACTGTGACTTCACATTCCTACATCCCTCAGCTACCTCAAGTTGTCTCTCTACTGGTCAAAATTCTACAGTTCACTTATTTCAAGCAATACTTCAAGGAATAAACAAGTATGGAATGCCCCCATGGTCAAGTTGGTCCTGGGATTTGACTTGTATTTCTTTGTTTCCTGACTGTGCATGCACCCATTCAGCTCCAATGAAGGCTGGCTGGTCCTGGAAGCTGCTTAGTTCCCTGGGTGAGGGCCAAGGAAACTAGACCTATTGCATCAGTTGCTAATCTCGGTTGTCATTGTTTGCAAGAGGAGGGGCACTTTATTACTTCCTTGAGTAAAAAGCCTGGGTAAACAATAGTTATTTATAATCTGTAGATCCATTTGGGGCCCAGAGAATACGTCGTTTCTGGAGAAATGAGGGCTTATGGTAACCTGCTATGGTTAGCCTGTTAGACCAAGCTTCATTCCAGTGACCCCCTAGTCAAAATCCAAGCCTACCCCTGGGCAGACAAGCTGGCTTTTATTTATTAGGCATTTACTAGGAACTCTACTAAGCACTAGAGATACAAATACAAACAAAAAGAAAGATAATCTTTGTCCCTGAGTAGTTTACATTCCAAAAGAGGAAGAATATATATATATAAAATAAATGTTGAAAAAGGAGGGGAGATACTCATGCAGAGACAAGGTGGAAAAGTTTGTAGACTGAGAAACACAGCCAGGAGAGGAACCAACCTTGGCTGGACCTCAAAATTGTGCCCAGAAGGAAGTCACCAAAAGGACAAAGGGATTAACATGTTAAAAAAATATTCCATGGTGAGGAGCTCCCAGGCACTGAAGGAAGTTCTAGGTATGTTGTAGGAGAATTTGGTGTTAATCTGGGTCTGGAGGGTGCTCTCTCAAAGAATTACTAGGTTCTGATGAATATCTCTAAAAATAGAGAGATTTATTGAGTTGAATGCCTGGAAGGCAAGTGAAGATAAGAACTGCCTGCCCAAAAAGAAGGGGTCCAGGATTTTTATACTTTAAAGGGACAGAGACTACATGACCAGAAACAGAGGTGGAGCGGACAAGTGACATTTCCATGTGAGGTGCCTTAAAATCAGGGCTAGCAGCACAGACATCTTAGATCGTAAAGGAAGGTGAATTGCATAGCTCAGAAAATGAATCTTTGTTTGAGATGCCAATGGTTGGTACTTATCTGTGCTTATCAGAAAGGGCTAGGGGAAATCCTCCTGAAACAAAAGGCTTTTGATCTTGCACTTTTAGTTCCTTTAGTTGCACCCAGGCTGGCTTTTTTTAGCCAGCATTGCAAGAGTGCGAGAATGGAGAATTCCTCACATATTCTTTGACCTGGGATTCCTCTAGAGATTTGGGGTGCCCAGGGTGTCCTGTCCTCCCCATACCAAACAGATAGATCTTTAGTATTTTCTGATACCTTACAATACAGCAAACATCTAGTTTTAATCATTGCTTTCCTAAACTTACAAGTCAGCCTTTGAGTTGATCTAGCCTTTTTAAAGTCAGAAGGCACTCTGGATGAAAATGAAGCCCTGACTTGGACCAGAACCAGGCTGATTTCATAGGTAAGGACCCATTTCCTGAGTGGTGCTAATTTAGGTGAATTTTTTAGTTTAGTTTATTTGGTTCTGTGGATGTCAATTTGCAGAGGTAGCCCCAAATCAACAATATCTGCATATGTTTCACCAATGGTAGGGGAGGCACAATATTTCGTAAACTTAGAGCTAGAAAAGGCTTTAGAGGCTATCTCATCCAAACTCTCATTTTACATGTAAGGAAACTAAGATTCAGATAAGTTAATTAACTTATCCCAGAACACAATATAGCTTTTAGGACTTAAACCCAACTGCTCCTAACTCTAAATCCAGCACTCAGTCTCCTGAATTGTTTGGCCCCCTATGGTAAAAAGATAGGAGCGAGGGGACAGCTAGGTGGCTCAGTACATAGAGCCAATCCTGTAGACAGGAAGTCCTGGGTTCAAATATGTCCTGAAATACTTCCTAGTTGTGTAACCCTAGGTGAGTCACTTGATCCCAGTTCTTTAGCCCTTACCACTTTTCTGTCTTATTAATACATAGTATTTAAATTTTGTATTTTTAATGTTTTATTAATTAATTTTTTGTTACATGTAGAAACAATTTTAACAATTGTTTTCTGACATTTTAGGATTCAGATTTTCTTCTTCCTTCCCTCACCACCCCTCCTCTTGGCAGTAATTAGTCTGATATAGTGCTTTCATGGAATATATATTTCCATATTGCTCATGTTGTGACAGAAGTCATATCACACTTATAATGAGTTCATGAAGGAAATAAAGTAGAAGATGGCATGCTTTGATCCACAACCAGACTCCAACAGTTCTTTCTTTGGCTATGGATAGCATTTTTCAACATAAGTCTCTTGTAGATATTTTAGGAATTTGTTTTGCTGAGAGTATAGTTTAGTCCTTCACAGTTGGTCATCATTTAATATTTCTGTTCCTGATACATTGTTCTCCTGGTTCTGCTCACTTCACTTTGCATCACTTCATATAAATCTTTCCAGGTTTTTCTGAACTTATCCCATTCACCATTTCTGATAACACAATAGTATTCCATTAGATCCATATACCATAGCTTGTTTAGTTATTCCCCAAATGGTGGACAACCCCTCAGTTTGAATTCTTTGCCACTACAGAAGTAGCTGCTAAAAATATTTTTGTACAGGCAGAACCTTTTCTCCTATCTCCGATCGCTAAGGGATATAAACCCAGCAATGGTATTGCCAGGTCAAACAGTATGTGTAATTTTATGGCTTTGGGGGCATGGTTCCATATTGCCCTTCAGAATGGTTGTGTCAGTTCACAGTTCCACCAACAGTACAACTACATAGTATTGATTCTAAGATAGAAGGTAAGGATTTTTTCTTTGTTGTTTTGTTTTTTAAAAAAGGAGGATTCTCATCTTATAAGGGAATTCCCTAAGTGGAAATGATTCATTTTGAGCAATCAGTTAAAGTAATACATTGTAAAATGATACAGATCCTTTTGTCCACAGTTCTCAACAGCCTCAGAAAATGTGGCCATTTCTTCTCATACACATTTGAGTATTTCAAAGCCCGTCATGCATACCTGCATTTATACCTACCTGGGAATGTTTGTAGCTTATGAATTTTACTGTATTCACTTATAGAGGGGGAAGTACAGTGGAACCCAATTACTTGACTTCTCTTTCCTTATCTGTAAAATGAGAGTATTGGACTAAATGGCTGGGGTAGATGACCTCCAAGATCCTTTCTAGGTCAACCTTTATGATCCAATGGTTCTTTGCTTTCTGTCTCTGTATCCCAAAGAGATCAGAGATAAGGAAAAAGAACCTACATATACAAAAATATTTTTAGCACCTATTTTTGTAGTGGCAAAGAATTGGAAGCTTGGGAGTTGCCCATCTCTTGGGGAAGAGCTAAACAAGCTGTGGTATATGGTTGTAATGGAATATGATTGTGCCATAAGAAATGATGAACAGGATGAGACACAGAAGTTCCCTCATATCCTAACCTGGCTCAGGACAGGGGACGCCACTGGCTCTGATTGGCTGCAATGGAACAGGAAAAGAGCCTTTACTCTGACTCTCAAACTCTTTGTTATTTTTTTTTAATCCTACCTTCTATTTTAGTATTTGTTCTAAGACTGGAGAGCCAGAAGAGCTAGGCAATTGGAGTTCAGCGATTTGCCCAGAGTCACACAGCTAGGAAGTGTCTGAGGCCAGATTTAAACCCAGGACTTCCCATCTTCAAGTCTGGCTCTCTATCCACTGAGCCACCTAACTGCCTCAACTTCCAAATTCTTAATACTAGAGACATTGCTTTACACATCATGAGAAGAAGGGAATTTTCCTAAGGTTTCTAAAACAAAATTTCCTTTCCTTCCTTAGTTTATTTTCAGAACTGTTTTCTATCTATGTGCATTAGGCTCTGAAGAAAGAACAGGATGTATCTTCCTGCTCACTGCTGTATCTTCAAGCTAGAGATAAAGAAAGATGTCGAAGAGTTACTGGTGTCTTTGCTGCTTATTTAAAAATCTTAAAATATTTAAATTTCTTCCAGCGATAAAAATATTAGGTTGGAGATCATAAGATCTAATTTTGAGCCCTTACTCGACCCCTTGCTAGCTCAGTAATGCTAGAAAAATCACTTAAGCTCTCTAAAAGTCAGTTTTCCAAGTCAAAAAAAATGGGGTTAATCATACTTACACTAGCTACTTAATAAAATTGTTATGAGAAAATCACTTTATAAATTGTATAATACTATACTGATGACATGGTGATTGGTTTGCTGCCAACTCATATAGAGGTTTTGTTTTATTTTGTTTCTTGGAAGAGCATACTGAGACAGAATGGAAGTGCCAGACCTTCTGTTTCTGGGACAACATCTAATTCTAGAATTAAGCCCTATAGGTGGGTTAGAAGTAGGCAGAGCTCCCCCAACCTGAACTCCCCACCTTGACATGCTCTGATAACTAGGTTTTGGACAGATACAATCTCCCCTTACACCATTACTATATGGTTAAAGAGGGTAGTGTTTTCCTCTCCTTGTTAACAGGGAGTCCAGGGGAAGAATAAGGAGTCCCCATTAAAACTTGGCCAAAATCATATAGAGCAAGTTAGTAGCAATTTTAGGGCTCAGGCCTCCTGACCCTGAGTTCAGCCCTCTGATCCCTGTCCTAGATTGACCTTCTTGCACCTCTGAAAAAATAAATGCCCATTATTGTGTAATTTCTAACCACAGGAACGCAAATGATAAGCAAAGTCTCCATAAAATGAAGATAGGTTTATTGTAGGGGGGCCAGTCCCACAACAAAGCCAAACTTCTGGTCAAGACCAAAAGACCCCAAGCTTTGTGAAGGGACTTCTTTTATATCCCAAAGAATATCACAATTTATGAAATAATCCAAGACAGTGATAAAAATGGAGAGATGTGGGTTGGTTGAAGTAATCAGGAAATACTTCTCATTGGTAGAAGAAGCTGGTTGATGATGACTTGAAAGTCACTTAATAGACCAGGGGTTAGTGGGGGAGCCTGAACCCTACTTTCTAAGCCTAATGATGTCAAGGATGATGCTACTAAGATGACCAGGGTAAGGAGGAGTGCCAGGCCACCAAGCAGGGCAAAAGTTTGTAGTGGATAATAGGATGTATACAAAGGTGAAGGAGTGTCACCAGGCTTCTAACCAAGGTAAAAACCTCTGTGTTAATGAGCCCAGTCACAAGTTCAAGACCATGATTGCTGAGGGTGCATGTTATAGCAATTTCGAGGCTAAGGCCCAAATTGAGACCTATTCTAACAATGATTAACTATATTCAAGCAGTTGTCTTCCTTTAAAACTTTTACTAAAATAATCACAAAAATCTTACTAAGATTATCACTTATGCTAACATTATTTAACTATCTTAGAATTACAGTTATGATTATCTAAGTACTAACATTAAAATCTAATCCTCATATTAGGGAGCAGGGGATTTTTCATCCACACCTTGAAGCTGGTAGAATGTCTCTATAAAAATAGCCAGGTCCTTTTAAATACTCCTGCCTCTCATAGGTCTAGGTATGAACATCTGCTGACTTCCCTGGCAAATGCTGTATTTATTCCAAGGAGCAGATTTGGTTTACATCCTGGCTCTGACACTCCTATCAACGTCATCACCTCTATCACAGTGGTAAAGTCTACCTAACTGGCAGATAAGGACTGAACAGGGCGCTACCCAGACTGAGAGTTTAGATGCTGAGTCCAAAGTATCTACATTTGAGAGAAACTGATGGGATATCCCAGTCACTTTTCATTGAAAGTCTCTTTTTGATATCTAACTGAGGCTGTTTCCGTTTGATCTGGTAGACTTGTTCTCCTGTTTTCACATGCTTCTCTCCTAGGAGCCTTAAGACACTGCCACTAATCTGTGGCTGAAGATATAAATGTCGTGAAAACCATGTTGGATTGGGAGACTTGGGTTCAGTAGAGTCACTTAACCTCTCAAGGCTTCGGTTATTTCATCTGTAAAATGGGACTAAGAATATCTGAACTACCTCATAAAAGTATTGTGAGGAAAGTGCTTAAAATACAATAGAAATGTGAGTTGCTGTGTGGTGCCTTGTCTCCATTTGTCCCTCTTTGTCTTAACCAAACCTCTGAGGGTTTAAACCTCAAGAGACAGACAGGGACAAAACAACTTAAAACAAAATCTCACCAGAATAGGAAGGTGATAAACCCATGTAGAAGTATGGCTTATAACTTTGGGAAGCTAAGACAATGTTGAATTACTCATGAGTGGGTGGTACAGACGTGACATGTAGACAAATAGAACAAAGAAGTGGAATCAGGTGGGTGTGGGGAGGTATGTAAGCAGGGACATAACCTGGCAGTCTGGCAGGGCACCCTTGTAGGAATGGCAAAAAGAAGACGAACCACAAAATAAAACCCTGAAATGAAATTTCTTCCAGCCTGGAGTCTGGGAACTGGGAGAGAACCATCAAATATAGTCTTGATCCATAAATAAAGAGTTGAGTGTTTTCTATGAAGCTGAGGCAAGATCAAGAGAAAGTCTTTTCATAGGAACAGGACATGTCTAAACTTTGTACCTTCCCCAAAGTCTCATACAGTACCATATAAGCAGTAGGTGCTTAATTAATCTTTGCTATAAGGAGGTTCTAAGGGGGATCTAAGGGACAAATTGATAATGGGAATGATGCCAAGACGAAGTGGGATCCATATATCTAGAATGGAGTTCTGCCATATGATTCACAGAGATACTGATAGCAGTGGTTATATTATCATCAATTCCAGAAGTTCCTTGGGGAAATAGGTTGGACTTGACCACCAACAATTCAAGGGAAAAAGTGAATTCTGTTCAGCCTGAAGAGGCCAAAAGCAGTGCCTTTCATTCTGACAGCCCCATAATCTTATTTATTCTGTTTCTATCCCCAAATGAAGTGGGTGGTATCTGAATGTCAAAAATGCTGTTATATTATAATAAATGATGAAAGGGATGAATTCAGAAAAATCTGGGAAGACTTGTATGAACTGACACAGTAAAGTGAGTAGAACCAGAATAAAGCATGTAAAGACAATAATACTGTAGAGACAAACAACTGAGAAAGACTTAAGAACTCTGACCAGTGCAGAAGACCAATGATAAACAATGCTACCCACCTCCCATCAGAGAGGTGGTAGATTAAAATATAGAATGAGAAATATTTTTGGACAAGAACAATGTGAGAATTTCTCTTTTTTTGATTATGATTATTTATTACAAGATATTTGTTTTATACTTTTTTTCTATGGGAGAAAAGTAGAAGAGAAAGAAGATAAATGCTATTTAATTGAAAACTAAGTAAAATGGAGAAAGAAAAATACCTTGAGGTAGAGAATGTTTCAGTAGCAGGGAAGGTTTTGGCTGGGATTGGGAGAGCCTTTTCCTTCCCCAAAACTCTTATCTCCCAGTTCAGCTTTGCATTCCAGATTAGAGCAAGAAAAAACAAGTATGCCTGCAGACTGTGTCATGATTATCTTAAACACCTTTAGAATACCCTACTCTGAGCTGAATTTATTTTCATTATAACTTTATGAATATACCTATAATAGCATGAATTATGATGGTGATTATTCTGTTAGGTATTTTTTCTGAGGATGAACAAGGAATATTTTCTCAAATACTGAAGTACTCCAGATTCATATTATCCCCATTTTATTGATCAGAATACTAAGACCCTGGAAGGGTAAGTAAAGAGCAGGAACTAGGAAATTTTGTACCTAGGACTTTGTCCAGGCAGATTGAAACAAAGCATGTTCCCAGCTGGGCCAGTTGGGCTATTGGAGAAGACAGAGATGCCAGGACATATCTAAGGCTGCTACTAGGAAGATTACCATGCTTGAGACCAATAAGAGCAGAGAGCAAGGTGTTACTATAAAGGAATCCATCCCAGTCCATTATCTTGTAGTTTCCTGTTTCAATGAATTGTTCTTGCTGAGTAATTAGGTTAGATGTTTCTACCCTGTTGATGAATTTCAAGTGCTTTTGGAACCCTCTAGATTTAGCACACCGGGGCAAAGTACCCATGGTCCTTCCCTAGTTACTGTTCTGGCTAAGTGACTTGCTACAAATAGAAATAGAGAGTCAATGACAGAACTCTCAATTGAACCCAGAGCGTTGGATTCAATCCAGTTCTCTACCTCTCTAAATCCATATGGTTTTCCTCCCACCTACCTCTCAAGATGATGACCTAGTATATCTTGTGATGACTTCCTGTGTATGTGAAATGTAGTGTACCTTAGCCAAGGTAAGTAATGTCAGTGTATTCAGTCTCCTTGGGTTCTGGCCAAAAGCCTGTGCTGGCAGTGACAGCAGCTTCTTCCCACAGAGCAAGAGAAACAACTATGTCTTTTTTGTTTTGCTTCTTGAAGTTAAGAGTCAGGAACCAAGGACATGCTCTATCCCAGAACAAATATTAGTTCAAAGGGCAATTGTGTGTCTGTGGGCGGCCTCCTCACACACATCTTTAGCTGGAGGGAAGTTTGGCTGAGTCATAGGGCAAAGCAGTCATCTCCAAAAAGGTTTAGGGGTAGGGGGCTAAGCAGGTAAGAGAAAGGAGAGACCAGGGGCCACTAAAACAGAGAGCAGCAAGAGAATTAGGAAAAGAATTAAAAAATTAAAATTAATTAAAGATCTAAGAAAAAAGGGTTCGAATGGTCATGTAGGCTCTCAAATTCTTCAACTCTATGAAGGCTTGGGATTGACTATAGAAATAGCATGGGCATTTAGAAGAGAAAGAAAGGGGGATGAGGAGTTTCACTCAAATTTTTCTGTTATTAATGAATCACTTATGAATTCAACCAAAAGTATTGTGTGTCCACTCTATCCAAAGTGGGGTTAGTCACAAAGGATGTAATAGAGACTGAATAGAGGAACTGTTTTCTTCCATTGGAGAATTTATAATATAGAAGGGGGAACAGGGATGAGGCATGCACCCAAATAACCATATAACAAATTAGAATAGGCTAAGTGCAAAGGATTTATGGAGCAGCTAGGAGGTGCAGTGAATAAAGTGCCAGGTCTGGAGTCAGGAAGACTCATCTTCCTGAGTTTAAATCCCAAACCCCAAATGGGGTCATAAAGAGCAAGACACGACTGAAAAATGACTCAACAAAAGTGCATAGGAAAAGTCAGAGTAGCTTGAGAGATTTGAGGATGGAGAGAGTTCTGTTCCAATTGGGGAAATCATAGAATCATTACTTCATGTATGTGTGTGTGTTACTTCGTGTGTATACACACACAATACAAATAAGAGCCTTCCATGATTTCTCCCAGCTTATTTTTCAGTTGTTTCCAACTCTTCATGACCCCCTTTCCTTGGCAAAGAAATTGTCATTTTCTTCTCTGCTCATATATGTAAATATATGTGTATGTGCACATATAGATGGGTTACACAGTAGATAGAGAAAGAAGACCTGAATTCAAATATGACTTCAGATATATATTAGCTGTGTGACACTGAGCAAGTCACTTACCCTGTTTGCCTCAGTTTCCTGATCTGTAAAATAAGGTGGAAAAGGAAATGACAAACTACTTTAGTATCTCTGCCAAAAAAACCAAATGGGGTCATGAAGAGTCATATGGGTATGAGCACATACATATACATATATACACACACACATAATGTGTGCTATGCGTGTGTGCATTGTGTGTGTCATGTGTGGTACATATATATGTACATATCATGCATGTAATATGTATCATATATAAAGCACCCAAACAGATACATATACTCTCCTTATCTGGGAGACCCCAACCCAATTTATACCCACAGTGGAAGTTTAGGCTTCCAGAAGATAACTAACAAGCCTCCCTCAGGGATGCCCAACCAGTTCCACCAACATAAGCTGACAATTTCCATCAATTAGGTTTCACAAAGTGATATTTCCTGAAAAGGCATATCAAGGAGGATACTCTTTGTAGGACACAAAAATGCCCTTCAGACAAGGGGGCACACTTTCTCCACACATATATAAGGTACTTAAGGAGAATTGTCAAGTTGTGGCATATGATTGTGATGGAATACTATTGTGTTTTTAAGAAATGATGAATAGGTTAGTTTTGGAAAAACATGGAAAGATCTACATGAAAGTATGTAGAGGGAAGCAAGAGAACATTAGACTCAGCAACAGAAATATTGTTTGAAGAATGACTTGTGTATGTCCACCTCCTGATAAATAGAAATAAGCGAGACATTATTCTCTATATATACATATATCTTTTTGTCAAATGATACCTTCTCTTGAAGGAAAGAAAAAGTTAACTGAGTATTTTAATATAACTAATTAATTTTTAAAAATTTTAAAAGAGAGAGTTGCCTCAAACTTAAAGTAACAAAGATAGGTTAAAGAAAACACATAAGTCCAAGATATATCTCTAAATTCTTGGTCAGGGTAATCCTTTTCTTTTTTTGTGGTGTTCTCATGAAATTCCCCTTTGGTGTGGGGCTCTGAGAATCCATAACTTTCTAGAATCTGTAGCGGGTTCTTTTTCCCTATCATTCTTTGAAACTGCCTCCATCCTTGGATAACTCTTTGCATTCACTTCTCTCCTTGGCCATGACAAGTTACTCTGATGTACTCTACTACCACTTCTGGCTGCCAAGGATATATCTGAAAGAATAAACCACAAAGGAAACAAAGATGTGTACACATGGTAGCCAGATAAGAAAGATTAAGTTTCCAGATAAGGAAGCCATTGCTCCTCTCTTACCCTGGAAATAAATGCTAAAGTCTCCTAGAAGGAGAAAGAAATAAAAGGGTAGAAGGAAAATGGTTCTTGGTCAGGGACTATATAAATGAATGGCACTGAAAAAGAAGAATGAGGTAGTGGGAGACAGTGTCGATTAGGAATCTATTCTTATCCAATTGGAAAGAGAAAGGAGACAGAAAGAATAACAATTAAAGTCAAGGAATTTGAGAATGAGTATGGTAATTGGAGGGAAGAATTGAATAAAAGAAGCAAGGTTCAGATTACTATAAGCAAAACAGAAACCAAATATTGACTTAAAAATTATAATTCTATGTAATACTGTCTATGCTGGCCCCCCACTTCCTAAAGGTCAACATATATTAGATCTCATTCTTCCCCTGGGTTTCTATGGTATCCTTATAGGGTATCTAGACTCTATGATTGATTCTAGCTCCCATTGATGGTCTTTCCTCAAGTGTAAGGGAAAGGGTCACCTGTTCCCCAGTTCTAATTAGCCACTAACAGTTAGATTAGCTTTTACAATGGAATATTGACTTCAAATGTATAATAATGAATATAAAAACATACTCCAAATCACACATCTGCCATAATTGCCTTCCTTTCCCCACCCCATACCATCTCAATCTTTGGGAAAGGAAAAGGGATGAAGTTTAGCTTAATTCACATATAGTATAGTTCCACTTCAAAGTCCAAAACATCCCTTGGGCTCTAGTCCCAGGCACCCTGATTTCTCAGTGCTTCCCTATTGAGCTATTTAGCTAGCTGGCTATAATATCCTGCTTAGAATCCTGGCCCCAAGGTGGCCATAGCTTGAATCTACAGGTCCATTGGGGATTACCACCTACACCTAAAACTAAGAATGAATGACATAAAACAGAAACCCACCAAGGCATAGGTATATACCAAGAGAAAAGAGGAAAGGGTGTCCCCTCTTTCTTGGTTCAGCTCATGGTGCCTAGGCTGTAGGTGAACTGAGTATGATCTTCACCTTCTTGAGTACAGTAAGAAAACATATGAAAGACAGAAAGTGAGACTTATCCCAGTTTGACAGTTTTAAAGATGTAGCTTATTCCAGCTATGCAATCAATTTAAGGAGGACACTCCTATCCACTTGCTAGGAGAACTACTATCTTGAGTTATAGGATATCTCCTCACAGAAGCAGAGTGCCTCCATGTTAAAAGATCTGGGCATGCTCCAAACAACCATTTTACACACATGCACACACACACAACACCCATATGGATATGCACACACAAACTCATAAATACATAAGCATTTAATAGAAGGAAATACAAATTACACAATCAAATTACAAATCAGAAGTTTGGATATTTCTCCCTGATTGCTGATTAAATCCAACAGAAAGATAAATAAGAAGGAAGATATATACCTGATGGAAGTACTGAAAAATTAGATTTCACTGACTAGTGCTGACTTCTGAATGGGAATACAGATTTCTCAGCATAACATTACCAAAGTTTATCAAGTGCATGTCTTTAAAGAATGTAAACAAATATTAAAAAGGCAGAAATAATGATCTATCTTCCCCTTTCACACACTGCAACTCAATAAAACTAGTAATGAACAAAGAAAATGTAAGCAAAAGATACAGCCCTAAATAGCAACTAAATGCTATTCTAAATAATAAGTAGTTCAAATAATAAATTATCATCACAATTATATAAAAGATGATGATAACAAAACAATAAACCAAAATTTTTGGGATGCAGCTAAAGCAGTCCACAGAAGAAAACTAATATTTCTGAAGACACACTAACAAAATAGAAAAAGAAAGAATCAATAACCTGAGCATGCAATTTAAAAGGCTGAAAATAAATAAATTAGAAACTCCAAAAAAAGTACAAAAGAAGAAATATTGAAAATTAGAGGAGAAATGGATACTTGAAAATAAAAAGAATGTAGAAATGATGAACAAAAGTAAGTGCTCATTTTTTTACAGAATACTAGCAAAATCAATAAACCATTACCCAACCTGATTAAGAAAAAGAGAGAGGAAAATCAAATGACCAAAATAAAAAATGAACTAGTTGAATTCAAAACAGAGGATAAAAAATAGAATGACCAGAAAGTACTATCCACAATTATATACCAGCAAAATAGAGAATTCAAAGGATATTAATGAATTATTTATGAAATTTGTAAATACTTTAACAAAATAAGAAATTGAGCTCTTAAGTAATCAAATTTTAGGAAAAGAAATTGAGTAAGCCATAAATAAATTGGAGGAAAACAAAACAACAACAATTGAAAAAATACCCCAGGTCCCATGCATTTACAAATTGAATTTTATCCAACTTTAAAGAGCAATTAATACCTATGCAACAAAGTTTATTCTCCAAAAAATAGAAATAGAAAAGAGTCTGTCAAACTCTTTTTATAAAACAGTATGTAGAGACTGGGTCAGATAGTATACCTCATCCAATTGTTTCCCTTTATTCCTATTTTAAGGAACCATGCACTTTGACAACAAATGTGATATCAGAGACCTGGTATGGCTATGAATCTAGGTGAGAAAACAAACAAACAAAAAAACCAACTATCTTCTTACAATAGATTACAGGTTTAGGCATTTGAAGATGATGTTTCCTCTGACTTTGAAAAATGTTGATACATATTTTTCATACTTACATGGTATGACCCATTTTTATACCTTATCCATAGAATATTATTATGCTAATTTCACCATGTCTATGACATCAAAGAAACTAAAATACATCTGTTTTAATTTATAAGGAACTATTTGACAAAATCGGTAGGCATGTCATCCATTATTAAAGAATAATAAAATTCTGGACTCCCCATTTCTCTGGGAAGCTTCTGCAATCAGGCCTTCTGAAAGCTTATCTCTTCTTGCTAGTTGGCTAATGTCATTCAAGCACATTTCCATCTCATGACAGTTCTAAGATCCAGAACCTTGTAGGTCTTGTAGGGGCAGAGACTCCTTCCTGCTTGATAATAAACTTGTCAGATCCTAGGATCAAGAGCAAAAGGAACTTTAGAGATCATCTAGAGAAAGTCCAAACTTTATAAGTTCTATAACTATGCCCCTGTCTCTCTCTCTTTTCTCGTGACTAGGGATTGGTTAGCTAGCTTTTTTTTTTAACTTATTATTAATAAACTTTATAAAATTTAATACTTAGTTATTGTATGTTATTTTTAATCTTTAAATCAGCTAGCAAGTATCTGAGGCCAGATTCAACCCCAAGAACCTACTGTCTCTAGGCTTGGTTCTCAATATACTGAACCACCTTAGATGCTCCCTCATCTTTCTTGAAGTCTGAGCTCATGTGTCACTTCCTCAAAAATTAGTGCCCAGTCTTTATGTCACATGGGGCATAAATGATACTGGCAGGAAGAATCTAAAAAGCATTGCTAAAGCTTATAATGTCTTGAGCAAACAACATCAAACGGCATAGTCTGTGATTTCTTTTCTGTTTTCTATAGAAAAAAAAGTTGTAGAACAGAAAATTGATTTGGGAAGTGAAAAACTGGTTAAGAAGTTGATACCTAAGAATCAAGTGTATTTTTCTGTACTGGTTAGATAGGTGGCACAGCAGATAGAGTGCCAAACCTGGAGTCAGGAAGATTCACCTTCATGAGTTCAAATCCAACCTTGGACACTTATTAGTTGTGTTTGTTTATCACTGTTTGCCACAGTTTCCTCATCTGTAAAATAAGCTGGAGAAGGAAATAGCAAATTTTTTCCCAATTAAATGTAAATGCAATTTTTAATAATAGTTTTCTGGCATTTTGTGATCCATATTCTCTCTCTCTCTCATTCCCCTCTCCCATCACCAAGACGGTAGGTAATATGATACAAGTCCTACTTGTGCAATCATGCAATACATATTTCCATGTTCATCATGATGCAAAAGAAGACACATACCAATTATACAAGAAAAATGTCATGAAGAAATAAAATGAAAGTGGTATATTTCAATCTGCATTCAGACTCCATCGGTTCCTTCTATGATGATAGATAAGCTTTTTCCTCATGAGTCTTTTGGAGTTGTCTTGATTCCATACCTTGCCAATAATGCTTAAATTATTCACAGCTGATCATCAGACAATATTGCTGTTACTGTGTACAGGTACAGTGTTCTCCTGGCTCCATTCATTTCTCTTTGCATCACTTAATATAAGTCTTGCCAGGCTTTTTGGTGATTGTCCTGTTCATTATTTCTTAGGGGCACAATAACATTCCATCACAATCTGGAATACTATTGTGCTCAAAGGAATAATAAACTGGAGTGTGGGAAGCCAATAAGAGAACAGATAAAAATCTGAGACCCCTCTTTTGACACCTCTTATGATCCATACCTTTTCTTATTGGAAAAACATTATAGACTTATTGGAAAGTTTTGAGTCCATAACCAGACCAGAAGCTACTGAGTTAACAATTTCTCTCCTTGACAATTTCTCTCCTTGATAATTAAGAAGCCTGAACCCTAAAAAATATATTACTTAAAGACTTCCGGTTAAGATGGTGGCAGAATAAGGAGCAGCTGCTCAATCTCTCCTAACTGATGCATACAAGACTCCTCAAGGGGACATAAAAACGAACCCAAATGACCAAAGGAACACCACAACGGGGTGCAGCATTGAAGGTACGCAGAATAGGGCCATTTTCACGCTATAAAAGGGTGAAACAGCTCTCACTAAAAAACCACCCCCCACACACACACCAGGCACAGCGCCAAGGCCAAAGCACAAGAGTGAAAGCAGGATTGGGGCAACCAGTAAACCACTAGCAGCCCCAGGGTTTGTACCTGTGAGCTGCCAGACCTGGGACCCCAAGAGACTCGGGGACAATGGACTTTCCCCTGAGGCTCTGCCCCGGGAGTGAATCTCTAAAGCAGGGAATTTCCCCAGGCTTGTGTGGGTGAAAGCGCTGCCCAGGGCGTGAAGGAAAAGCCCTAAAGCAGGGACTTTCCCGAGCCTATGTGGGGGGGTGAAGGCTGGGCCCTGGGAGTGAATTGAGATCTCCAGGGCGGGATAGGACATCGAGTGAGGACCCTGTGCAGACAGGAGCCTGGCTGTGGAAGCAGCCCCTGAAAATGCTGAAGGAGCCTCGGCCAAAGGGGCAGACCAGGGACTACCGGGAGGCCTGACCCCAGGACAAGAAGACCGGAGCCATCTGGAGCTTAGAGGGGGCAGGCAGACCCTGAGTGTGAAGACAAAGCTGAAAAGGGACAGGGCTAACAGTGGCAACACAGAAGAAAAAGATTAGTAAGAAAAATGCTGGAACACTCGACAACTTTTACACAGAGAAAATCCGGACCACAGAGGAGGACAAACAAATAACCAAACCATCCCCCCCCAAAAAATGAAAGCTGGTCACAAGATATTGAAGAGTTCAAACATGAGATGTTGAGGAAGATGGAAGAAATCTGGCAAGAAAATAACAGTTTAAAAGGCAGAATTTCGCAATTGGAAAATGAGGCAAGTCAACTGAAGACCAGAAATGACCAGACTGAAAAGGAAAACCAAAAGATTATAGCCAAAACCCAAAAGATTATAGCCAAAAACCAGTCCTTAAAGGCTAGAATTGAACAATTAGAAACCAATGTGTAAATAGAATTAGCTCGATCCCATTAATAGTCAAGAATCTACTCAACCCAGGCGTGCTAATGATGTCATTCCCACCTCCCTTAGTGGGGAGGGGAGACGAGTTACCCACACGTGACAATAAGTAACAAATCAAGAATAAGGGACTGCCCTTTGGGCAGTCCAAATCAATGTAGAAACTGCCATTTGTCCATTTGAATTAGAGGTGGACCACAGGAAGTGATGAAAGACACTATCCCTTTAAGTAAGTTAGGGAACTTCCTGTGGGGCAGTTGCCGTCTGGAACTGGAGGAAGAAGCATCTCCTGAGACCACAGACAGCTTACACTTTGTATTGTCACGTGGGTAAGTTAGGCTGGCTTCCTTGGCCTAGCTGGGCCAATTCTAAACTCTGCCTATCTGGCTGTTGGGCCTTGTGGCTTACAGCTTCATTTATTTAGACTTCTAACCTCCCTCTTCTCTTTATCCCTACTTACCTTCCTGATTGTAAATAAACTCCTCAACCCGATGCTGACTTGGGTCTGATTTAATTACGGAATCAATCTGAATTGTTGATTCCTGGCGGCCACATAATTTTAATATATAGCTAATAACTAAATTTTAATTCTTACACCAATGATCTCTCAAGACAACAATCACAAATAAAACAAAGCCAAAAGACTGATAAAATAGAAGGAAACATGAAATATCTCAATGACAAAGTGAGAGACCAAGAAAACCGGTCTAGAAGAGACAATTTGAGAATCATTGGTCTTCCAGAAAAGGCAGAAATTAATAGAAACCTGCACTCCATACTTAAAGAAATTATTCAGCAAAATTGCCCTGAAGTTCTACAACATGAGGGCAATATAGACATTGAAAGGATCCATAGAACACCTTCTACACTCGATCCAGATAAGACAACATCATGAAATATAATTGCCAAATTCAAGAGCTTCCAAGTAAAAGAAAAAAAATCTTACAAGAAGCCAGAAAGAAACAATTCAAATATCAAGGAGCACCAATAAGGATCACACAGGATCTGGCAGCCTCCACGCTAAAAGACTGCAAAGCTTGGAATACAATATTGAGAAAGGCAAGAGAGCTGGGCCTTCAGCCACGGATCAACTACCTATTGAAACTGACTATATACTTCCAGGGGAAAGTATGGGCATTCAACAAAATTGAAGATTTCCAAGTTTTTGCACAAAAGAGACCAGGACTAAATGGAAAGTTTGATACCCAACCACAAAAACCAAGAGAAACATGAAAAGGTAAATAAGAAACAGAGGGGAAAGAAAGAAAACTCATAATTTTTTTAAATTGACTCTTTAAGGGCTTAAAAAAGATCTTATTATCTGTAATACTAGGTGGAGAAATGCTATGTATAATTCTCTGTAGTGAACTCTATTCACTATTAATATTCACTATTATAGCAACCAGAAGAATAATTCATAGGGAGAGGAGAGGATACTGAATGGTCTAAGATGACATGGGGGGTGGGAAAGAGGGAGAAACAGTAGGGGACACCAAGAAAAATCTCAGTAAATAAGAAAAATAGGATATTCTATTACACACAAAGAGGGCATGGGAAGGGGAGGGGATAAATACTATCACAAGAAGGAGAGGAAGAGAGCATTAAGAGGTAATAATCAAACCTTACTCTCAGTGTAATCAACCGGGAGAGGGAAGAGTGACTTTATTATCCATTCAGATAAAAAACTTTATCTAACCCTACTGAGAAAGTCAGAAGGGATAAACCTTCTGAGCAGGGGAGTGGGGAGGTCAAAAAAGGGAGGGGAGAAGAAGGGGGAGGGAATTCATTAGGCCTTTAAAAAACAAAAAGAGGGGAATAACAAGGGAGGGGAAAGAAAGGGAAGTCAATCAAGGGAGGGGATAAGGGATACTGGCTCAAAGTAAACCACTGGTTTAAAAAAAAGAAAATAGTGTAAGAAGAAGGGGTGGGTCTAAGGGAGAATACAAAAATGTCAGTGAATGCACAACTGACAATTTTAACTCTGAATGTGAATGGGATGAACTCACTCATAAAATGGAAGCAAATAGCAGAGTGGATCAGAAACCAAAATCCTATCATATGTTGTCTACAAGAAACACATATGAGGCGGGTAGACACACACAAGTTTAAGGTTAAGGGCTTAAGTAAAATCTTTTGGGCGTCAAATGAGAAAAAGAAGGCAGGAGTGGCTATTATTATCTCTGACAAAGCCAAAGTAAAAATAGATATGATTAAAAAAGACAGGGAAGGTCATTACATCCTGATTAAAGGCAGTATAAACAATGAGGAAATAACACTGCTCAATATATATGCACCAAGTGGTATAGCATCCAAATTCATAAAGGAGAAACTGGCAGAGTTCAAGAAGGAAATAGATAGTAAAACCATAATAGTGGGAGATCTAAATATTCCTCTTTCAAATCTAGATAAATCAAACCAAAAAATAAATAAGAAAGAGGTAAGAGACGTGAATGAAGTCCTAGAAAAATTAGATTTAATTGATATGTGGAGAAAAATAAATAGGGACAAAAAGAAATACACCTTCTTTTCAGCTGCACATGGTACATTTACAAAGATTGACCATGTAATAGGGCATAGAATCATTGCAAACAAATGCAAAAGAGCAGATATAATAAATGTAACCTTCTCAGATCATAATGCAATAAAAATAATAATTAGTAAGGGCACCTGGACAGGCGAATCAAAAACCAATTGGAAATTAAACAATATGATTCTCCAAAACCAATTTGTCAAAGAAGAAATCATAGAAACCATCAACAATTTCATTGAAGAGAATGACAATGATGAGACATCCTACCAAACTCTGTGGGATGCAGCCAAGGCAGTACTCAGGGGAAAATTTATATCCTTGAGTGCATATATTAACAAATTAAGGAGGGCAGAGATTAATGAATTGGGTATGCAACTCAAAAAATTAGAAAGCGAGCAAATTAAAAACCCCCAGATGAAAACTAAATTAGAAATACTAAAAATTAAGGGAGAAATTAATAAAATCAAAAGTAAAAGAACTATTGAA
>NC_058131.1:461683157-461695625 GCF_016433145.1 Gracilinanus agilis
TAAACCCCTACTAATTGGTGGTTGGAATTTGGCCCTTGTCCTTGCACCCATATCTCTACTTTTTAGACTTTAATGGAGCGTGTATGATTTGTAACCCCTTCGCAGCTGTTACTCTTTCTTTGTGTTCTTTGTTTGAAACCAGTATAAAATAAAGTCCAAATCCCATAGCGTTAGAGTAACATGGGCTAACCACTAGTCTGGTTGTTCTCATTTTCTTTCTCCTGCCTTAACAATCCTAAGCTACCAACGCCACTCAGGACCCCAAAACCATATAGAGGCTGACCCCTATATGATGGTGCCTAACGTGAGGGCTTTCTGAGCAGTGTGAATAGCTTTTCCCCACCCAAGCCAAAGCGCTTCCCAAATTCAGGTGGCTAGGAGACTCATCCCCCAGCTTAGCTGCTGGCTCATGGAGAGGAGAATGTGAGGGAGTAGAGGTGAGTAACTTTTATCTTTTATCTTTACAACTTAAGACAAACAGAACACCATGGGGCACAGTGAATCAAAGGAGAGAACTCTTTTTATTGCTATAACTAATCATACCCTCAGCAAATGGGGAGCAAAAATTAGTAAAGAACAGCTCACTAAATTTCTTGATCTTATTAAAAATTGTAGCCCATGGATTCCCTTAGAATTCTGGCAAAAAGTTGGCAATGATTTGAAAACTTATTGTATTGCGCATGGACTAGAACAAGTGCCAGTAAAAATTTCATCTGCTGAAAAAACAACTTTATTATCTGGTCAGAATGCAGAGAATGAAATCTTTAAGGTTTCAATGTTAGAATCAGAGGAGGAGGAAAAGGCTCCTTGTAAATCAAAACAGAGCTTTAAAATTCGAATGAAAAAGTCACTAGCAGAGGACCTTCCCCCACCTAAAAACCTCTTTTCCAAAGAGGAAAGAGAGATAACAGCAGAGGAGCCTCTGCCACTTGGAGCTCCAATTCCACAGCCCCAGCCCCAGAATATAGGGTTTAAAGGAGCAATAAAAAATGCTCCGAAGGACGGAGACATGTTGTTCTGTTTCCCAGTTATTTTTAGAGTAGATGAATTGGAAGATGATGAAGAGGTAGCTCATACATGGGAGCCTCTTCCCTACAAAGTGTTAAAAGAAATTAAGACAGCCTGTGCTTCATGTGGTCCTGCTTCTCCATACACTTTAATTTTGGTGAAAACTTTAGAAGGGCTTTGGGTCACCCCCTTTGATTGGAATCATATAGCAAGATATTCCCTTGCTGCAGGGAACCTCTTTTGGAAATCAGAATTTGATGAATTGGCAAAACAGAAGGCAGCCATTAATAAGAAACAGGGCATCAGAGTTACTAAAGAAATGTTGCTTGGAATAGATGAATGGGAATTACATGCTGATCAGATTAATTTACCTAGAGAAGCTCTAATTCAGTGTACAAAGTGTGCCTTGGAGGCATGGAAAAGGGTCCCCGCAACTAAGAAACTGTCCATGGGTTTGGCTGAGATTAGACAAGGCCCAGAGGAAATATATACAGAATTTATAAAAAGATTAAATCAGGAGGTAAAAAAATATACAAACGATGAATACTCAACTCAGATAATAGTCAGAAAGTTTGCCTATGACAATGCCAATAATATGTGTCAGAGCATGCTTCAAAATGTTAAAGAATCTGGGACTATTAGTGACTATGAGAAAGCTTGTAAGAACTTTACTCCAGCATATATGCAGGGTATAGCCATACAATAAATTTAGAACCTAAAGGGGCAATTAGCAGCCTTATTGAATTATGATGTGATGTAGACAATAATGTTGCAAGCAAAGCTGTTACAAATATTGGGTTTTAAGGAAATTGTTATTGAATGTTATCAAAACATGTAACTTACTTAGTGAAAACTGAAAACATGTTCAAACGTAAACTATGTGTAAAAGCTATTTGTTAAAAATTGATCATGCCTATTTGCAATAATATATGATTTGTATTGTGAACTAAAGTTTAAAGTAAACTATCACAATAAGTTAAGGGACTAACCAGCCCCTGCCTTAACCCTCTCTAATCAAGAGAACAGTAATGAAAACTTAATTCCAAGCAAAGTTGTTCACTCTTTTTCTATATTACTGGAAAGAATTACTAGATAATTTATTCATTGAGAAATTGTTGAAAAAGAAAATTTGTTTATCATATTTTGTAACATTATAATTTTTCATTGGGTATGTAAATCTTGGAAACCTTACAAATGCTATTGTAATAATTACTGTTTAAGGTAAAAGTCATTGGATTTGCAATTGATATTACTAATTTATGGATCATTGAATTGGATTCACCATTCAAAAGAAAGATATCACTGATGTTATATTGAATCTCTGGGAGCTTGACGATCACCTTTGATTGACAAATAAGTCAGTTGGACGGAATGTTCCCAGGGAAGTCATGTATAAGGCAGGAGGAGGGCAGTTGAGAATCCTGAGAAGGGGTTCTGGGTCTTTGACCTGTGCTGAGACTGGAGATCAGTGGATCCTGGTCTTGGAGTGAGAGGGTGCAAACATCTCTCTGCAAACTCTTCCTGTACTGGAGATACCGTGCCAACCTGTACCTGATCACCACCTTGGTATCTACTGCCCCTAGATATTAGGAGTTACATCATCCAGATATCTAGGTTTCCCAGGGCCCAGGAGGGATCCGGGAAGTGGGCAGGAGACAAAGAAGAGGGTGGAAAGGTGGAAATAACTCAACTGTAAGGCTGAAGATCTATTGAAGAAGAAGTCAAAGATATCCCAGCAGTTTACCTACTCTGGTTTAGTCCTGGCCAGGCTGAACCAGAGGGAAGCTACATTGATTCTTCATCTTCCAGCAGTTGAGATTTCATTAGTAATCATTAGAATAGGGTCTCCTATACCACAGTACTTTACCCTTATCCTTGTTTAATATAAAGTTTAAAGTACCTTCCTAAAGCAGTTTCCAAGCTTGTTTTGGGAAGGGAGAAATCACAGTCAGAATACAAGGCATTATCCTAGCTAAAGAGCCCAAATCAACATATCAATTAACCCCAGGTGGGTCCTGAAGGGATATACCTCTTAAACCTGAAGGATCCTGCTTGGGCAACTGTTATAAGGGAGAAGAGTCATCTTATTCTCTCTGTACATCAATTTACCATCTCAAATAATCTCTGACTCTTACCTCAAGTCAAACAATGTTATACTCCCTTCCCTCCTTTTTCTTTATTCAAAGCAAAGTGATATAAAAATTGAAGCCCCAGACATTTGAATATGTAAAGCAAGGCTATATGTTCCACTGTTTACTTAAAAAACTGTACCTATCCCAAGAATTGTTTCAGTGAAAGTTAGTTTGAACCTCTTGTAAATTAATTTATTTGTATAATTTTCTGACCATCAATTTGAATAACTAATTACAAATACAAAGAAACAAATAATACCCCAGAATTATAATATGGGGATCGAGGTTTTATTCATATAGGAAATGGATTTGAGTTTTGGGTAAAAGACATTTCACTAAATCTAAACTATATATGCAATTTTGAATTTTAAAACTTTTTTACTTAAAAAACATTGTATTTTTCCCTGAATTTTTAATTTTCTTATTGCTTTTCCTTTTAATTTTTTATAGAATAATTGACTTTTTCCCTTTTTCTCATTTTTTATACTTAAAGTACATAAAATCAATGTTAATCCTTTTTGATTTCACAGTAATATAATTTTAATATTAAAGCATACCCACAAAGCCTTAAGTCTATGGAAACCTGCCATTAATTGGTAAATATTATGGGGCTAAAATTAATGATTCTGTCTGATTCCAGGAGAAGAGAACAAAAGAGCCACAAGGTCAAGGAGACCACCCAGTCCAATGGGATTGGTAAGAAACTGCACAGGGCCTAGCACTACAAGGTCAAAAAAGACTGTACCAATCCAAGAAGGATTGACAAAACTTTCTCATGCCAATACCAAAGGACTTAAACTTAGTGATTGGGGTTCAGGGTTGCAGTTTTTCTGACATATGTTAGAGGCTGGACTTCCTTGAACTTCACCCTGGTTAAGTACCAAAGGTTGGCCATTATCTTGGCTCAAGTGCAGGCAAATCAGACCAGGGAAAGACACTTCCCTTTCTCACAAAAAATTTGGTCCTTTTCTTTCTCTTATAAGTGTGGTAACTTTCTATAGACCTGGCTTCTAAATGGGTACTTGCACCATTGTTTAAATCACTTTACTTGGGCCTTGATACAAGGACCTGCTATAAGTTTAATTTCCCCTACATTTTTGCCCATAAGACTTTGATATTTTGCATTTCATTCACAAGATATTTTCTTCTCTCTTTTATTTGAATTTTTTAAATTTTTAAAATTTCTTTTACCAATTGATTCACACAACCCCCAAACTCAGTCATGTATCTATCCTTAACTGATCTGGATGTTAGCCTTAACCCTCTTCAGGGGAGAATGTATGTTTTATAATCTATAATGTAAAGTTGAAATTCTTTTGAGAGTAATTTCAGGATAAGAAGTTTGCCACCTCCCCAGAATCCAGACGATGAACCTGTTTGGAAGGAGATACCATGAAGATGCCTGCAGAGACCTACACTGCATTAAGAAGATCCCATAATGAACTTTGGGGTGCAGTTAAATGAAATATGGGGAATTGAATGCATCTGTTTTGAATGTACACTCTTGTGCCAAAGGGGACTTCCCCCTAATTGGCTTTTTGTCAATGCGTCTGGCAATCATTTGATCATTGTTTTTGTCCTCTTTTCTTTTTATCCCCAAAATTTGTGTAACTTAAAAGTTAGTTATGTTTGCAAGAGCCTTCAGGGATTCTAACTTCCCTCGGATCTCATAAGAGAGATTCACACACCCCAACATGTGAATGCCCTATTTTATTACTTATGGTTCTGTTTTGCTTTTCATTTCTCATTAGATCACTCAGTTCTTCAATAAGGCAAATTCAAATTGAACTAAAATCTCTTCAATTTAAAACAAAAGGAAAAGATATTGAGAGCAATAGAGAGACACATGGTCGATTACCATAATCTATAAATCTGAACAGAACCTCTTGTAGTTTGTAAACTCTCTATAACTGATAGCTGTGACCATTCGCTATAACTCCACTCAAAAAAAAAAGAAAGAAAGAAAGAAAAGGGGGAAATATGTGGGAAGCCAATAAGAGAATAGATAAAAATCTGAGACCCCTCTTTTGACACCTCTTATGATCCATACCTTTTCTTATTGGAAAAACATTATAGACTTATTAGAAAGCTTTGAGTCCATAACCAGACCAGAAGCTACTGAGTCAACAATTTCTCTCCTTGACAATTTCTCTCCTTGATAATTAAGAAGCCTGAACCCTAAAAAATATATTACTTAGATAAGGACTGGAGCCAGACAATTTAGTCCAGACTATCTGACCAGGTGCAGATCTGTAAATCAAGGCAGAACGCTATTAGTAAACATCTCCATGAAATTTATTTCTGCTCCCAGAATTAAACCCCTACTAATTGGTGGTTGGAATTTGGCCCTTGTCCTTGCACCCATACCTCTACTTTTTAGACTTTAATGGATTGTGTATGATTTGTAACCGCTTCGCAGCTGTGACCCTTTCTTTGTGTTCTTTGTTTGAAACCAGTACAAAATAAAGTCCAAATCCCATAGCGTTAGAGCAACATGGGCTAACCACCAGTCTGGTTGTTCTCATTTTCTTTCTCCTGCCTTAACAATCCTAAACCACCAACACCACTCAGGACCCCAAAACCATATAGAGGCTGGCCCCCTATACTGGAAGAATTCCATGTGAACTGGAAAGATCTCCAGGAATTGATGCAGAGCGAAAGGAACAGAGCCAGAAGAACATTGTACACAGAGACCAATGCACTATGGTAAAATAGAATGTAATGGACTTCTGTACTAGCAGCAATGCAATGACCCGGGACAATTCTAAGGGACTGATGGAAAAGAACTCTACCCACATTCAGAGGAAGAACTACAGGAGTGGAAACAGAAGAAAAACAACTGCTTGAACACATGGGTTGAGGCAGACATGATTGGGGATGTAGACTCGAAACTACCACACCAATGCAACTATCAACAATTTGAAAATAGGTCTTGATCAATGACACATGTTAAAACCAGTGGGAATACACATCAGCCATGGGGGGGAGATTTTGGGGGGGTGGTGAAGGGGAAAGTAAGAGCATGAATTATGTAACCATGTTAACTTTTCTAAAAAATAAATACTAATAAATGTTTTAAAAAATTAAAAAATAAAATAATAAAATAAAATATTCCATCACAATCATATACAACTTGTTTCATCATTCCCCAGTTGATGGATATCCCTTCAGTTTCCAATTCTTTGCCACCACAAAAAAAAAAAAAAAGAGCAGCTATAAATATTTTTTGTACAAGTAGATCCTTTCCCCCATCTTTGATTTCTTTAGGACACAGACCTAGTAGTGGTATTGCAGCATCCAAACATTCACAGGAAAAAATGCCAAGAACAGAAACAGGAATAAACACATACATTTTGTCAGGTGTCTATATGGAAATATATAAAGTGAACTAGAGATTTTAGCACAAAGGGGAAAATCTGACCTTATGGGGTCACTACACCTAGTGGGGATGAGATCTATGATTATATTGCAACTCTAGAAGTATCTACTTTATTCAGAAGAAACAGAAAAAATAATGGTGGGGGTAGGGCAACATGGGGGCAGACAAGTATTGCATAGTAAGAAAATATAGTTATATGAGAAAATCTATAAACCAGAAGGGAAAGACATGATGGAGAGTTTCATTTGAATGAAGATCAATTGAGACAGAAAGCAGGAGCAATAGTGTATTGTCACTGAAATATACTACAGAAAAAGAAAAGCATAAATGAGTTTAGGGAAAAGATCATAAACTCAGTATGGAAGCAGAGTCACATTGTTGGTGATTTTAAGTATCTAGCTATTTCCTAGCATTCTACCAAAAAGCAGATGGGCTAATACTTTTTTGGCACAACTTAATGGCAATTTTCTCTTTCAAAAGGTAGAAAAAAACTAATATCTATTCTATTTTTTTGTTTTATTTGATCTCACTACAGATGGAAATTTTAAATGATGATAATCTTTGAGGTAAGTGACCACTCTAACTTTCATTTTGTTGTGAAGGAGAAGAAAGAAAGGCATAGTCTGAAATAGACTTTGGTTGGGCAGATTTCAATAGATTCAGAAAAAAAAAGATAACTAGGATTCTATGGGCTATTTTTTTCTAGGTTATCACATTTTTAGAAAGTTTTAGTATTTATAATGTTTAGATGGAGTTGGCCAAAGATGGGAAAGAAGATTTGGTTTCAAGTCTTGACTCTCGCCCATATTAGCTACTTGTGGTTGTTGAGCCATTTTTCAGTTGCCCCTAACTCTTTGTTGACCCCATTTAGGGTTTTCTTAGCAAAGATATTGGAGTGGTTTGCCATTTCCTCCTCCAGTTCATTTTACAGAGGAGGAAACTGAGGTAAATAGGATTAAGTGACTTGCTTAGGGTTAGTAAAGCATAAAAATATAGTCCCTAATAAAAATGTCTGAAGTCAGATCTGAACTCAGAAAGTATAGACTTCTTGATTCCAACCTTGGCAATCCATACATTGTGCCACCTTGCCACCCACATTAGCTACTCTGGGCAAATCACTGAAGCTCTCAGTGTTCAGATTCCTCTCTAAGACTATAAGTTGTAGAGAAGGAGGACTTTCCTCATCTGGAAGACTCACTTCCTATTTTATTTTTATTAATGCCTTGTGTTTTTACAGAATTGTTGTTTCTTAATATATCCCTCCCCTACCCACTACCTAGAGAACTATGGAATGAGGGGAAAAGGTTCATCAAAACTAATCAGAGAGGGGGCAGCTGGGTAGCTCAGTGGATTGAGAGCCAGGCCTATAGACAGGAGATCCTAGGTTCAAATCCGGCCTCAGACACTTCCCAGCTGTGTGACCCTGGGCAAGTCACTTGACCCCCATTGCCTACCCTTACCAATCTTCCACCTATAAGTCAATACACAGAAGTTAAGGGTTTAAAATTTAAAAAAAAAAAAAAAAAAAAAAAAAAACTAATCAGAGAGGGCAGCTGAGTGGCTCAGTGGATTGAGAGCCAGGTCCAGAAACAGGAAGTCCTGTGTTCAAATCTGACCTCAGACACTTCCTAGCTGTGTGACCCTGGGCAAGTCCCTTAACCCCCATTGCCCGGCCCTTATCACTCTTCTGCCTTAGAACCAATACACAGTATTGATTCTAAGATGGAAGGTAAAGGTTTTAAAAAAAAGAAACTGATCAGAACATTAATGATACCTGATAATATATGCAATATTCTCCATTAATAAGAAGAGAAGCATTTATATTGTTGTAGTCATTGCATTTATTGTTTTTCTTCTTCCATTTTTCATCAGTTCATTTATCTTATCATACTTTTCTGAATTTTTCACATTAATCATTTCTGAATCTGTGGTGACATTATAATACTCCTTTAAGGTAATGCCCCACAGTTTGTTTAGTCATTCCTCCATCAATGGGCACCTTGTTTTTTCCTTTGTTATTACAAAGAGTATAGCCATGAATATTTTGGTGTATATATGACCTTTCTGTCCTTTTTTTTTTTTAAACTTCCTTGGGGTATTCTTAGCAGTGGAATTTTTATATCAAATGGTACATGGATGATTAATGTCACTTTTTAAAAAAGAATAATTCTGAATTGCTTTCCAGAATAGCCAGTTCACAGATCTTCCAATAAGGGAATAATGGCAAACCTTTCAGAGACTGAGTGCCCAAACTGCAACCCTCACAGCACATGTGACCCCCTCACTCCAGTCAGGGGTGGGAAGAAGCACTCCCACTGGACTGCTGAGCAGAGGGGTAGGAAATGCCTCAGGCAGGCATGAAAAGGGGGAAGAGAGTGGTCCCCTCTGGCATGTGTGCCATAGGTTCTCCAATATGGCCATAGTATATTCAGGCATTGTATTGGAGAAATTAGTACTAAAGGGATGGATAGCTGTCAAGAAAAAAATCCTGAAATCACAGAGGAAACTCTTTCACCTAGGAAGGAAAAAGTGGGGTTCTAAAGAGAAAAATGTGGAAATACAAAGGAATTCATTGATTGAATTCATTTTTTTAAAGAAAAAGAAAAGTTCTGAAGATGGAAGCAAGGGCAGAAGTGGAAAAGGAACATGAAAGAGCTGTCAGGACTGCTAAAATTATGTGTGGGCTAAAGCTGGTGAAGAAAGTTAAGAATAAGAAAAATGAATATTTAAGCTGTATTGGGAAGGGGAAGAAAGATCAAAGAAGGAAAAGGACCGTTGTTTGGAGGAGATTAGATGATAATAACAATGGTGAGAAGGCAGCAGCTGCTCAGTCTTATTTTTCTTCAGTTTCTTGGCTAAAGAGGATTATCTTTGGATAGGAAAGTCCAGAACAACAAAGAAAAATGATTGATAATAAGGACTTGATACCTAAAGTAAATAGAGAGAAAACAGGAGAGCATCTTGCTGCTCTAAAAGTGTTGAAGTCACTAGGCCAGCTGAATTATTTCAAAGGGCACTTAAGGGATTAATTAATAATACGCTTACAGAATCACTGTCAGTGATCCTTGAAAGTCATGGAGATCCAAGAAGTGCTACAGCAGTGGGCACAAGGGACAAATATACTAAATAAAAATAAAAAAAAATTAAAAGGAAAGTATTTGGAATTCGTAGACTATATAGGCCAGTGAAACTAACTTTGATTCCTGGAGGAAATCTAGAACAGGTTATAAATGGCATGGTTAGTGCATATCTAGAAAAGGAAAAAGAAAACCAACATGGTTTCATCAAGAAAAGTTCATGATTTATTAACATAATTTGGGGGGGGGGGTGTGGAGATTTACTAGACTGGTAGACCAGGGAGATGCTGTAATGAGAGTTTATCTAGACTTCAGCAAACATTGGATAAAGTTTCTCATGCTATTCTTGTGTAAAAGATGAATTAATCAAGAAGTATTTATTAAGTACTTCCTATTTGCCAGGCCCTTTGCTAAGTCCTAGGGATGTAAATACAATGAATGAAATAACCTCTATATGCAAGGAGTTTACATTCCAATAGCAAGTACATTAAAGAAAATATAAGTGTAGAAAGTAGACTCTTGCTCCCCTCTCCCAGAGACAAACAGGCTTCATCTCCCATTAGGGCTCCAAGGTGTAATTCTGAGGAGTTGGAGTGTCTCTCTTTAAAACCATTAGCCTGAGCCCCAACCTACTCTGTACCCTGGGTTTTAAGGAGGTACCAGTGATTAACACCACCAGTTCCATTTGATAACTCAATATCAATTAGCTTTTGCAAAAGAATAATTACTTCATATATTCAATAAAATCATACATCCATTTCTTCCAACACATTGAGGGCCATAATCTTTGCTACTTCACTTTGGACTCAGGAAGAGGGAAGATTGAGCTCATAACTTTGCTCAATTTGTACATGAAATTGGCTTCACCCAGTTTATATCTAGATATGACATGTCTGTGATATGTCTAGAAATGACATGACTGTCAAGTAAGTCCTTTTGCTGAGCTGGGGTCACAAAAAATCATTCTTTAAAAAAAAATTTTTATTAATTTATTTATTTAGAATATTTTTCCATGGTTACATGATTCATAATTTTTTCCCTCCCCTCTTCCCTGCCCCTTCCCAGAGCTGACCAAACAGTTCCACTGGGTGATACATGTATCATTGTTCAAAATCTATTTCCATGTAATTCATATTTGCAGCAGAGTGATCTTTTAATGCCAAAACCCCAATCATATCCCCATCAAACCATGTGATTGATCATGTGTTTTTCTTCTGTGTTTCTGCTCGTTCTTTCTCATAAGTTCCTCTGGATTGTCCTGGGTCATTGCATTGCTGCTAGTAAAGAAGTCTGTTACATTCGATTTTACCACAGTGTATCAGTCTCTGTGTATAATGTTCTTCTGGTTCTTCTCCTTTCACTCTGCATCAATTCCTGGAGGTCTTTTCAGTTCACATGGAATTCCTCCAGTTCATTATTCCTTTTGGCACAATAATATTCCATCACCACAACTTGTTCATCCATTCCCCAATCAATGGACACCCCACAAAAATCATTCTTAAAGATTACTTTTTGATCCTTTGGGGAATTGACATTACACTAGCTATAAAACCTGGCCAGGACTTTAATCCCTGGCTACCTCTGCCTCACTACCCCAACCATAGTCTAAGACTCCACTCCCTTCATCTGTACAAGAAAAAAAAAATGAAAAGGCTAAAGACCAAGGCCCGTTTCTCAGGGGGCCATATAGCTTCAGAGGGAAAGGAGACTTTAAGGTCATCCATCTTATCATGTAGTCTTTCACCAGGCATTGTGAGCAAAAATGTTACTGAGCTCCCCCAGATACAAACAATTATAAAGCCAAAATTAAATCACAACAGGTTATAGAATTTCTATGTATTTTTTACTGTCTCTCTACAAGGCACTTGCCTTACAGGGCATCATAATTCTCCTGAAAGCAAGCTCACTATTATCTTTCATGTAGAGAGGTTGCATCACCTGAGGAAGCTCATGGGATCTATGCATGTTCCAGATTCATATTACAAAAAAGTATATGTATCTGTGTACATATATATATGGTATTTGACAGAAAGGGGAGATAGGATATTTATATAAGTAAGAAAAAGAAGGTGAGTTTGGCTAGAGCATAGACTGCAGGATGTGAGTAGAATGAAGTAATATACAAGATTGGAAAAATAAATTGAGACAAGGTTGTTAAGAGTTTTAAAAGGTAAACAAAAGTGTATGTTTATATTTGATTCTAGAAGCAATGGAGAATCAACAGAATTTATTAAATGTGGGAGTAAGATGACTAGTTCTGTGTTTTGAAAGTTATTTAAAGGGTAGTCTGAAGTGGGGAAAAGATTTGAAGCAGAGAGACCAATTAGAAGGCCATTGCAATAATTTAAGTGAGAGGTAATGGAAGCCTGAATTCAGCTGCCTAAAGCACTATCTCTGGAGTCAGAGGACATAGGTTCAAGTCCTATAGGGCCACTTACTACCTGGGTGACTTTGGGTAAGTTACTTAACTTGTTTGTGACTCAACTAAGCCCAGGTAATTGTCCCACCTGTTCCCAGGACCTATTGGGAATAAACCTGGGAATAATTAGGATGATTTGTTAATGCCAGGAAATTAAGATGCAGTGTCCCTCCCAACTCCCTCCCAGGGAACATTAACTTCATGTCAGGTGATTTAGAAAGGCATTAGCTCAGGGATGATGGTTATTCTACCTGAGGATAGAATCAGTGACAGTGACCTACCACCCTCTAACATAAGTCAATAAAAGGAGTGAGGCGTGTGATTCTGTGAAGAGACATAAAAGTAGTTCTCTCCTCTCTTCTCTTCTCTTCCCTTCTCTTCTGCTCTTCTTCTTCTCTTCTTCCCTTCTCTTCTCTTCTCTTCTCTTCTCTTCTCTTCTCTTCTCTTCTCTTC
>NC_058131.1:461700589-461734711 GCF_016433145.1 Gracilinanus agilis
ATATATATAATCTACTATGTGTAAGAGATTAGGTGTTAGACATTTGGAGATAAAGCCAAATCCCTCCTTATGTCAAGCCTACATTCTATTGAAGGGAAAGTGCACAAATAAGGATGTAATCTTGTGTTTCAGCCTAGAGTATTTGCTTAGATTCTTCTTATTGGAGAGAGATGACCATTTCTCAGTGGACAGAACGATAACTCAATGCCATGTGCCTATGTGATAGAGTAGTTGCAAGAGCCTTTGGGAAGGAAGAAACTTTCTTCCTCCTTTGATAGAGAATATATAAGTTTGAAGATCATCTTTGGGGAGAAAGAGAAAGAGAAAAAACTTTGGGAAGTTGCTGACATGTAGAGAAACTGGAGCTTCAACCCATCCTTGATTTCCAGCTTCTCTCCCTAAAGACTAGAGAATTCTTCTTTCTCTTTCTCTTACTCTTTCTCCTTCTCTCTTTCTTTTTTCTTCCTTTTTCTTTTTCTCTTTCTCTTAGTTAAGCTGAGATATCTCACTCCCTGTTAGAGACATCATTTCATTCTATGCTTTACCTGATATATTGTAGATTTCTGTTTGCTTGAATAAATGGATTTACTCACTGTTCACTTTTGGATTTTATGTAACAGGCATTTTGTAAGAAGGAATCAAGCTTGTGGATATAGGCTTGGGTACTCTTTCTTTTTTAAGTAGTACCAACTAGAAAAGCAGCTCAAACCTAAGAAAAAATAAATTCCTCTAGACAAGCAGTATTTAGGGGGTGAAGATAGATATAGCTTTAGTTTGATAATGTCTTCTGGAGAAGAACAGAGCATAGTCAGTTTTATGGCCTCTTCCTCTCATCCCCTACAGGAAGGAATCAAAATCTCTTTCTAGGTTCTCCTTTTCCTGCTCATTTTTCATTCCTTTCATCATTAGAAGAGAATCTAATTCTTCTTGTTCTTCATTTATTTGAGTCAGGGGAGCCTCCTTAGGGAATCTTGCACAATTAGTCTAAGTAAGCCTATTCTTTGGTTTCTTAGTTGAATGAAACCTTAGGGCTCCTGATCTCTGTCTAAGATTCCTGTTCTTTCCCACTACGAGTTCCCTCTCCATTTTGCTCTCATGAAGTAATAGATGCTCAAAATTAACAGATTTTTAAAAATATATATTGTCCTAAGAGAACAAGGATCATATTTGGGTGGATTAGTCTGAACAAATATCTTGATCAGCACCAAGAGTTAATCGAGGATGGATCATAGATGTTTTGGGTGATGATGTTTCTCTAAATATACTATGGCCTTATTTATCTTCACCATAATCCCTTTGTGCTCCTCCAACCAACATCAGAAATTCCTATTAAAAATAAAGAAAAAGGGGGCCTCTGAGTGGCTCAGTGGATTGAGAGACAGGCCTAGAGATGGAAGGTCCTAGGTTCAAATCTGATCTCAGATACTTTCCTGCTGTGTGACCCTGGGCAAGTCACTTAACCCCTATTGCCTAGCCTTTATCACTCTTGGCCTTGGAACCAATACACGGTATTGATTCTAAGATGGAAGGTTAAGGGTTTTTTTTAAAATAAAGAAAAAAGAAAACAGTAGCTGAAAAAGATACAGAGTTTTCTTAATATATTTTCTATCTATCATTTCTAGGGACAGCTAGGTGGCTCAGTAGACAGGGTGCCAAGTCTGGAGTTAGGAGGTCCTATGTACAAATGTGACTTCAGACTCTTCCTAGCTGTATGACCCTGGGCAAGTCACTTAACTCCCATTGCATAGTCCTCACTACTCTTCTGCCTTAGAAACAATACCTAGTATCAATTCTAAGACAGAAAGTAAGGGTTAAAAGATAAAATAAAATAATTTCTGGGTGTCCCTGATGATTTATTTTCAGTTCTGGTTATGATAGACCATAAGTATGACTGGTTTCCATCTTCTCTATGTCAGTGAGAGGCTGAACCCTTCTGCATGGACTAGTCCCTGGGTGGGACTTGATCAGTGCAGAAACTAGTGTTCTCTTAATGTTTATTTCAGGATTCATCATTGTTATTATAGCAGGACAATGTAGTATCATGATCATAGTGGTCTCACGGCTCCTGAGTATGAGCTGTTCCACTAAAGTAAGATTCTCTCTCTCTCCCTCTACCTCCCTTCCTCCCTTTTTCCCTTCCTTCCTCCCTCCCTCCTTCCAATCTCTCTCTCCCTCTCTCTCTTCCTCTCTCTCTCTTACACTCTCTCTTTCTCTCCCTCCCTCCATTCCTCTCACCCTCTCTTTTTCTCTTCCTCCCTCCCTCCATCTCTCTGTCTTTCTCTCTGCCCCCTCATATTTGTATATACGTTGTATATTCAGTTTTATACTGAATTTTATAAATTTCTACTCTGTATGTATACTATACTATATTAGGCTATAGACCATAGGGGTTCTTAACTTGAGGTGCAGAAACTATATATGTATGTGTGTGTTACATATATGCATGATGTTATTTCAATAAAATTGGTCCCTTTTTGATCCTATGTATTTTATTCATTCAAAACATTCCGAGAAGGGGTTCATAGACTTTACTAGATAGCCAAAGAGGTCAGTGACAGAAAAATGACTCCCTGTACTAGAAATCCAAAGGAAAAAAAGAAAGATGAGATAAAGTTGCTGCCCTCAAAGAAGGACAGACTAGCACAGTGGAGAATGTTGAACTTTGAGGTCAGAAAATCTCTGTTCAGATCATACCTCCACCTCTAAGGGTGAGTAACTTAGCTATACTTATAGTTTGTGGTTATAGTTTCTTCTCCAAAAAAACAGGAAAAAATAAGTGCTCAGAGGGGAAAGAGATTGCATATCTCCTATGATGTTCAAATAAGATAAGATAATGTAGTTATAGCACTTTACAAAATTTAAACTACCATATAAATGTCTATAATAAGGATCTTACCAATCTACTGGGGGATTAAACTTGTACAAAGATAAGAAATACCAGATTTAGGAGAAAGAGACATAGACAGACAAAGAGAGATAGACAGAAAAGAGAAGAGAGACAGAAAAGTAGGAGGAGGGAGAGACAGGTGGGGGAGGAAGGGAGAAAGTGGGGGAGGGAGAGAAGGAGGTGGGGGGGAGATATATATATCTCTCTAGAGAGAGAGAGAGAGAGGAGAGAGAACACTAATGTGGATTATTCTTGATTTGGGACTGGAGGGAGCTGAATCTAGAAGGAGGTTAAGGATTTTAAGACATGAAGATAAGGAGGGAATATATTCCAGGCATGGGAGATAGTTTAAGCAAAGGCCCTGAGGTGGAAAATAGAATCCTAAAATACCAGGTTAGTTGGAATGTTGGGGTCAGAGGAAGGAGAAAATTAAGCTAAGCCTGGAAAGCCAGATTGAAGCTAGAGTGTGAAGATCTTCAAATGGCAGCCTAAGGAGTGTGTATTTTATCCTGGAAGCAATAAGAAACCATGGATTTTTGAGTAAGATGGTGCTATGATTAAACCTGTGCTTTGGAAAGATGTTTTTGGTAGTTACATAAAAGTTTGGGAAAAGAAAAAAAATGGAAACAGGAAAACCAATTAGGAGGTTATTTTGAGTTCAGGGAAGAGATGATGAGGGTTTGCATTTGACTGGGAAATTTATTGATTACTGAAGTCCCCAACAATTTTCATATTTGTCAGATTAAAGGCATAGCTTATATTCAGACCAATGCTGGTCATTGTACCCCCAGAAACTCAGACAAACTATTAGCAGGGAAATTCCTTTGCCCTGGTGACTCTCAACCCAAAACATCTGACTCTGAGAGGATTATCCTTCTTTGATTGTCCCTTTAATTTGAGATGGACAAAGAGACACGTCTCATCCATCTGTCCTCCAAATCACAAGGACCACCCCCATGCCTTTGGGCAAACCTCCCCCCCAACCCTTTGCTCCAGAGTCATGTCCTCACTGTGGTAAAGAATATAAAAAACCCCAGAATTGAGGTATTTAGGGAGCAACTCTCCAGGTTGTTCCACTCATGCTGTCTTGCTGGCCAAAAATTCAACTTTACTAATAAATCTCTTTTTACTTTTAAACTAAGTTTCAGGGTCTCACATTCTTGCAAAAGGCAACCTTTCCGAACCCCAGGGGTTCACTTCAGCCCCCCTACAACACAAAGCTTGGCAGGAATGCTGATTTCATGGGACATTTTTTCTCACCACAATGAAGGGCAGCTGCCAGGAGAGGTAAGTGAAAGCAAATCCACTAAGGTATTGTAGAAAAAGTAGATGAGCCAGAATATTGAGGAAAATGAGTTCAGGAAAACATCTTCTCCCCAGAAAAATTAAAAATAACCTTACAGGTCAAAGAAATGGAGCTATATGATTGTATTAATAGATTCAGACCTTGAGTCTAAATTTTATTCAACAACAGAAGGAACTCACTGATTCTATCTTGAAGGAGACCTCCACTATCTTAGAGATTTCTTACTCCACCAGCATATTCTGATGAGATTAACCTCAGAGAAAACATCTCTACTGGAACAAACCAGATCTTTGGCTATTCCTGAGACTGCAAAGTTAATGTTCCAACCCTAAGGTCTACACATTCTCCCTGCAAACCATCTGATATTCTGTTCCTACTTCTGGACCTCCCAAACGAGAAAAGCTTTAGATCCAAGCCACCTAATAAGCTGATTTGAACTTTTCTTTTGCCCTGAGTTATGTAGCAACCTTTATATCAATCATAAACATTTATAAGTGCCTCTTACATGCCAGATGGATAGAGCACTGGGCCTGGAGTCAGGAAGACCAGAGTTCAAATCCAGCCCCAGATACTTAATAGATGTTTAAATGTGGGCAAGTCACTTGACTTTTATTTGCCTCAGTTCTTCATTTGTAAAATGGGGACATTGTGGAAAAAGGAAATGGGGGACAATGAGGTCGCTCAGTGAACAGAGTGCCAGACCTGGAGATGAGAGGTCTTGGGTTCAAATTTGGCCTCAGACATTTCCTAGCTGTGAGATTTTGGGCAAACCACTTAATCCCAATTGCCTAGCCCTTATTGCTCTTCTGCCTTAGAACCAATACTTAGTATCAGTTCTAGGACTGAAGGTAAGAGTTTAAAAAAAAAAAAAAGGAAAGGAGAGGAGAGGAGAGGAGCAGAGAGGAGAGGAGAGGAGACGAAAGAGGAAAGGAAAGGAAATGGCAAACTACTAGTATCTTTGACAAGAAAACTTCATCTATTTGACAAAAACTGCTGGGAAAATTGGAAAACAATATGGGAGAGATTAGCTTTAGATCAACATCTCACACCCTACACCAAGATAAATTCAGAATGGGTAAAAGACTTGAAGGAAACTGCAAGTAAATTAAGTGAACACAGAATAGTATACTTGTCAGATCTCTGGGAAAGGAAAGATTTTAAAACCAAGCAAGAGTTAGAAAAAATTACAAAATGTAAAATAAATAATTTTGATTATATTAAGTTAAAAAGGTTTTGTACAAACAAAAACAATGCAACCAAATCAGAAGGGAAACAACAAACTGGGAAAAAATCTTTATAACAAAAAATTCTGACAGAGGTCAAGTTATTTAAATATACAAGGAACTAAAGCAATTGTATAAAAAATCAAGCCATTCCCCAATTGATAAATGGGCAGGGGACATGAATAGGCAATTTTCAGATAAAGAAATCAAAAGTATCAATAAGCACATGAGAAAGTGTCCTAAATCTCTAATAATTAGAGAAATGCAAATCAAAACAACTCTGAGGTATCACCTCACACCCAGCAGATTGGGTAAAATGATAGCAGGGGAGAGTGATGAATATTGGAGGGGATGTGGCAAAATTGGGACATTAATGCACTGCTAGTAGAGTTGTAAACTGATCCAACCATTCTGGATGGCAATCTGGAATTATGCCCAAAAAGCAATAAAAGAATGCCTGCCCTTTGATCCAGCCATAGCATTGTTGGGTTTGTACCCCAAAGAGTTCATAGATAAACAGACTTGTACAAAAATATTTATAGTTGAGCTTTTTGTGGTGGCAAAAAACTGGAAAGTTAGAGTATGCCCTTCAATTGGGGAATGGCTGAACAAATTGTGGTATATGCTGGTGATGGAATACTATTGTGCTCAAAGGAATAATAAACTGGAGGAATTCCATGTGAACTGGAAAGACCTCCAGGAATTGATGCAGAGTGAAAGGAGCAGAGCCAGAAGAACATTGTACACAGAGCCTGATACACTGTGGTAAAATCGAATGTAATGGACTTCTGTACTAGCAGCAATGCAATGATCCAGGACAATTCTGAGGGATTTATGGAAAAGAATGCTGCCCACATTCAGAGAAAGAACTGCAGGAGAGGAAACACAGAAGAAAAACAACTGCTTGAACACTTGGGTTGATGAGGACATGACTGGGGATGTAGACCCGAAAGGACCACAGCAATGGTCATATCAATATATGTAAAATACATTAAAAATACATATCAATCATATGTAAATAAGTCTTGATTGATGACACATGTTAAAACCAGTGGAAATGCAAGCTAGCTATGGAGGAGGGGGGGAGTAAGCAAAAACATGAATTTTCTAAAATTAAAAAAAATTAATAAAAATTTTTAAAAAAGCAAAAAAAAGTCCATAGGGTCACCTAGAAGCAGGAATAACTATATGACTGAACAATAACAATAACATGTGCTAGGGACTAATCTAAGTCCTGAGGTTACAAAAATAGGCAAAAGGGGCCACTAAATGGCTCAGTGGGTAAATCAACAGGCCTGGAGTTAGGAGAATCTGAGTTCAAATCTCACCTCAGACACTTGCTAGCTGTGTGATCCTGGATAAGTCACTAACTTTGTTTGCCTAGACCTTGCCTTTCAATCCTAAGGTTGTTACTAAGACAGAATATAAGGATTTCAGAACAAAAACAAAAAGAGGCAAAAGACAGGCCCTGCCTCAAGGACCTTGCATTCTAATGGGGGAGATAACATAAAAATAAATATGTACAATCAAGTTATATACTGGAGAAAGAGGAAATAATTAACAGAGGAAAGGCAAGAGAATTAAGAAAGAAGATAGAAAGCTTCCTGTAGAAAGTGGGATGTTAAACTTAAAGAAAACCAGATAATAAAAAATAAATAAAGTAAGCCTGGGGGGACAGTAGTTGGAATGGAGAAAGGGGAACATTCCAGGCATGGAAGATATCCAGAGAAAAGCCGGGAGTCAAGAGGTAAAGTCCTGTTTGTGGGACAGCCAGTAGGCCAGTGTTTGAAGGCCTGGATTGAAGAGTGCATGTTGGGGAGTCAGGGGATTATTAACATAGAAGGGGAATAGGTTATAAAGGACTTTGAATGCCAAATAGACCATTTTGCTCGTGATCCTGGATGCCATGGGAAGCCACTGGAGTTTACTGATATATGATTAGACCTGCTTTTTTCTTTTTTAAACCTTTACTTTCCCTCTATGAATCAATACTGAGTCTTGATTCCAAAGAGTCAGACACAAGTGAAAATGACTGAATGATATTTCATTTATTTATTCATTTAAGCAATTAATTTGGAATATTTTTTCATGGCTACATGATTCATATTCTTTACCTCTCCTTCTCCCTCCCCCACTCCCATAGCCAAGGAGCAATTCAACTGGGTTTTACATGTAAAAATGCCTGAATGATAAAGCAAAGATATGCAACAAGAATATGGTAGTTCTTAATTTCCAGAGATTCTGTCCACCTGGAAACACATATTTGGTCATCAGGTTAGTGTGCTATAGTCTTGGAGCATTTGCTATGTCTAAAGAATATTGACTTAATCTGGGTGGAATCCTTTTATGTTACTAACTGACCAGAAAATCCACCTGATAACATTATTTTAATCTCAGTATGTTACTTTGAAATCACCTGTATCCTTATGACTAAATCTAGTTCTTCTTTAGAGCAACAAAGAACAAAACTAATCCTTCTTCAGTTGAATCCTTCAAATATTTAAAGATGACATCTATTATGTCCTTTGTAAGCTTTTTTTCTCTCTTTCTCTAAGGTTAAACATTTCCAATTCCTCCAGGCAATTCCTCTTATGGCAGAGTTTTGAGGCCTCACACCATACTTATCAATCTCTTCTGTATTTTGGATTCTGTTTGCCAATGACCTTCCTAAAATCGATGGAACTGGATGCAATATTCTGACCAGAAAAGAATGTGATAGGGGTATCATCTGCCTCACAGGGAACACTGTTTCTAATGATATATCCTGAGAACACAAGTTGTTTTTTTTTTTTTTCCCCCTAGTGCTTAGCACAGTGCCTGGCACATAGTGGGCACTTAATAAATATTAATTGATGGATTGATTTTGGCAGCCATGTCACACTCTTGTCCCTTGGTCTTTTTCACTGTCAAATTGTATCTTTCCTATCTTGTACTTGTATGATTGATTTTTTTCTTAGAACAAGTCCAGGGCATTTCATGTTATTAAATTCATCACACATGTCCAGCATTTAGCAAAATGCTAAATTTTCATTTTTCAGTTTTGTTCGACTCTTCATGACCCCATTTAGGGATTTCTTGGCAAAGATACTGGAATGATTTGCTATTTCTTTTTCCAAGTCATTTAACAGATGAGGAATGGAGGCAAACAGAATTAAGTGACCTGCCCAAGGTCCCACATAGACCAGATTTGAATTCACAAAGAAGTGTCTTCATGACTCCAGGGCCCAGATTTTTTTTCTGTATTCTTTTATATTAAATTTTCCCCTATCATAATATGTGAAATCTCTTTAGAACCAAGCCCCATGGTTTTTGCTATCTTTCCTGGCTTACCACCTGAAAATCTCAAAAGGATATCCTCTATGTCTTTATCTAAGTCATTATAGAGAGCCAAGGACAGAGCCCTAGATTACTCCAATATAGACTTCCTTTTAGCCTAAACTAACCTTGTACTCTGCAGTCCAATTCCAGCAAAACCTTTTGTGTCAAAAGCTGGTGGCTTTGTGGAGAGGTCAATCATCCTTTGGCAGACAAACTTCTATGCCTAAGGGCAAAAGAAAAGGGTAAGAAACTGGTTCTTCACTGCCTGGTCAGCACCTCTCTCTCTAGCTGGGCATACATTGGTGACAGCTTGAAGCAGTCCTGAGCCATCAAGCATTTGAAGTAGGCAAAGAGAAAGGGAACCTGGCCCTTTCTGGCTGAGGTGCTATGATGAGGCTAAGGCAGGCCTTAATAAAGAACTACAAACCAAACTGTCAGGCAAAGGGAGCAATCACCATTAGGACTGGATCCTAGGACCAGATCGGAAACCCAGAAATAAGAATTTGCAGGAAAGCCCTCCTGTTTTGTAGTTTTTTCTTCAGCTAAACCATCTCCTAGGTGCTAGCTGAGATTAAAGAAAAATAGGAGCATTGGCTCCCATACGAGTGACTTTATAGGTCCCTGACTAATGGACTGGCTTCTTGGCCTCAGGTAGGGCCTCCCCTTCATTTTTCCTGAACTCCTTGGCACTTGCCCAAGATGCTAGTTCTACCCAACCAGACACTTAAGGAGAGCATCTCCTCCATTTCTGCTTAAAGGTGCAGGAAGCTGTTGGTATACATTGTTTTCAGTTTCTCATCAGTCTTACGGGGAAGCCAGAGAAGTCCCAATTGGGTCATAAAGAGGGTGAGTGTCCTTAATTTCTCAGTGACCATCAGTCCGTGGAACAATAACCTGGGAATTGTATTTGGCCCTTTCATGCTTCCAGGGTAAAAACAAAGGTGGGATTGGTCTTGTAAAGATTAAAATTAATATACAATAACTAAGTAGTATATTTTTATAAAGTATGTTAATAATAACTAAAGTAAAAAAAAAAAAAGCTAGCTAACCCAGCCCCATCGGGAGAGAAGAGAGAGGCAGCGTTACAGCCAACTATATACAAAATGTGACCACGCAACTGTGGTGGAGAGATTAAAAGGAATTCTGGGAAATACTAAAGGAATTTTGGGGAATGTAGTTCAAAGATACAAAATTCTCTAATTATACAGTCTACTCAAGCTATTCTAGACATGAAACTTTGGACAAAGGAAAAATATTTGTTTCCCTCCCCCCCATAGTTGACCTGCCTCAGCCATGACAGGAGAGTTTCCTTCCATAGCTGACCTGCTGAGGCAGGAAAATTGCAGATGATTTTGTTGGGTACACATGGCCAAAGGGTCACTTCCAAAGCAACAAGCCAGGTGTCATGTTTAATTTTTCTGGTTAAAGTACTACTAATCTCTCTCCTAAAGGGAATAATTGCCTTATCCTACTTGCCTCTAAGACTGAGCTACTATGAGTCAGTTGTCCTGAACAGGAACCTGGCCCAAGATGATCTCAATGAATGACAGCTTTGTATTCTCTTTTATAGTCTTTTTAGTTAAGAAAGTTGAAAGTGAAAAGCTTACAGGAAGGACAAGGTTTAAAGGCAATGAGTAATATACTCATAGTTGGTAAATTATTCACTAGTCCCTGGTAGGATGAGCCTAGGGAAAGGCAACTTGGTTAGCCGATAGAGCAATGGACTAGTAGCAATTCTTTTTCAGGAAAAGAATATTAGCATTGAAAGAGACCTTAGGGGTCCTATGGTCCAACTTCAACCTGATCCATAAGCTCTTCAACTAATTATTTTATTTGTATTTATAACCCACCAATGATAAGGAATTCATTGCCTATTATCAGCTCTTGCCATTTTTGAATAGCTCTGATTATTTGGAAGTTCTTACTTTTATGGAAATAAAATAGAGAGGTGGCATAGTGAATAGAGCCCTTGGATTTAGAAAGACCTGAGTTCAAATCTAGATTCAGACACTTACTAGCTGTGTGACCTTTGGGCAAGTCACTTAACATGTTGGTCTCAATTTTCTCATCTGTAAAATGGAAATAATAATAGCATCCACTTCCTAGGGTGGTTGTGAAATATTTTTGAAGTGCTTGGCATAGTCCTGGCAAGCAGTAAGTGCTTAATAAGAACTTGTTCCCTTAACCTCTTCCCTATCCCTTTGGGGCCAAGAAAACAGACCTAATTCTCATCAATGTATAGCCCTACAAAATTTTGAAGTATCTCGTCCCCTCAAATTATCATCTTCAAAGTATCTACAATTTTCCAGTTATATCATTCTGAGTTCCCTTGTCATATTACCTGAGATTTCCTTTGCCCCACTAAGAAATCTGACTGCAAATTGTATCTATCTTCCCTTATCAGCCCTACAGTCTCATTCTTTTGACATCTCTCCTTATTCTAGCTCTCTAACATCAAAATATCCCCTTCCCGGGGGCAGCTGGGTAGCTCAGTGGATTGAGAGTCAGGCCTAGAGACGGGAGGTCCTAGGTTCAAATCTGGCCTCAGACACTTCCCAGCTGTGTGACCCTGGGCAAGTCACTTGACCCCCATTGCCTACCCTTACCAATCTTCCACCTATGAGCCAACACACAGAAAGAAGTTAAGGGTTTAAAAAAAAAAAAAAAAAAAGATAGAAAAAAAAAAATATCCCCTTCCCCTACAAAAAAAAAATATAGTGCCCCAAAATGAATTGCCACCAATGAATGAATAAGCTTAAGGATCCTAGATGTGGTAGAACTTTACCCCACCCTAGACTGGCAGTTCTTTGTCTAGCCCAGTCATCATCCAGGGAAACAATTCATGTGGAGAAGGGGCCACCCAGGTAGGCTGGGATTAAAGGAGATTCAGGGTATAATAGGACTGAAGTCAAGAGTATAACACAGAAAGGAAACAGAGATCTTTTAGGGAGAAGAGAAGTTAAACTAAACAGACAAACACAGCAGGCTTACAGACTGGGACTTAGACTCAAACACAAGCTGAGGGAAATAGACTAGACTGAAATTAACAAACAGGCTTTAGTTAATTTCACAGGAAGGGACCTGTTTTGAAGTAACACCTTCCTTCAAGATGGATGCCGAGCTACCCTCTGAGCCCAGAGTATGTTGTCTCTTTCCCTCTTCTTCCCACTTGATAACTAACAGACAAATTACACTAATAGGGCTATTGAAACGCAAAGGGTTTATTTTGTTTGAAGGATGTTTGTTAGGAAGGTGGATCAAAGGAAAGCCCTATCAGTTGTCTCAGGAACCTCAGGTGGGGGAAGGGAAGTAAAGATGGAGTCTGAGTAAGGACCTGCCTTTAAACTCAGCTTTACAAAATGCTATTTCTATCTAAAGGGAATAAATGATGATTTGACTAACTATAACTAATGCTGTCAATTAGATAACTCTTCACAGACTTAACTCCTCTCTAATTACTCTCCTTATTAACTCTAAAATATATAGGTAAGGGAGGGAAGGCAGGGGTGGTATAGGAAAGGAAGATATAAAGAGTTTATCTAAAATAATAATTTCTTAAATAAATATATCAAAGCTAGGCTAAATTTCAATATTAAAGCTAGGTAATCAAAGCAGCTCGCTCATTGACCACCTCCCTCTACGGAAGATCCAGTTAACTGCTTTTCCTCAAGATTCTAAACCTCTCACAGCTTTGGAACTCAGCCAAAGCTAGAAAAAACTATATGACCCCAATTCTGTATACTACACTATCAATTGCAATTCATAGGGCAAGTGGACCAGCTTAGCTGAAGAAGTGAGGCACGAGACAGGGGGCAGCATGTGCCAAGTAAATTAAAGCACCACCACCTTAACCAACATCTTTCCTAAGATCATGAAGAAAACAACCCACGACCCTGAATGCCAGCAATACTGGCAGCCCAGTGTTTGTGGCCATCACTGTGGGAAGCAGATGTGGAGGTATAGACTGACAATTGCTCCCACAGGTACTAAAACTATCTTTTGAAGACCCAAGAAAACAAAGCTCTTGTCAATAAAGTCTTTGGCATTGTCTAATTGTTCAACACCAGGAATTTTATCAGTGGAAATGACACTAAAGAAGTAATATTACCATCTGCTTTGCTGCCACATCCTAAGAACCATGGGAACTTTCTATTTCACTTGCAGCAAAAATCTTCCATATATATTATATCCCCCATTAGAATGTGAAGTCTCTGAGAGCAGGGTTTGTCTTATTTTTCTATTTGTAGCTATAGCATTTAACATAGTACTTTGCACACAATAGGCACTTAATAAATGCTTCATTCATTCGTATTTCAGATAGTATGTTACCAATGTATTTACTTTGTTCTAGATCCTATATATTTATTTAGTTTTATTCAGAATATTTTTCCATCGTTAAATAATTCATGATTCTCTCCCCACCTTTCCCCTTTCCCATCCTGGAGCTGACAAGCAATTCCACTGGGTTATTCATGTATCATTGTTCAAAACCATTTCCATGCTATTCATATCTGCAATAGAGCAATTCTTTAACATCAAAACCCCAATCATAGCCCCATTGAACCACGCGATCAATCATATGTTTTTCTTCTGTGTTTCTGCTCCTACAGTTCTTTCTCTGGATGTGGATAGCATTCTTTCTCAGAAGTTCCTCAAAATTGTCCCATGTCATTGCATTGCTGCTAGTACAGAGATCATTACCTTTGTTTGTGCCACAGTATATCCGTCTCTGTGTACAAAGTTCTCCTGGTTCTGCTTCTTTTGCTCTGCATCAATTCTTGGAGGTTATTCCAGTTCACATGGAATTCCTCCAGTTCATTATTCCTTTCAGCACAATAGTATTCCATCATCATCAGATATTTGCCATTACAAATAGTGAGGCTACAAAGATTTTTGTACAAGTCTTTTTCCTTATTATCTCTTGGGGGTACAAACCCAGCAGTGCTATGGATGGAACAAAGGGCAGATAGTCTTTCAAAGTTCTTTGGGCATAATTCCAAATTGCCTTCCAGAATGGTTGGACCAATTCACAACTCCACCAGCAGTGTATGTGTCCCAATTTTGCCACATCCCCTAGATCCTATATTTTTATAAAAGCAGTCAGAGCAGTAATTAAAATTTCTATACCTGGGCAAAAATACAACAAATCATGCCTGACAAGTAATTGGGAAGAAACTTAGTTGCAGAGGTGGGAGACAAAGGGAGAGGGAGTTGAGAGGCGAGGGGAGGGAGAAAAGAGGTCAAAACCTTTTCCATTAGGTAGCTTTTTACTTTAATTAATTATTTTTGCCAAGTTATCAAGTTTAATTTTCTATGCTGCTGAAAGGTTGCAAATGCTACCTAAAACCCTGGGGCAAGTTATAATTCTGAATAAAGTTATATTAGATTGTATGAGGGCAGGGATTGTTATTTGATTCTTTTTCTATTCCCAACACTTAACCCAGTGCCCAGGACACAGTATACAGTGACCCCATTAGCTACTGTTTTTCTCCTTCCTTTCACTCTCAGTGGTCTGCATCAACTTCCAATCTCTCTTATTTACTCAAACAATCTCCCTACAATTAAAGCTTCTACTCAAGAACTCTACTAAAATGAGATTTTTAATCCACCAATTCCAGCGGTCTTAGTTTTCTTTCTGTACTACATTTGATACCTCTGACCACTCTTTCTTCTTAAAACCATCTCCTCTATTTTCTTCCATGACACTCTACCATCTTGGTTATCTCTCTGGTCATTCCTCAGTTTTCTTTAGAGACTCAGTTTTATACTCCTATTGCCTACTTTAACAACCATCTCTAAGTAGATAATTTCCTTATCTTTTTTCCAGCCTCACCCTTCTGAATTATTGTAGCTGGAGAAAGTTATTTAACCTCAAATTCAATAGAAAACAGATCTCATTATTTTCCCTTCTCCAGCCCTTGCAGGAACTGCATGAGTGACTCCCTCTCAAGTTTCTAACAACTCCCAAATTGTTCCCATTCTGCTAAAAGACTAATCTTCCTTAAATACTACTTTTATCACATAACTCTAGTCTAAAACCCTTCAATGACTCTTCTCTACTTACCAGTTAAAGTCCAAAGTCTTTAGTTTGGCAGTTGAGTTCCTCCATAATCTAGCCCCAACCTATCCAACTTTATTTCCCACTCTCCTCCTACTTGAAAACCTTGGATCACTGAACCCAAGTATTTTAGGGTTTTCCAACATTTCCTGCTTTGTTTCTCCTACCTCTAGTCCCTTAAGTAGGTGTTTTTCCTCTTTTTCTTTTGAAATTCCATCTGTCTTTCTGACTTGGAATTGCACATAAACAAAAGCATTTTTTAATTTATTTTTTTCCTATAAGAATCTTTTTTTTCCAATTACATGTGTATGAAGTGGAAATTGAGGGGACATTGAAAGTTTCAAAGTATACCCTCTTTAACCACTATTAAAAAAATATGACCCCCCCAAGAGAACCATCACTTAAAATGTAATGTTTTATTGAAAATTCTCTCTCTCCCTCTTTCCCCTCCCCTCCTCCTGAGAGGGCAAACAATTTTATATAGATTACTCATATGTAGTCATGGAAAACATTTTCATATTGACCATGTTGCAAAAGAAAACACAGATAAAAACAAGAAAAAGAAAATTTAAAAAGTAGGCTTCAATCTGCATGAGATTGTCAGTTCTTTCACTGGAGATAGAGAGCATTTTCGTCATAAGTCCTTTAGAATTCCTTTGGATCATTGTATGGCTGAGAATGCTAAGTCCCTCACAGTTGATCATGAGACAATATTGCTGTTACTGAGTACAATGTTCCTCTGGTTCTACTCACTTCACTGTACATCAGTTCATATAAATCTTCCTACATTTTTTCTGAAAGCATTCTATTTGTCATTTCTTATAGTACAATAGTATTCTAGTATAATGGCTTTTTGAGCCATTCCCCTTGAATTCCATTGTTTGCCACAACAAAAAGAGTTGCTCCAAATATTGATCCACCACTCTATTTTTTAGCCAGTACCAAGTTGTTTTGATAATTACTACTTTGTAATACAGTTTGAGATGGGCTACTGTCCTTCACTTTTATTTTTCATTAATTCCCTTGATATTCCTGACCTTTTTTTCTTCCAGATGAATTTTATTATTTTTTTCTAGCACTCTAATATTTGGGTAATTTGAATGGTATATCATTGAATAAGTAAATTAATTTAGATAGAATTGTCATTCTTATTATATCGACACGAACAATTAATATTTTTTAATTGTTTTGTTGTGGGGGGCTTGAGGTGAACCCCCTGGGTTTCGGAAGGGTATGTATGCAAGACTCTGAAACTTAGCTTAAAAATAAAAAGAGAAATTTATTAATTTAGAAGGCAATGTTGAATCTGGCCAGGAGGACATCGTAGGTGAGACACTGCCTTTTAGGGAGGACAGTGTAGATGGAAAGCTGCCTCTTGAGAACATCAAGTCTGGGGTCTTTATTATACCATTTACAACAGTAGAGATGTTATTATCAGAGTGGTATGCACTGAGTCACATGGGGGGGGGTGAGGGTGGAAGGTTTGCCTGAATACATAGGGGGTAATCCTCTTAGTTTAGGGGTTAGTTGGACTTCTGAGATATAACCGGATGGTATCAAGGTATAGCCTGAAGGTGTATCTCTCCATCTCAAATCCAAAGGACATTGCAAGGAGAATATTCCTCTTAGGGTCTTATCTGGAGTCACAGGAATGTAAGGGAGTAAAGGAATTTCCTGTTTACAATTTGGCCTAAAATACTTCTATAATTTGGAGTACACTGGCCCATGCTAGTTTTAATCTGACTTTGTGTGAAAAATATTTCATAATTATGTTTATATAGTTTCTGATTTTGTCTTGGCAGGTAGACTCCCAAGTATTTTATATTGTCTGTAGTTTTTATTTTATTTTATCCTATTTTATTTTATTTTAAAACTCTTACCTTCTGTCTTGGAATCAATACTGTGTATTGGTTCCAAGGAAGAAGAATGGTTAGGGCTAGACCAGTGATTCCCAAAGTGGGCGCCGAACCAGGGAGGTGGTGATGGCCACAGGTTTTATTTTTGTATTACATTCTATTCTAAGTTCAATAAATAGTTTCATAATTTCAAAATTCAGTGTTTCTAATTTACACCTTTCTTTACTATATTTTACGAAAAAGGTAGAAACATTAATACACATATCTTTCCTATTAATTGCTATTAAAATTTTTTAAAAATTAATTTCCAGGAGGTGCTAAGTAATATTTTTTCTGGAAAGGGGGCAGTAGGCCAAAAAAGTTTGGGAACCACTGGGCTAGACAATAGAGGTTAAGTGACTTGCCCAGGATCACACAGTTAAGTGTCTGAGATCAAATTTGAACTCAGGACTTCCCATTTGTAGGCCTGACTCTCAATCCACTAAAGTCACCTAGCTTCCCCTTGTTTGCAGTTATTTTAAAAGGAATTTATCTATCTCTTCCTGCTGGACTTTGTTGCTAATATATAGAAACGCTAATGATTTGTTTTATTTTATATCAACTTTGCAGAAGTTGTTCGTTTTTCCCACTAGTATTTCAGTTGATTCTGGAGGATTTTCTAAGTATACATTTGTGTGGAGAGAAAAAAATTAATTTATTCTCAGGGTGGGGATGAACTGTGATTGCCACAAGCCTAGTGAGTTGGGAGGCTGCTTATCTCAAGAAAATAAACCATTAGGCCATTCTGCCTCCTTATCTCCTCTGACCTTTAGGAGTCAAAGCTTAGGCTATGGAACTTTTGTGCTTAGATTGTAAGTTGGGCCCCCAGATCTTGGGGTATCAGACAGAGAGGGGAGGGGGCTTTGTGGCAGGAATCTATAAAATGTTCCTTTCTGCACCCATGCGTTGGGCATGTTCCCTTATTCATGAATAAGAATAAAGACTGCACTTCTACTATCCACTCTCTGATTCCAGGTTTGTAATTATAATTTGGGTGGGTGGTGATTCTATTTCATCCCACACACCATCATATCATCTTCAAAGAGTGATAGTTTGTTTCCTGATTGCCTATTTTAATTCCTCCAATTTCCCTTTCTTCTCTTATTGCTATAGCCAGCATTTCTAATACAATATGGAACAATTGTAGTGATAGTGAGCATCCTTATTTCATCCCTAATCTTGAGGGAAAGGTGTATTTGTTATTACTTCATCTCCATCTTCCCAGGTTTTAAAATAAAAGTTTATTTTTCATTTTCAATGTTTATTTGGTTATCTGTTCTATAAAGTTGATGGTTATTATAAATTTTTTTAAAAGAAATTTTACTTGTCTTTTAAGCCCATTTAAAATCCTATTTCCTGGGGCAGCTGGGTGGCTCAGTGGATTGAGAGCCAGGCCTACAGACAGGACGTCCTAGGTTCAAATCTGGCCTCGGACACTTTCTAGTTGTGTGACCCTGGGCAAGTCATTTAACCCCCATTGCCTAACCCTTACCACTTTTCTGCCTTAGAACCAATACACAGTATTGATTCCAAGATGGAAGGTAAGGGTTTAAAAAAACCAATAAAATCCTATTTCTTTCATGAAGCCTTCCCTCACAGCACCAGTCATAAGTAATTTCTCTCTCCCCTAAACTTCCTTTGTATTTCATGTCTATATGGCTCAGCTGGCCAGTTGCTTCCTTATATAATTGCAGAATTCATAGATTTAGAGCTGGAAAGGATCATTCAGTTCACCCATTGTCCCATTCTACAACTAAGGATACTGATACCTAGAAAGGCTATGACAACCAACGTCACACAGAGAGTAACAGGTCTAGAATTCAAACCCAGATCCTCTGACTCCATAACCTGTGCTCTTTCCACTGCAAATGAATCCTTCACTTGGTGAAAATGGAAAATTGCCACTCTAATCAGTTGTTCCCAAGTCCTCCTCTTCCCCCAGCATCACCCTCTGCCTCTGTCTCAGAGAAGTCTCTTGCCACCTCCACCCCCTCTCTCAGATAAGCAATGCTCTCCAGAGGTTCTTTTCTTTCCCCAAGCTCTGTCTCCTCTGCCCTTCACAAATCTTACTGAGTCTTATGAACTCTTCTGTATATCCCAGTTCTCTGTGTGTGTATGTGTGTGCACACAAGAGAGAAAGAGGGGGGAGAAGGAGGGAGGGAGAAAGAGAGAGAGAGAGAGAGAGAGAGAGAGAGAGAGAGAGGAAGGAGAGAAAGGGAGGGAGAGAGGGAGAGAAGGAGAGAGAGAGAGAAAGAGAGGAGTATGTGAGTATTGAGGGGAAGTGTTCACATCTTCTCTTGGCACTGTTGTTTCTGCAGGAAAATCCCAGGCTGATGAATCATTCATAGACACCGGCTCACCATCTCTCCAGCACTCTCCTTCCTCCTGCTTGGCATGTGCAATACAGCTGAGCTGCCCAGAGTGCTGATTCAGCTACTTGGCCAGAGACCAGGGGCACATTCTTCCCAAGTCCCTCCACTGAGAAGGGAGTTGTTTCCGAGCGACCTTCAATCTTTGGGAGAGAAAGCTCCCAAATGTCCACTACAGAAGAACCTTATTAGATTATCCCCACCTGCCTCTAAGTCTTATTTCTTTATAACCATATATTCCATTTCTTTTTAAAATATTTTTTTCTTTTGTTTTTATATCATCTACATTTCCTATGGTATCCATCCTTCCTTTTCCTGAGAACCATCTCTTATAACAATATAACAAAGAATAAAAGTCTAGCAAAATTAAACACATTTAAAAAAGTTTGACTTCAGGGGCAGCTGGATGATTCAGTGGATTGAGAGCCAGGTCTAGAGATGGGAGGTCCTAGGTTCAAATCTGGCCTCAGACACTTCCTAGCTGTGTGACCCTGGGCAAGTCACTTAACCTCCATTGCCTAGCCCTTACCACTCTTCATTCTTGGAACCAATACACAGTATTGATTCTAAGATGGAAGGTAAGAGTTAAAAAAAAAAAAAAGTCCAACTTCGTGTGCAATATTACCCACCACTTATGCCTTTCTTTTTTTCCTTTCTTTTTTTTAACTTATATTGTCTTTATAAATATAAAGTAGTGAGCTAAGTAAAGCTTCCATCTTATAGATACTAAAGCAGAGACCCAAAGAGAGACTCAAAGGTTCTCAAGAACGCTTAAGAAACCAGGGCTAGAGCTAGTATTCAGTAATAACTCATATTTAAATGGCTCTTGATGGTTTATGCAAGTACACAAGGTTTTAAAAAACTACATGAATTAGGTAGTCCAAGTATTATTGTCTCCATTTTCACAAGATACCTAGCAATAATATGGTACTTTAAGGTTTACAAATATTCTTTACAAATATTATCTCATTTTCCCCTCACAACAATCCTGGGAAATAATAATTATGCTTACATTTATGTAGCACTTAGTTTGTACCAGGCACTTTGCTAAGAACTTTACAAGAATTATCTCATTTGATCCTCACAACAACCCTGAGAAGTAAGTGCTATTATTATCCCCATTTTTAGAGATGAATAAGCTGAGGCAAACAGAGGTTAAATGACTTGGCCAGTGTCATACAGACTGTAAGTGTCTGAGACCAGATGTCAACTCAATTCTTCCTGACTCCAGTAATGTTCTATCCACTGCACCATGTAGACGAAATAGAAGCTCAGGTAGATCAAGTCCCTTATCCATGAGCACAATGCTATTTAGAACTCTAATTCAAAACCCCGATCTCCAAACTCCAGGCTCCACTTCACCACTAACATGTAATATGTAGATGTGTGGGTATACATCCTCTGACTCTCTCTCACCTCAAAAGAAAGAGAAATCTCCACGTTATTCTGCAGGGAATAGCTTTCTTCCTGCCCCCACAAAATAATAATAGCCTTCATTTAGATAGGCCTTATTAGGTTTGCAAAACACTCTACATGAATTATTGAATTTGTACTTCACTCCCTTCTGAAGTACTACAGAAATTATTAATACCATTTTAGATGGAGAATTTGAGGCTTCTCTTAAATTATGACTTGTCATAGTCTTCCAGTTAGTGTCAAAGGTTAAGATTTGAACCTAGGTCTTCTTGGGTCCAAATCTAGGATGCTGCTGTGTCAAGAGAAGAAATACTTCTGTCATGTGGACTAGGTCCTAAGATATACTCTTATTTCTTCCCCACACCCTCAAAGGTTTCTTTTCCTAATAGAAGAGTGGAGACCCACATATACTTTGTGACTGCCATTGGTCTCAGATCAGGTTCCATCATTGAAGAAACTAGAACTCTGGATTCTTTGGGTTCTGGTCTTTTGGCTTCTATTCAAAGTTGTCTGCCTTGATGAAAACTGCGATTCCATGTGAACATTTGACAATTTTTTATGAAGCTAGGATGGGGCTGTCTGCCTCCTCCCCTCACTAGTCCATCCCATTCTTCAGAAGCACAGGTCTAACCATCATTCCCCAACTCAAAAAACTCCAGTGATCCCATCTTGTCTCTAGAATAAAATATAAACTTGTTTCCTTCAATTCTCAACTAAAATCCCATAGTCAGTGAAACCTTCCTCAACCCCTCTTAAGTCCAGTTCTTTCCCTCTTTTAATTATATCCTTTTTATCCTGCATATACTATTGTGGTCCATCTTTCATTTTTAAATGATGAGTGATTTCTTCACTTTCATGTGAATTGGATTTTAGTGAGGCAGAGTGGTGCAAAAGTGTCAGCTTCATTCTCTCTTCCAGTCACTGAAGTCCAGTGGCAAGATCAAAGTCAAAAAGACTAAAGTGGCCCAGGATGCAGTGGATGACTTTGGCATCTTCAATGTTTTACTAAGCTCTAAGCAAGCCACAATGCTTGCTTCAGTGCCTCCGTGGCCATTGGAACAAATCTTTCTTGTCCTCCCATTCCATCCTCAGAAGCTTTCATATCATTAGGGTAGACATCTCCCCAGATCACTAACAAGTTTAAAGTCTTTTAATTGTGCTCAACCTAGTTTATCCCATCAGTTTTACTGGTACTGGTGGAACCACAGCTTCTTAGAGCAATAAGTGAGAGTTGGGTAAGATGTGAACATTCAAAGTGGGTAAGCAACCCTGAAAAGAATTCAGCACAGATGCTAGTCCTCCAAGAACACCCAATTCACCCAATATGTATATATTGGGTGAATTGGGTGTTCTTGGAGGACTATATATATATTCTATGTTGTCTCCTTTTATTAGATTGTAAACTCTGTGAGGGCAGGGACTGCCTTTAAAAAAAAACCACATACTTATCTTCTGTCTTAGAATTAGAACTATCATTTCCAAAGCAGAAGAGCTTTAAGGGCTAGGCAGCTGAGGTTAAATGATTTGCCCAGGGTCACACAGCTAGGAAATATCTGAGGCCAAATTTCAACTCAGGACCTCTTGTCTCCAGACCTGACTCTATTCAAAGACGCCTAGCTACCTGCAGAGACTGCCTTGTGCTGTCTGTATCCTCAGAGCTTAGCACAGTGTCTCATATATAGAAGGTGCTAGATAAATGTTTATTGATGTACTATTGAGTCTTTCTTTTTCTTAAATGTATTTATTTAATAGAATTTGTTCTGAAGTATCTCAGGCTTTCTCTCGCCTCCCTGCACCATAGAAAATATCAGCCAGCATAAAGATTTGTATATATACATTGTGTCTTTCATGAGTCTGTTTTTCAGTTCATTCTCTGGAGGTGGACACTTACAAGTAATTCTTCAAATACTAATTCTATAGCTGTATATAATGTTCTCTTGGTTCTATTTATTTCACTCTTCATTATTTCAGGTAGATCTTTCCAAGCTTTAAAAAAATTAACCTGCTCATTATTTCTTACAGCACTGTAATATTCTATCATAATCATATACTACAATTTATCTAGCCATTCCCCAATTGATGGTCACCTTAATTACCAGTTCTTTGCTACCACAAGGGGAGCTGCTATAAATATTTTGGAACATGTAGGTTCTTTTCCTTTTTTTGTCTGATCCCTCTAAGAAATAGACTCAACAATGATATTAGTGGATATAAGGGTATACACAATTTTATACTTCTCTGACATAAATTACTCTCCCAAAGGATTGAATCAGTTCAGAGTTCCAGCAACAGTGTCCCTATGTTTACATATTCCCTCCAACATTTGTCATTTTGAACTTTTATAATTTTAGCCAGTCTGATAGATGTGATATTATATCTCATAATTATTTTGAATTACATTTCTCTAACCAGTAGTGATTTAGAGCATTTTTTCACATGCCTATATATGACTTTGATTTCTTCGTCTAAAAAGCTGTCCACATCTTTTTCTCATTTATTAATTGGGGAATTGTTTCTTATTCTAAATTTGACAATGTTCTCTATATATTTTAGAAAAAAAATTTTTCACGATTACATGATTCATGTTCTTACTCTCTCTCCAACAACCCCTCCCCCTCCGTAGTCAATGTGCATTTCCACTGGTTTCTTCATGTGTCATCGATCAAGACCTATTTCCATATTATTGATAGTTGTACGAGGGTGGTTATTTAGAGATGACTTCCCCAATCATGTCCGCATCAACCCATGTGTTTAAGCAGTTGTTTTTCTTCTGTGTTTCCACTCCGATAGTTCTTCCTCTGAATGTGGGTAATGTTCTTTTCCATAAATCCCTCAGAATTGTCCTGAGTCATTGCGTTGCTGCTAATACAGCAGTCCATTACATTCGATTTTAAATTGAAGCATTTAAATAAAGGAATGGTATGGCTGGATCAAAGGGCAGGCAATCTTTTAGTGCTCTTTGGGCATAGTTCTAAATTGCCATCCAGAATGGTTGGATCAATTCACAACTCCACCAGCAATGCATTAATGTCCCAATTTTGCCACATCCCCTCCAACATTCATTACTCTCCTCTGCTGTAATTTTAGCCAATCTGCTAGGTGTGAGGTGATACTTCAGAGTTGTTTTGATTTGCATTTCTCTAATTATTAGAGATTTAGAACACTTCCTCATGTGCTTATTGATAGTTTTGATTTCTTTATCTGGAAATTGCCTATTCATGTCTCTTGCCCATTTATTGATTGGGGAATGACTTGACTTTTTATACAATTGATTTAGCTCCTTATATATTTGAGTAATTAGACCTTTGTCAGAGTTTTTTGTTATAAAGTTTTTGTTGTTTCCCTTCTGATTTTGGTTGCATTGCTTTTGTTTATACAAAACCTTTTTAATTTAATGTAATCAAAATTATTTATTTTACATTTTGTAATTTTTTCTAACTCTTGCTTGGTTTTAAAATCTTTCCTTTCCCAGAAATCTGACAAGTATACTATTCTGTGTTCACCTAATTTTCTTTTAGTTTCCTTCTTTATATTCAAGTCATTCACACATTAAGAATTTATCCTGGTGTAGGGTGTGAGATGTTGATCTAAACCTAATCTCTCCCATATTGTTTTCTGATTTTCCCAGCAGTTTTTGTAAAATAGTGGATTTTTGTCCCAAAAGTTGGGCTCTTTGGGTTTATCTTAGACTGTCTTGCTGGTGTCACTTACCCCAAGTCCATTCCACTGATTCTCCCTTCTGTCTCTTAGCCAGTACCATATTGTTTCGATGACCACTGCTTTATAGTATAGTTTAATATCTGGTACTGCTTCTCTATATATTTTAAATAAGAAATCTCTATCAGAGAAAATGTCTATGAATTTCCCACCCAATTTTCTCCTTTTCTTCTAATCTTGGCTATACTCGTTTTATTTGTACAGAAACGTTTTGATTTAATGTAATCAAAATTATCCATTTTATGTCTCACAATGCTCTCTATCCCTTATTGATTCCTCTTCCAACCCTGGTATGTTCTAATTTGCTTCTGATATCTCCTTTTATGTCTAGGTCATTGTAGCCATTTTGATCTTATCTTAGTGAATATGTAAGATATTGGTCTATGTCTAATTTCTGCCAAATTACTTTCCAATTGTCCCAGCAATTTTTACCAATAGTGAGTTCTTATATCCAAAACGTGGATCTATACTTTTGTCTAATACAAGATTACTAAAACATTTTATTGTTACTTGTTGCATCTCTATTTTGTTCTATTGATCTTCCTTTCTATTTCTTAGCCAGTATCAGATAATTTTGATAATTAGTGCTTTATAATTCAGTTTCAAATCTGGTACTGATAGACCTCTCTTTACATTTTTTAAATTAATTCATTTGATATTCTTGATCTTTTATTTTTCCAAGTGAATTTTGTCATTATTTTTCTAACTCAAAAAAATAATTTTCTGATAACTTAATATGGATGGCATTGAATAAGTAGATTCATTTAAGTAGGATTGTCATTTTTTTTTTAACCCTTGTACTTCAGTGTATTGTCTCATAGGTGGAAGATTGGTAAGGGTGGGCAATGGGGGTCAAGTGACCTGCCCAGGGTCACACAGCTGGGAAGTGGCTGAGGCCGGGTTTGAACCTAGGACCTCTTGTCTCTAGGCCTGACTCTCACTCCACTGAGCTACCCAGCTGCCCCCTAGGATTGTCATTTTGATTATTTGACTCTGCCCATCCAAGAACAGTTACTATTTCTTCACTTACATAAATCTGACTTAATTTGTGTAAGAAATGTTTTATAATTATGTTGTATAGTTCCTGAGTTTGTTTTGGTAGGTATGCTCCCAGGTATTTTATTCTCTCCATGATTATTTTAAATTGGTGTCTCTTTCTCTTCTTGAAGGACTTAGTGATATATAAAAATACTAATGATTTATGTGAGTTATTTTAATATCCTAATACTTTGCTAAAATTATTGATAGTTTCAGCTAACTTTTTAGTTTCTGCAAAAAAAAATAGTTTTATAACTTCTTTGCCCATTCTAATTCCTTCAATTTCTTTTTCTTCTCTTATTGTTATTGCTAGCATATTTAATACTATATTAAATAATATTGGTGATAATGAGCATCTTTTTTTCTCCTGATCCAATTTAGAAGGTTTCTTACCTATCTCCACTACAAATAATACTTGCAGATGGTTTTTAGTAGATGCTTCATGCCATTTTTAGAAAAAATCTATTTATAACTATGCTTTCCATTATTTTTAATAGGAACAGGTGATGTATTTTGTCAAAGGCTTTTTCTGCATCTATTGATATAATCATGATTTTTTTTTGTTATTAATATAATCAGTTATGTTAATAGTTTTCCTTATATTAAACCATCCTTGAATTTGGTGATGACCTTCAAAGATTTGAGGGTGCTGAAGTAACAGCTTGATTTTATGGACTCCACCAAACTTTACTACTCAGGAAAACCAGGAAAAACTGGAGAATTTCATCCATCAGTTCATTTGTGGCTAGAAAGTCCTGGAGTGAGGAAGAACTTTAACATCCTGTCCCAGTAAAAAAGCAGTCTCCAGTTCCAGAGCAATGAATCTCCACCTGAGGAGAGTGACTAAGCATTGAGATTTGAATAGGTTATCCCATATTTAATGGATTATAAACAGCTTCTTAGGTCTGAATTTGAGGTCCTACTATTATGTCTCTTTCTCTACCCCTCCAACACCCCTCTATCCAAGCATATACCATCATCAGTATTTAGATAAGGATAAAGAAGGTCAGCCCTCTCTCCCCAAGTCCAGCATATTCTATCAATGATATATAAATTCTTGAAGTCCTTCCCATTCCTCTTCTCTCTACTGGGGCTAATCACAACTGTCCAGCTCCTGTCAAAGCTCCCAGTCTGAGCCATCCCAGAAGAAGATAATCAGCCCCAACCTCATCCTGAATGAAAGTCGAATGAAAGTAGAAGCCAGAGGACTCCCCTCTTTGAAGAAGAGTTGAGGAGTAGGTCATTCCTTCCCAGTACTGATCAGAGTGCCAACAGGCAGCAAGGTGTGGTCAGAAGGTTGCATTTGAAGTCAGGAGATGTGGGATGGAATCTTGATTCTAGCCTTTAAGAATTGTGTGACCATAGCCAAGTCTCTTAACCTCAAAGGCCTTTGTTCCTATAATCTATAAAATGGAAATGATATTTTTGCACTACCTACCTGTTTTGTGAACCTTTAAAAAAATTTTAAAAAAATGTATATTAATATATAAAACCTATTTAGTCCCAATGTATGATCTTTGTGATATATTGTTGTAGTCTCCTAGCTAGTATTTTATTTAGGATTTTTGAATCCATGTTCATTAATGAAATTGGTCTCTAATTTTTTTTTTGTTTTTGCTCTTTCTGATTTGATATCAACACCATATTTGTTTCATAAAAGGAGTTTGGTAGGACTTCTTTATTTATTTAAAATAACATTTAATATTGGCATTAGTTGATCTATAACTGTTTAGGAGAACTCACTTGTGAATCTATTTGGTTTTGGTGCTTTTTTTTAAGGAAGATCTTTTATGGCCTATTCAATTTCTTTTTCTAAAATAGGTTTATTTAGATATTCTATTTCCTCCTCCAATAGTTTGAGTAGTCTATATTTTTTTTAGGTATTCTTCCATTTCACTTACACTGCTAAATTTGTTGGCATATAATTAAGAAAATAACTCATAATAATTGCTTTAATTTCATCTTCATTTGTGGTATATTTAGCCTTTTCATCTTTAATATTAGTGATTTTGTTTTCTTCTCATGTTTAATCTTATTAATCAATGATTTATCTATTTTGTTGATTTTTTCATAAAATCAATTCCTAGTTTTATTTATCATTTCAATAGTTTTCTTACATTCAATTTTATTGATCTCATCTTTTATTTAAAAAAAAAACAACTTTATCTTCCATCTTAAAATCAATCTGTATCTTGGTTCCAAGGTAAAAGAGTGCTAAGGGCTAGGCAATGGGGGTTAAGTGATTTGCTGAGGATCACATAGCTAGGAAGTGTCTGAGTTCAGTTTTGAACCCAGGATCTTCCATCTTGAAACCTTACTCTCCATTCATTGAGCTACCTACCTATTCCTTGCCTTTGATTTTTAGGATTTCCAATTTGTTGTGTATTTGGGAATTTTTAATTTGTTCTTTTTCTAGGGTTTTTTTTTATTGTATTCCTATTCTGATAGAATGTAAGAGCCTTGAGAAAAGAGATTGTTTCATTCTTTGTATCCTCAACACCCAGCCCAGTACCTGATACACAGTAGGTGCTTTAGAAATGCTTGCTGGTTAATTGATTAAGTGGAATTTGTGGCCTCAAAGCTGGGAGAAGATCATATCCAAAAGTCCATTTCTAAGTCTTTTGGTCATTTCCCAGCAAGACAAAATAGCCAGTTCTAAATACCCCTTCTTTTTTCCTATGTTGGTCATTTGAAAAAAAGAGATCATTCTTTTTATTCTCTGAGACTATAGCTTGACCAAGCTGGGGGTGGGGGGTGGGGAATGTAGATTATGTAGTCTAAAACTCTCCTTTAATCTTGTGTTGAGAAGGGGTATGGAGTCACCAGCCCAAGATCCCCCAGCTAATTGCCCAGGGTCTTAAAGAGGCAGCTAGATGGAGAGCAGGGGGTGGGGAAGAAAAGGGAGGTGGGTGGGTGTGGGGTGGGGTAGGCAGACCTAAGTATAAATCTGGCTTCAGTTACTTACTAGCAGTTCAACTCCGGAGAAGTCATTTAACCCTGTCTGCCTCAGTTTCCTCAACTGTAAAATGAAGATCCCAAGACTGTTAAGAGGATTAAATGAGATAATAATTATAAAGCATCTAGCACAGTCCCTGGTATATAGTAGACATTTAAAAAAAAATCTTATCTTCCCTTTTATTTTATCTTTAAACCCTTAACTTAAACCTTTAAACCCTTTGACTCCAAGATGGAAATCTTGGAGTCAATACTGTGTATTGGCTCCAAGGTAGAAGAGTGATAAGGGTAGGCAATGGGGGGGGGGGGGTGTGTGTGTGTCAAATGACTTGCCCAGGGCCACACAGCTGGGAAGTGTCTGAGGCCAGATTTGAACCTAGGACCTCCCGTCTCTAGGCCTGGCTCTCAATCCACTGAGCTACCCAGCTGCCCCACTTATCTTCCATTTTAGAATCAATACTGTGTGTTGGTTCCAAGGCAGAAGAGTGGAAAGGGCTAGGCAATGAAGGTTAAGTGACTTACCCAGGGCCACACAGCTAAAAGGTGCCTGATGTCATATTTGAACTCAGGACCTCCTATCTGTATGCCTGACTTTCAATCCAACTGAGCCACCTACTTTCCCCCCATAGTAGGCATTTAATAAATTCTTATTTCTTTTCCTCCTTCCTTCCAAATTAGTGGCAGAGCCAGGACAAGAATCTATGCCTCCTAATTCCCAGTCCACTACATCACACCATTTCCTCCTATCTAATTTTGATCTGTTGGCTCAGACTGAAGTGTATGGCTGAGGGGCAGCTTTGGCACTTTTCCCCTTACCTTTCCTTCTGTGTCCCAAAGGAGATATATAGCATGCTAGAAAAAGTAAAACCTGCATCCTGTAATGAATGACACAAGCTTGGCTCTGACTTTCGATGCCTGAGCAACTTAGTGAAGTTAATATTGGCTCCTCAGTCCATTCCTGCAGGCTGTTAGCAGCATTACATACTTTCCTTTCAATGAGAGGGCATGCCAAATGGCCCAGAATCTTTTTAGCCCTTGAATACAGAGAATCTTAGAATGCTAGTCTTTGAAAGCCCGGGACATTTTCTCTGTCTATTCCCCATACCTGGAACGCTTTCCCTCTTCAGCTCCCATTACTGACCTCCCTGGCTTCCTTTAAGTCCCACCTAAAATTGAACCTTCTACAGGAAGCTTTTCCCAATCCCTCTTTTTTCCCTTTCTTTTAAAAATTTTTATTTTTTAATTTTTTTCCATGGTTATATGATTCATATTCTTTCCCTCTTCTCTCCCCACCTCCCAGAGCTGACAAGCAATTCCACTGGGTTATTATTATTATTATTATCACTCAGAACCTATTTCCATATTATTCATTTTTTTAATAGAGTAATCTTTTAAAACCCCAAATCCTATACTCATACAAAAAAGCGATGAATCATATATTTTCTTCTGGATTTCTACTCCCACAGTCCTTTCTCTAGCTGTGGATAGCATTCTTTCTCATAAGTCCCTCAGAATTGTCTTGGATTGTTGCATTGCTTTTAGCAGCAAAGTCTTTTACATTTGATAGTCCCATGATGTTACAGTTTCTGTGTATAATGTTCTCCTGGTTCTGCTCATTTCACTCCGCATCAGTTCATGGAGGTCTTTCCAGTTCATATAGAAATCAATCAGTTCATCATTCCTTAGAGAACAAGAGTATTCCATCACCATCATATATCACAATTTGTTCAGCAATTCTCCAATCGAGGGACACCTCCTGGTTTTCCATTTTTTTTTTTTTTGCCACCACAAAAAGCATGGCTATAAATATTTTTGTACAAACAGAACTTTTCCCATTTTTTTTTTACCTCTTTGGGATACAAACTCAGTAATGACTGGTATTGCTGGATCAAAGGACATACATTCTTTTAAAGCCCTTTGGACATAATTCCAAATTGCCCAATCCCTCTTCATTCAAATGCTTACCCTCTTTTAATTATTTTCTATATATCCTATATATGTCTTATTTTATATATACAGTATTTGCATGTTGTTTCTACCATTAGAGGGAGCAAAGACTGTCTTTTACCTCTTTTTTGTATCCATAGCACTTAGCACAGTTCCTGGCATGTGGCAGGTACTTAAATATTTATAGAGATAAATTAAATTAAATTTTAAAAAATAAATCAAATATCTATAGAGATAGTCTATTTGGTCCAAACTCATCATTTTAAAGATGATCCAGACATAGAGAATGACTTATCCAAAGTCATGTAGCTAGTTATTCTGAGAGATTCCAGCATTATTGTAGCTTCTTCTCTTACCACATCTATCTGAATTTTCAGTTTGCCTTTGTATATTCAACTTTCTAAAGATTTTATTGTTGCTGTTATTTTCTCTTAACTACTCCAGAGAATTATACTTACTTGTAGACTAAGCTTCAGCACTGGTTATCACAAGAAGCTCTAGATATAGGTACATGAAGCATATTCACTACAATGTATATGTACTCAGAGACTTTTATTTTAATGTAAACATGTATTGAATCATGCATAAAGGATATTGTTTTTACTCATCAGACTAGAGAATCTAAAACTTAACTCAATTTTTTTTAAAGGAACAATTAAGTGACAAGTGTTGGACCTGAGTTCAAATCTCACCTCAAATACTAGCTATTTGACCCTAGGCAAGTCACTTAACCCTGTTTGCCTCTGTTTCCTCACCTGTAAAATGAGTTGGAGAATGAAATTTCAAACTACTCCAGTATCTCTACCAAGAATACCCCAAATAGAGTCAAAAAGTCTGATATGCCTGAAACAACAATTTTTTAAATGTTTAAACTAAAAATTTTAAAATACAAAATTGAAAAATGAAACATAAAAATAGAAGAAAAAATTATATGGCATTCCTGGTATGCATTCTTATCCATAGAGGTCAAGAATAACATTTGGATTTTTCTCTTGACTTTTCACAAAAAGATATGTTTCAAAGACTGCTGACAAAGTTGTGAGGCCTAGTCTGAAACAGCCGTCTAGAGCCATTTTTATAACAGAGACTGTTGTTGCTATTGTTCTGTCATTTCAGTTGTGTCTGACTCTCTATGCCCCTATTTGGGGTTTTCTTGGCAAAGATACTGGAGTGGTTTACCATTTCCTTCTCCAACTTATTTTACAGATGATGAAACCAAAGCAAACAGGGTTAAATGATTTGCCCAGGGTCACACAGCTAGTCAAATTTGAATTCAGATCTTCCTGGCTCTGGGCCCAGTATTTTATCCACTAAGCCACTTAAATGTCCTTTATTATAGAGATTATCATATTTTTAATCTCCTAGGTCAGAAATTCCATGGCCATCCTTGATGTTTTCAGGCTCTTCTCTGGCCCTCTTATTCAGTCACCACCTATTCTACCAATACTGCTTTCCTCATTTCTATCCTCTTCTATAAACTCTTCAATTGATCTCCTTTGTCTACAGAATTAACTTAAACTCTTTGGATTTAGGAACCTGGTATACCCAACTGCCCACAGAAGTTTTTCACTTAGATATCTTACCATCAAGTCAATCCCAGAATGGACAAAACTCAATTGATTTTCTCTCCATTGCCTCCAAATAGCTTTCCTTACTAACTATCCCATGTCCAGCCATAGAACAATTGTTCTTCTCATCTTTAATTCTTCCCTCTTCTTTATAATCTGTCATTTCTTCCTATGAAATGTCTTTTGAAGCATCTCCTTTCATTTTAGTATAACCCATGTATAAATGGAGATTTTGTACTTTGAACTATGTACCTCAGAGTTCCTAAAACTATATTACCCAGAATTCTTTTCCCTTTGTGTACGTTTGCATCTTCACGGAATTGTGTATAAATTCTGAAACTCCACCTTTTTCTCTCCTCTCTCCAGGAGCTCAGCTGGGTTAGCACCTTTTTAGCTAGCTTTTTACTTTAGTTGTTATTAATAAACTTTATAAAATATAATACTTTAGTTATTGTACATTAATTTTAAAACTCACACCCATAACCCAGGGCCTTGCAAAGCTTCTGAGCCCACATAGCCTGGGTTAAATATGAAGAGTTAGCCACAAAGGTTTAATTTTTCCTTTAACCTATAGTCTCCACCTAAAAGTTTTACTCTAGGGCAGGGGTGGGCAACATATAGCTCTACAACCATATCTGGCTCTACCTCCCGACCTGCCAGTCAGGGCAGAGCCCTAGGATGTGCCCTAGGGTGCCCTTCATCTCCCGTCCCATATTCCAGCGCCTTCTGCCTCTATCCTCCTCCTTGTGCAGGTGTTTATGGCTCTCACGGCCAAAAAGGTTGCCGACCGTTGCTCTAAGGAAATAACAAAGTTTGGGTACAGCTTGTGCCTAGGTTTCCCCCAAGTGTGAATTGTAGGATCCCCAAACACACAGAGGCACTCAGTGTACAATTTGAGTATTGAGTATTGGGAAGCCTTTATATCATTCCACAGAAAAGGGATAAGATGTAAAAGAACAAATATCGAAACATAAAGCTCTCAGTTCATCAACTCTATCTAGAAAAGAACTGGACTTAGATTTGCTCTTAGGGCCATTTTGGTCCTTCTACGGAGTTCTCCATTGCCAGATACATAATCTGCCCAAAATTCTTAGCAGCCATCCTATGCTTTAGACCCCTTCCCCACCCAAGGTAAACATGCTTTGGCTGTTACTGAACAAACAAAATCCTTCTAATTAACTGAATAACTCTTTGACTTTGTTTTCTATATAGTTCACAGCATGGAAACCATATGGATTATTCTTTTTCATTCTCTGGCAGCTAAGTGGCACAGGGGATAAAAAACTGAGCTTAAGTCTGGAAGATCTGAGCAATTAGTAGATACATAACCCATTCATTCTTGGTTTTCTCAACTGAAAATGAGGATGATAATAGTATTTATGTCCAGGAGTTGTTATGATGATTAATAGAATATTTTTAGAACACTTAGCACAGTGTACATAGTAGGTACTTAATGAATGTTTGTTCCCTTTCCTTCCCCTCCCTTCCCTTTTTCTTTCTCCAAAGAGCATGTTGCATCAAGAGGAAAGAGAAGGAAAAAGAATAGCATTTATAAAATACCTACCATGTGTCAAACAAAGGCTTGACAAAGAGATGCCCATGAATTAGACTCTCAGATTGTATATAAAAACTATTCTACCACTACTATGTGTGTCTCCTGAAAGTCATCGCCATGGGGGCAGAAGAAAGGGAGGGAGAAATTCTCACTGGAAAATACAATAAGTGATAGAATGGTAAAGAAGAGACATCTCCAGTGTCTGAAACCCAGTGAGCAAAGAATCAGAGACTATGCATACCTTTCAGGAGGGGATTTCCTTCAATCGCCTCCAAACAAAAGGCGTATCTCTATAATCTCAACAGGCTGATTGAGGACTACCTTGAACACCTACCCCCCCTCCCCCAACAAAAGTGCACTACTCCCACTGCCACCATCTCATTTCAGAACCTCATTTCCTCGAATCTGGAGTATTACAACAACCTCCTAATTTGTCTCTACCTCTAGTCTATTTCAAAATACCCTATAAATCCCTGCCAAATTAATCTTCTTAAAACACCACTTTCACTGTGCTACTCCTTTGCTAAAACATAAACAATAACTGTGAACTGCTTACCAAATAAAGCCCAAACTCCTCTTTTCCTAGCTTTTACTGCCTTTTCTTTTTCTTTTAAACCCTTACCTTCTATCTTAGAATTAATATCGTGTATTGGTTTCAAGGCAGAAGAGCAGTAAGGGCTAGGCAATGGGGGTTAAGTGAACTGCCCAGGATCACACAGTATAAGTGTCTGAAGCTATATTTGAACCCAGGACCTCCTGCCTCTAGGTCTGACTCCCAATCCACTGAGCCACCCAGCTGCCTGTCTTTTCTTTCTTTCTTTCTTTCTTCCTTCCTTTCTTTCTTTCTTTTTCTTTCTTTCTTTCTTTCTT
>NC_058131.1:461735016-461748725 GCF_016433145.1 Gracilinanus agilis
TTTCTTTCTTTCTTTCTTTCTTTCTTTCTTTCTTTCTTTCTTTCTTTCTTTCTTTCTTTCTTTCTTTCTTTCTTTTTTTTCTTTCTTCTTTCTTTTTTTTTGACTACCCCTCACTGCCTTTTCTAATTCGGCTCCATCCTACCTCTCTAGCCATATATCACTTAATGACCCTAATATACAATCTCTGTTTTGGCTAGGCTAGATTAATTGTTCATCCTATTCATTTTGATTCTCCTACCTACAATAGTCTCCTTCTATGTAGCGCCCCCTCCCCCCATCGTTCAAGACTCAACTCAAACCCTATCTCTGGGCTTATAAACTTGTCCCCAGCAGGTCTTTATATTCCATCTTTATAGCTAGGAAAGCTCATCCACTTACTGGGAAAAATTCAATTCTCCCAGGGCAGCAGAGAGCCCACATCCTCTTCAGTGAAGGCAAACCTTTTAGAGATGGTGTGCCCAAACCTCATGCAGCATGAGAGTCTCTCTCCCTCGCCTTACCCCAGACAGAGGAGGGAGGAAGCACTCCCATTGGACTGCTGGGCAGAGGGGCGGGTCATGTGAGAAATGTCCTCAGCCACATGGAGAGGGGGAGGGGAACAGCTCCCCTCCGGCACACATGCCAAAGGTTCACCAACATGGCTCTAGAGAAGCAGCCTGGATTCTTCTAACTTGCACTGGCCTAAGAAGCCAGAGTTAATTTGATCTTGACAGCAGGGTGAAATGGGGAAGCAGAGAGATCCCCTCAGATTGAGTCTAGAATGGTGACATGCCCCTCATAGCAGCAATGAATCATTTTCTTCATGGGGCATAGAGATGATGTGTATAAATGGATATTTTGTGCCTTGGACTTCATCCCCCAGAAGTCCCTTAGTATTTCCCAAAATTCCCTTTAATCTCTCCTGTACCTCCACATTTGCATGGTCACATTATTATCTGATAAGTTCTGTAGTTCCTCCTCTTTTCTCTTCTTCACGAGCGTGGCTAGAGTTAGTTTAGCACCTTTTCACTCTAGTATTTTATGTTAGTTTAATATTAATAAAACTATAAAATATAATATTTAGTTCTTATATATTATTTTCATCTCTACAGATGTTAGGTAGGATACTGAGGATCTCTTGGAGGAAATATGGTATAAAAGCATGGGATAGAACTGGCAAGATATTCCCCGTCATCTTACCCCCGATACAAAACTATGTTGTTTTTCAGTTGTGCTTGACTCTTTATTACCCCATTTGAGGTTTTCTTGGCAAAGATAACAGAGTGGTTTGTCATTTCCTCCTCCAGCTCATTATAAATAGGAGGAAACTGAGGCAAGCAGGGTGAAGTGATTTGTCCGAGGTCACATAGCTACTAAGTATCTAAGGCTAGATTTGAATTCAGGTCTTCCTGAGGCTTGGTCACTCTATTCACTGAGTCTCCTAGCTGCCCCATACAAACATCCAAGACTTTACCCTGAAAAAGAAATGCAGAGACAGCAAAATAAACAAATAAATAAATGAATGAATGAACAAACAAATGAATGAATGAATGAATGCATAAACAAACAAACAAACAAACAAATAAATAAGCACATAAATAAATAAATTAATTAAATAAAGGCTTTCTGGGCTAGGCACATCAATGATTGACAAGCATTTGAAGCTATGCCTGGCTTCCCAGAAATAAAAACGGAAATGTTCCTATCTGAAAAATACAAGTAGGAAACTTGGCTCTCAGGGCCTCACAGCTATTCTTGATCAAACAACACAAGCCCAGAGCAAGGGTAAGCAACTCTTGGGGAAGGTGCCCCAATCAATCAATCAGCAGAATTTATTAACTCCTAAGGCAGTGATTGGTGCCATTCTGTTCCTGTTTACCAATATGGAAGCACACAGCATTCAGGCCTCAGGTGTGTTATAAAACCTAATTAATGTTGCTATGATGTCTCTAGCCTATGGTTCTAAACCTCCCTTAATGCCCTACAACCTGGAGCCAAATAAGGATAGGGTGTGGACTTCATTTAAAGGGAGGGTGTGGACTTAGTTCTTCAGAGAGATTATATAGAAGGAATGTCCCTCTTTTAACCAATGAAAGTGTCCTTTATTTATTATATATGGATTCTGAGAGGCAAGGCTTTCACATAAGCTGGACTTGACCAAAAAAGAGAACCCTTTTGTTTTCCAAGAAGACCAATCAACTCCAGGCTTTTCCTTCCAGCACCGAAATTACTATGGCTCTGCTTGGAAGCGTCCCTTTATTTTTTCTTGCTGTGGAATTTTGGCTTTTATTTCATGTGAAAAATATAAGTGGACACAGCTTGGATCAGAGAGAATTCCAACTAGCAGAAAGAAACTCTCCCACTTTGGATGTCTCTCAGTAGAAATGTATGTAACATTATATTAATAAATGTATGTAAAATTAATAAATAAAAATAAAATTAATAAATATTAACAAAATGCTTCTGACAGGCCTTGGCTAAAATATGGGGCATTAAGTTTTCCTTTCACACCTTGTAGATCTCTTAATAATAACTAATATGTATATAGCATTTATGATGTACAAGACACCATGTTAAATGTTTTACAAGCATCTCATTTGATCCTCAAAATAATCCTGGAAAGCAAGTACTATTATTGCCCCCATTTTACAGATGAGGAAAGTGAGGCAAACAGAAGGTAAGTGACTTGGCCAGGTTCACATAATTAATATATATCTGAGATTGGATTTGAGCTCAGATCTTCCTGCCTCTAGACCCAGTACTTGGACCACTAGTCCACCTTGGTGCCTCTTCCTCATCTTTATCTCTCTAATTCCTCTAGAACTCTCTTTGCTCTTTTGCTTAGGCTTCCATCCTACCCAGAAATATATATGTATATATATATTTATTATTATTATTTATTATATAAATATAAAGCACAGAAATATATAACTCTTTGTTAAAGAGATTGTTGTCATCTGGCCAAGAGAGTAGATTAGTACAAGCTGTTGGAGCCAGCTCACGCTGATGGAGAGCCTTAGTGTTAAATATTTCGGTGTGAGAATTTACCCTTCTTTCAGTCATTTTTTCAGTCCTATCCAACTCTTGACCCCATTTAGGATTTTCTTGGCAAAGATACTAAAGTGGTCCACCTTTTCCTTTTCTAGTTCGTTTTATAGAGGAAGAAACTGAGGCAAACAGGATTAAATGACTTGTCCAAGGCCACACAGCTAGACCAGATTTGAACTCAGGAAGATTACTGACTCCAGGCTGGGCACTCTACTAATTTTGCCACCTAGTTGCCCCAGTTTATACTTCAGATATAGTCAAACACTACAAATCAGGCCTGGACTTTTTATTTGTTGTCAATTTAGAAAAGGGATGGAGAAAATGTGAGTAAGGAAGATTATATTTTAAAGTATATTGGGAGAGGCAGCTAGGTGGCTCAGTGGGTTGAGAGCCAGGCCTAGAGACATGACATCTTGGGTTCAAATCTGTCTTTAGACACTTTTTAACCATGTGACCCTGGGCAAGACACATAACCCTAATTTCCTAGCCCTTACCACTCTTCTGCCTTAGAACCAATACTTACTAATGATTCTAAAACAGAAGGTAAGGATTTTTTTTTTAAAGTATTTGGGGCATACATTTTTTTTTTCAGGAGAGTTGTTAAATATTCACCAACATACTCCTGATTTGTAAGTCTCGGAATCAAAAGATAGCTCTGTGATCTTAATCTAAGCTATGAGATGAGAGTCCTCCGCAGGGCTCTTAGCCATTGTTGGCTATGCCCAATTGGAAGAGTGCTCCCTCTTCTTCCCCAATCCACTAGAAAAGAATGGGGAAAGGGGAGAGATGTACTAGGTTTGGGGTCAAGTCAGATAGAAACCCTATCACAGCCTATCCACAAGGTGTCCCAGTAATATCCAAAGAAGAGCCCCAAACCTTGGTTTTCCAGAGGATAATTCATTTCCATTCAGTATCTTCATCCCCCTAGAGGTCAGAAGTTAACCCTGATTAATCTTAACCAAATGAGGGTTTCATTCTGCCTGTAGTTTCCCAAGAAACAACATCCTGTTTCATTGTGTCCCCCACCTCTCCCCAAGTTCACTACCTATTGGGAGGATGATTTGAACCATTTTCTTTATTCACAAATTTGATGTGGGCAGAGCAATTGCTAGGAGCCCAGAAGTGACCTTCTCTCACAGACACTTTTCCAAAGATTTCCAATCTGGCCTAATTAACAATGGCGAAAACCTCACAGAGGACTTCCCTGTGGGAAGGATGAGAGATGGCACAGATTACTGAGTCATCCATATGCTGGGCTGGTGCAGGATCCAGTAACTTCCATGGTTTCTTCTTTACCACAGACTGGAGGGAAGAAATGACAATCCAAAAGATCTCATCTTTCCGGAAGATGTCAAGAAATTATAATTTTACTTTTATACTTTTATCATGTTTGAAATGGCAATTCTCCAGCCAAACAGAACTCCACCAAGCAAATATCTTAACCATATCAGCATCATTTGGCTAGTGTAAGAGAAAGTGGTAAGTGTAAGAGAAAGATAGCAAGTTACCCAGGAAATAATTAGAAGTGGGCTCTCATATTGACATTGTGACCTTGGTCATAAAAGATTTATGGTCTCTTTGTACAAGGAGTACTTTCTCCTTTGGCCATGGGGCCTGTGAAAATGTCTTCTTTCATATGGTGACAAGTTAACAAGCTCTGTGTTTCCAACAGGCACTTAAGCCCTCTTAAGCAATGCAGTTGACCCTGTCTGCCCCACTTGGACGTGACAAAAAAGTATGACAGGTTCTCTCCTGCAAGCCCTTCTCTATCAGCACCAAGGTCAATGGATGCATGGGCACACACATCAGTGTGAAATCTGATTGTACTGGGACATTTTCTCTGGCACTATTATTTTTGGGGTCTCTGATTGTGTTTTTAAAATGTTTTGTTAATGCTCTTTAAAAAAAATTCTTTCCTTTTTATTTCTGCCATTTCCCACCTGTTCCCCAAACCTCTTTTATAGCAAAGAAATAAAACAAGTTAACTCATCATCCCATTATCTCAATGTATTCTGTATCTAGAGTCTACCACTTCTCTGCTTATGGGCATTGAGGCAGGTTACACTGTCCCTTCCATTCCTGGCCCAGATCTTGTCCATGACTATGCCCAACTCCCTTGGTGCTCCACTGAGAGAAGGAAGCCCCCTTCTCTAGAACATAGGCTTCTCTTCCAGTCAATCCACTGCATTTTTTCTTTTTTTGTAAAGATTTTGGCACATTGGTTCAGATATACAAGTTCCTGTTTGCATTTAAAGAGCTCATTGCCTAGTAAATGCCAGAGATTATACCTTTTGTGTTATTGTTGTTGCTAATAAAGGCTTCCATAACTGACTATTGTCTCCTCAAAGCCTCTTTATTCTTCCTAGGAGGATATGTAGGATCTGATTTGCAAGCACTGATATTGTGGTAAATTGGGGCATTCAGACTTCTCTCTAAATGGATCTAGACTTTAATTATTCCCTTCCTAAGTGTTCTGCAAAGGAAGTTAAACCAGTTCTTTCTCTTCCTGACTTTGAGTATGATAGTTCTTTCTCCCAAATCTGGAGAAATTGGGATGAGGGTGGAAGGAGGTGGAAAATAGCAGCTGGAATTCTGATAAAATAAGAATCTGAGGTTTGTGGGTGACAGGAAGATTAGGATTTGAACCTCCCATAGTGATATTTGGAAAGTCATCTTAATTCTCTGGCAGGGATGTGGTGAACAAGCAATAGGGCAAGTTCTCAAGGCTTAGTAAATAGTCATAAAAATAATTGATTTTTGGAAGCTGGAGATTTTTGCAGCAGCAAACCTGTAATCCCTGTTGCTGGCAAAGACTGAGACTGGTGAATCTCTTGAGCTCTGGAATTCTGAGCTGCAGCTGGGCTTAAATTCAGCTGTTGTCTGCTCTAAATCAAACACCAACATGGAGAAACTCAAGGGTCAAGCAGCCAATGGGCTAAGTAAACGAGTGGGAAACTGACTAGTCAGAAATAAAATAAATTCTCTACCAATCAACAGTGGTTTGGGCCCATGATTGGCCACTGCCACTTGTCACGATGGGATGGAAAAACAGCTTCAAATATATAAATACATACATATATATATATAAATGAAGAATAATGGCCATAGGAATTATGATAAAGTAATCTTTGGGGCTGGAGGTTGGATTAAGATCCAAGTAAACTTACATTAAAATTCTTTTAGGGTGCTAAAGATTCCAAGTGTCAGAAATGGGAACAGAGCTGTAGGATTAGAAATCTAACCTGACAAGTCCTTACTATGTAAAGATACAGGATCATTGGCTCTTACATGAAGATTGGGAGTGAGGAGAGGAGGGAAAGAGTGAACCATATCTGTGACTTCCCAAATGTTTACCGAAGTTTCAGTCCTTTTCATTTTAGCTTTTGCATAGGTGCTGATGTGATCATGGGCCAAGTTTTAAATGTTAATTATGTTACTATTTCTGTTAAAGTTACTGACAACAAATTTGTACTGAGGACCCATTGTACAATATTATGCATAACAAGAAATCAATGTTTGCAGATTAAACAATTGCTTCCTTAGAAGATTTTTCAATTTCACAAGCCAAAAGGAATAATCGACAAAGGAACAGACTAGGCTATCAAAGCTCCAAAGCAATTAAATATAGTGGCCTAGTATTCCATTAACCCAAGAATACCAACTGTTAGGGTAAGTACAAAAATTGCTGGAAAAACTGGAAAGCAGTTTGGCATAAATTAGGTTGATACCAATATCTTACACATATCACAATAAACCCCAAATGAATATATGACCCAAATATATTAAGGTTATATCTTTAAAAACAAATAAACAAAAAACTGAAAGGATAATGGGGAAAAGTGCCTTACACAACTATGACTTAAAGAAAAATCTTTACTGAAGTAGACTTGATCATTGAAGATAAAATGAACAAGGTTTATGACAAATTATAAAGCTTTTGTACAAGCAAAATCAATGCAGCTTGAAAATAAGTAGTTAACTAGGAAAAATTTTGTTTCAAGTGTCTAATCTTCAAATTACACAGAAAATTGATATAAATTGTTAAAAGTAAGAGGCATTTTCCAAAGGACAAATGGTCAAAGGTACGGAACAGGTAATTTTTTTTTAATTAAAAAATTTTTTTTTCCAATTATATGTAGAGACAATTTTTTGGCATTTGTATTCTGACATTTTGTGATCCAAATTCTCTCCTTCCCCTCTCCCTTCCCCCAGGTAGCAAATAATCTGATATGGGTTATACTTTGTACATGTACTTTCATGTAATAGATATTTCCATATTCATCATATTGTGAAGGAAGACATGTATTATACATATGAGAAAAAACTCATTAACAAAATACAGTGAAAAATGGTATTCACTAATCTGCATTCAGGTTCTATCAGTTTCTTATATGGTGATGGATAGTGTAAAATTGAAATTTGGGAGATACCATTTAAAAGTATATATATATATATATATATTTTCTATGGACACGTGGGAACTATCAAACTACATTTCCCGTGGTCCAACGGGTTTCCTGTTTTGGATTACGTATTCAAGGTGAGGGACAGCTTTAAATAGGGGGAAGTGACTTTGAACTGGTCTCTTAGCTAGCAGGCGCACAATACGAAAGGTAAAGATGGCTGAGGTGGCAGTTTGAATACTTACAGGCACGGTCTTATATATGTTTTACCAGCATGGCCATGGCTTTAATTAAAATACTAATTTCTATTATTATATCAGTCCTTATTATTTTTAATCGTAACATAGATGGCAACCATATGAAGTTTGAAATTCAAACTCTCAGTTTTCCAGATAGCCTAAAGAGAGCCATGCCTGTTTTTTGGCCATCTTGCTCAGCTTTTTTGGGCATTTTTTTAAAAAAGGAAAGTGGCTTTCCTTGCCATGCTTTTGCTAAAAGCAACAGCACGTTTTTGCCTCAGGCGGGACTCAGCCAGCCAGTCCAGCCCAAACCACCTTAGGAGGTCAGGCCAGCCGATTCTGGCTTTTGGCTTTAAAACCAAAATGCCAGTGCCCAGTGCCTGTGATCTTTGCCGATTTTACTGCTGCCTCATATCCCTGCCTGGCCCACCAGTACAGACCACTGCCTCATGTTCCTGACTCACCAGAGCAGACCACTTCTCCGATCCTGCCTCTGGTGCTGACGCTTCCACTACAACCCTACCCTGACTTGGAGACTGCTGGAGCTGCTGCCCTTTTAACTACGATCCAGTTCTGATTTGCCGAGATCTTTGGAGACTTCTGCCTCTGCTGCTTAGGATTTGGTATTGCACCTCCCCCACCCACTCATCATGAACCTCTTGGAGTTGTCTTAGATGCTTGTATTGCTGTTAATAGTTAAGTTATTCAACTTTGATAATCACACGATATTGATGTTATTCTGTACAATGTTCTCTTGGTTCTGCTCTCTTCATTTTGCATCTGTTAATATAAGTCTTTCCAGATTTTTCTGAAATATCCTATTTGTCATTTCTTTTGGCACAATAATATTCCATTACAATCATATGCCACAACTTGTCCAGCCCTTCTCCAATTGATGGATATCTTCTGAGTTTCCAACTGTTTGCCACTTCAAAATAAATACATTTTTTTTTTTTTTTTTACAAATAGGTCCTTTCCCTCTTTCTTTGATCTCTTTGGGATACAGACCTAGTAATGGTATTACTAGATCAAAGAGTATGCACAATTTTATAGCCCTATGGGCATGGTTCCATTGTTCTCTAGAATGGTTGGATCAGTTCACAGCTCCAACAACTCAGCATTAATGTCCCTATTTTTCCATATTTCCTCCAACATTTATTAGCCAATCTGAGATACCTCAGAATTGTTTTCATTTGCATCTCCCTAGTCAATAGTGATTTGGAACATTTTTTTCTTAGGTTTATATAGTTTTAATTTCTTCATCCAAGAACTAGAACAGTTAGTTTTCAAAAGAAAAAATTTAAGCTGTCATCAATTATGGGAAGGAATACTCCAAATCATTAATAACAAGAGAAATAATTGTTAAAACAATTCAAGTTTCTTTTCACAGCTATCAGATTGGCAAATATGATATAAATAAAATGGCAAGTAGAGACTATGGAAAAAATTAAATTAAGTTAAAAAAAAGGGGAAAATAGTCAATCTAAATATAGAAATATATATTTATAGGAAATGCTGGAACATCACCATGAATATTGTGGCATGGAAGTGATGTCAAGTTCTTGAAAGTTATGCCAGTGGAACACTAACTCTGTGAAGTTCTCCCAAGTAAGGCAGTCTTTTAACACATGCTAGCAATTGATTGCCCATATGCCTTTCTACCTTTGAAGGACCAGACTACCTAAGTTTAGAAAGCCTCATCTCCCCAAGGTTGGCCAACAGGTTGGGTTTCTTTTTAGTCATAGAAACTCTTGGTCTATAAGAGGTTATAACCCCCGTGGGTGGGGGTAATATCTGAAGCCGTCCAACAGCTCCACAAAGATTCCTAGTAGGTTGGACACTTAGAAAGGGGAACCAAGGACTGAGTGAAAATGGGTTATGGGTTAAGGACTAATGGAAAGAGAACATAAGGTGAGAATAAAGACACGCAGACATAGAAAGTTTTGGGATAAGGTAGACAGACAGCGAGTAAGCTCTGATGGTCAAGAGCTTAGATGGTTCAGAGCTCTGATGGTCAAGAGCTTCGTGGTTAGGAGCTCTGATGGTTAAGAGCTTCCATCATTCAGAGCTCTTCTCAACTGTCATATATCTACTTTTATTGGGGTTACAACCGTATGTGGTGGGAAGGGGAGAGCCAAGTGGTCTGATACATACGTAATCATCAGGAGATACAAACTGTTGGAACCTGAAATAACAGGTAGAGCAAACATCTAGATCAGGAATCCATGAGGCCTAAGGTCTTCATACAAATGCTGATTGATTGAAGTTAAGGCAAGGAGACTGAGATAACTGACCAGTCTTCCAGAGTGTAGCCTTAGGCTAGGAATTTGGTAAGGTTGAGGTTCAATTCAACTCAAGGTTACAGAAATCAATCATAAGTAATACAAGAGTCATTTTTGAGCACTCTTAAAATAATATCAAGATTAATGTATACCTGGATTGCTACAATATCCATGCTGAAGATATCTCAAATCTTTAGAGTTGGGAACATGAACATATTTTCCCTAAGTGAAGAATTTGTCAGTTTCCCTAAGTGAGGTATATGTAGGGCCTCTGACTTTCACAGATTTGGAAACAGGAAAGTATTCCTTAGGAAAAAAGAAAACCAGAGAGGTAGGGTGACTCCCTGTTATAGTGAAATTCCTTATTGAGGTTGGCATAATTTACATTTTTATGCTCACTGTACCCTTTTCAAACCCATTAAATGTCCAATTTTGCTAATGTATTGAGTCCTTCCTTACATTACGTACTTAGTTCTCAGAAACACTTGGTAAATATGTCCTTTGTTTGCTGTAAAATAAGCCTGAAAGAGCAGGGAAAGCTCCAGATGACTAATAATACAAGCTGGTAGCATGAGTGCTTAGGAAGTTTTTTTAGACATGAACAACCCCCTAGGCAACCCTCTAGTTAGGGGTTCTTGCCATAGAAAAAGAGTTAACTTACTCATTTAAAATGCTTTCTGGACAATGCCCAAGCTAACATGGCAGAAAGTACTACAATAAGTTATCTTTTCCCAAAGATTGTAGACAAGGAAGGATCACGATGACTATCGTTTAGTGTTGATAATATGTTTTATTACTGATTGATTTTAAAGTAAGATCCTGATTTAATAATTGATTAATTTACCTTAATATATACTTTTTTTTCAATATTTTCAACATTTCCCAATCCCAAAGAAGTATAAAGGATGGGATTTGTAGATGATGAATTGGAATGTAACTCAATGTTGAAGAAAGCCTACCTTTGGTACACTGATTAGCATGGTGTCCTGGGAGGAATAGGAGCTGTGAGGGTCTGCTGAATCCTTTTCCAGGCTGTTCATCTACCTTTGGTGTCCACTTTTCCCCCAATTCTCACCTATTCTCACTCCACGTATCTGGAGCATGTACTTTAGCCACAATAAATGCCCTCTGTTATTAATAATACCAGATAAATAAATAAGCCTAACCCTAACCCAATAAAACCATCTGGGCAGATAGGCTAAACAAGGTTGGGGGAAGCCTACAGTCCTCAAACCTATCAGTGGGTTAGGGAGACTTCTATCCCAAACATGTGAAAACCTTCTATGGCAGAACGGGGGATGAGAACGATTTGTTCTAACAGCCATGGAGGTAGCCAAAGCAGGAGCTGTGGAATGCCTGGAGCTTGGTCAAACATCATTTTAAAATGAAAGAAAAATTACAGTAACTAATGCCAACCAATGTCAGATGGGCAATCTAATGACCAAGGACACTCAGTAATATACTAGTAAATGATTAACAACCATCTCTGCAGGCAGGGAGGGGGATGTAAATTGTGCTCAAGACATACTTCTAAATTTAATCTGCATTATTAACAATTTTACCGTCACTTTCTTAAGTCTAAAAATTTAACAAAATAACAAAGTAAGCTCTGATTTGTAGCATGTACCCATGCCTTGAGACATGAGTGCTCATGCTAAAGTTGAACAATTAGTTCTCCAGAGCCAGGAAGAGCTGGCTCCGGCACATCCCTGCACTTCTACCACTTTTCAAATCCTTAAAAATCATGATCTGACCTTGAAGTCAAAAATGGCCAATGGGATTATTACTTTTGTTGGTTTACCCAATGGTAAACTACTTTGGTGGCAAAAGATCTTGACATTGGAGAATCTTAGATCAATGATTTCCCAGGTGTACAAATGGTGATTTCTAACACTTAACAACAGTCCTTAAAATGCTTGAGGCTCTTTATCTGAATAAGATAAAATTTAAATATTATCAGTTGGTTAATACCAGTTTTTATGAGAGCTTAATGCTATCTCATAAAGTTTGGAATCCAACTCTCTTATAGGACTTGGTTCTGAGGTCAAGAAAAATAACAACTCACATTTAACATGTTATGCTTTAAAGTTTATAAAACACATAAGAACACTATGAAGCAGTCAATTATTATCCCTGCTTTATTGTTAAGGTACCGGGTCTCAGAGAGATTATCTAACTTGCCCATAACAGCTAATAATGTTGGACCTGCGAGTCAGTGTTTCCTGAAATCAGGTCTCATTTGTTTCTACCACACCACACTGTTTCTATACACAATTCATAGCAGTTGGAAATAGATTCTATCTATCTTAACTAGTTCCATATTTGTTTCATGGATGTTATTGGCAATCTGCTGAAGCCTATGGATCCCTTAACGCTGTTTGCCTCAGTTTTGCATCTGTAAAATGATCTGGAGAAGGAAATGGCCAATCACTCCAGTAAGTTTGCCATGAAAACTCCAAATAGAGTCACAAAGGGTTGAACACGAAAAAAAGACTCAACCACAACAATAGATCCCTTGCAGTATAATGTTTTAGAAGGCATAAAATGAAAAACATAAGATTTCAAAAAAAAAGCCAAAAGTTAATGAAAATAAAGATATAATTTTATTCTAAAATCTATCCACAAATTCCCCCAGTCAAAGGGATATCTAGGGGTTCCTAAGGACCTCTGTCCAAAAATCTACCATCCCCTTTTTTTGTTTTTATTTTATTTTTTAATAAATAAGAGCATTAAAATTCAGAGAAATTGGTTCCGGGTTAAGATGGTGGCAGAGTAAAAAGCAGCTCTTAAACTCTCCTGACCTAAACACACAAGACTCCTCAAGGGGACATAAAAACAAGTCCAGACGAACGGAGGAACCCCACAACAGGGTGCAGCGTGGAAGGTACGTGGAATTGGGACATTTCCATGCTATAAAAGGGCGAAACGGCTCTCACTAAATCGCGGGCTGAGCAACCAACCCCCACACACACACACCCTCCATACACACCACCTATAGCGCCAAAGCTAGCTAAAAAGAAATAGAGCAAGTTTGGGGCACCCATCAAGTCATTGGCAGCTCCAGGGCCTGTTCCTGAGAGCAACAAGATTTAGGTCCCCAAAAAGCAAAAGAACACACACGAACTCTGAGCACGGGCGCAGAGTGTGGGCGCAGAGCACAGGCGAGGGTGGAGGCAGACACAGCCACAAGCTAAAGCTCTGAAACCCTGAGTGAGGAACCAGTGCAGACGGGTATACGACTGTGGAAGCAGCACCCTGAGACTTGTAAAGAAACCTCCGGCAGAGGATCAAGCAAGGGGGTCCACAAAGGGGGTTGACCTTGAAAAAACCAGACCTCAGACCTCAGGAGACAAAAGACTGCAGACAGTCGCTGATCACGAGGATAAAGCTGAGAAGCTACTGGGCTAATGATGGCTACCCAGACTCAGGAAGTGCAGAAGAGAGAGATTAACAACAAGAAAAAGAAGTCTTTAACACTAGACAACTTTTACAACAGAGAAAATCCAGACAATCAAGCAAGCAGAGGAGGAGAACAAACAAGCATCCGGACCCTCCTCAAATAAGGAAAATGGGACACAAGCTATGGAAGAGTTCAAAACTGAGATTTTGAGGAAGATGGAAGAAATCTGGCAAGAAAATAACAGTTTAAAAGGTAGAATCTTGCAATTGGAAAGTGAGGCTCAGAAATCAAATGAACTGATAAGCAAATTGAACACCAGAAATGACCAGATTGAAAAGGAAAACCAAAAGATTATAGC
>NC_058131.1:461756494-461769859 GCF_016433145.1 Gracilinanus agilis
GATTTGAACCTAGGACCTCCCGTCTCTAGGCCTGGCTCTCAATCCACTGAGCTACCCAGCTGCCCCTCACAGTATTGATTCTAAGATGGAAGGTAAAGGTGTTTTTTTTTTTAATTAAAAAAAAAAAAAGATTGATGGGCTATGTGTCAAGAGAATAGGATTTTACACAAAGACTTATATTCTTAGAAGCTCAGTTTCTCCAGCTTCAAGTGAGGCTATACCTATGTATTGCTGAATTTTAAAATAGGATTTATGAGTATTACCCCACTTAGACTCCATCTTCCTAGTGAACCTCCTTTTGTCCTGTATCAGAAGGAGGTATTAAGAGGATTGAACTGAACAGCTTATACACATCAGCAAATGGATAGGTGTTCATATTCAATTCAACTCAACTCAAAGACACTGCATTTAGGGGCTGAGGATACAAAGATGACATCTGTGTGTATACTTGTTTTACACTTTTGAAATTTTAATTTTCATGTTTAAGATATTGATCCACTATAAGAAATTATAAACAAGATGTTTCAGAAACAGCTAGAAAGATCCACATGAACTGATGCAAAGTGAAATAAGCAGAACAGGAGAAACTGTACACAGTAACAGCAATATTGTATGATGATCAAGTATGAAAGACTTGGCTACTCTCAGCAGTGCAACAATCTGGGACATTCCTGAAAGATTTATGATGGGAATGCTATCCGCTTCCAGAGAAAGAACTGTTGGAGTCAGGTAGATGTGGCTCAAACCATACTATCTTTCACATCAGTGTACTTATGGTTTTATTTGGGGGTTTCGGTTTTGTATGAGTGTGCTATTACAACAATGACCAACATGGAAGTGTGTTTTGCATGATAATAAGAAGAAAATTTTTAAAAAAGGTATACTCCTCTACTGAAGTCCTTTTCTAATATCTTGAAGGTAAGGAAGTAACTCTGAGTTCCTAAAGATCCCACCAGCAGAGTGCTAGCTCTGGAGCAGTTTCTACTTGACTGAAAGTCATTTAGGAAGGACCCAGTGATGGACTGTGTGTCCATAGTCAATGGATAAATCTAGCCAATTGTTGAGAGGTTCATGACCAAGTGATTTTTTTTTTACCCCAACAACTCATAAAGTTGACCCACTAAGATATCAAGGGTTGGTGGGGAGAATAGGCATACAACTGAAGTCACCATCCAATCATCTTTTTTTTTCTCACATGATATGTGTCGCATCTACTCTGGAGCACTCTCCAAAGGATGGCTATTACTTTAAGGTCCAAAGGTACATAGCCTATGGGACCCACACTCCTAAAACTATAGTTATAACTATAGTGTTTACATATATAATATGTGTGTATATGTACATACATGTATGTGTGTGAATATAATATATACATATATAAATACAGAATATAATATATAGAATTAAATACATAAACTATATATAATATAAATTAAAATATAATATATAGCTTTAAATATATAAACATATTTATATAACTATATATAATAACTCTCACCAATGTGCTTCTCATTAACAATTGGGAAATAGGAGGCAGCTGGGTGGCTGTGTGGATTGAGAGTCAGGCATAGAGATGGGAGGTTCTGGGTTCAAATCTGACCTCAGACACGTCTTTGCTATGTAATCCTGGACGAGTCACTTAACTTTCATTGCCTTGCCCTTACCACTTCTCTGCCTTGGAACTGACACAAAGTATTGATTCAAATTCCCTCCCTCTCCTCTTTCCTCTCCAAGGTGGCAAGCAATATGACATAAATTATGCATGTACTATTACGCAATACATATTTTCCACATTCATCATGTTATGAAAAAATACACATATTTCACATTCAAGAAAATTCATGTAGGAAATAAAATTTAAAATGGAGTGCTTTGATTTGCATTGAGACTATCAATTCCTTTTATGGAGGTAGATGGTCTTTTTCATCATTAATCTCTTGAGGTTGTCTGGGATCCTTGCATTGTTGATAACAGCTGTCATTCACAGTTAGTTTTTTTAAACTCTTACCTTCCATCTTAGAATCAATGCTGGGTATTGGTTCTAAGGCAGAAGAGTGGTAAGGGCTAGGCAATGGGGGTTAAGTGACTTGTCCAGTGTCACACAGCTAGGAAGTGTCTGAGGTCGGATTTGAACCCAGGACCTCCCATCTCTGGGCCTGATTCTCAAACCACAGAGCCACCCAGCTTCCCCCTGTCATTCACAGTTAATCATCATACAATATTGATGTTACTGTATATAATGTTTTATTAGTTCTGCTCACTTCACTTTGTATTAGTTCATATAAGTTCTGTTTTTTTCTGAAATTGTTTTGTCATTTCTCATAGCAAATAATATTCCATTACAATCACATACCACAGCTCATTTAACCATTCCCCAACTGATGGACATCTCCTCCATTTCCAATTCTTTGCCTCCACACCAAAAAAAAAAAAGCTGCTATAAATATTTTTGTATAAATAGGTCCTTACCCCCTTTGATCTCTTTGGGATACAAATCTCTTAGTGGTATTGCTGGGTTGAAAAGTATGCATAGTTGGACACTGTTTCAAATTGTGTAGCTTCATTCTTGATCACTAGGGCTAGCTTTCTCCTGAGTCCAAATCTAGCTCTCTTCCCTACTTCCAGAAGCCCCATCCCTTTTCTAACCCAGCTGACTCTTTTATGCCTCTGGCCTAACTATATTCTCATATTATATATAATTCCATCTTTGTGGCCTATTTCTCTGATTGATCAGTTCTTATTCAGAACTTCTGTTTGAAGAAATGTCTAGGCCAGCTACATTCCCTTCTAACCTGACTGTTCCTGATTCTCTAGACTTTTATGCCTCCTCCCTTTCCCTAACCCTTTTTGAGCTTCCTTTTATGTGTTATATTCCTCATTTAGAATATAAATTTTTTGAGATACTGTTTCTTTTTGCTTATATTTGCATTCCCAGTACTTAACAAAGTGCCTGGCACTTAGTAAGTGCTTAATACATGTTTTATCTAATCTATGAAATCTTGGAGCTTCTTCCTCCAATAAGTGATTGATTATTGGAATCCATGTGTGAGAGGCATGGCTCTAATGCCAGCACCCTTTGGGTTCAATATTGGGACAAAAGAAGGCCCTCACAAGTCATTGAACATATAACAAAGGAGGGTTACTTTGCCCTAATTCAACAAGACTATTCAATAAGAAGACTAGGGCTGTGAGTTTTTGTGGGCATGGGGCCCCCGTCTCCATCTGGAAAGGTCTGATTTTACCTTTAACACAACTCATACTGGTGGTTTCAAGAAGCTATAGTATGCACAGTGGCTATGTCCCAGTAAAACTGTCCTTGCAAACAGGCTAAACCAGATTGAGGGTAACTAACAAACTTGTTGAGATAGGTCTCAGAACCATTGTTGAGTTAGAAGGATGTCTATCCCAAGCATGTGGAGCCTCCCCCAGAAGAATAGACAGATATGAGTGGCAGAAGCAGGCATTATGGACCACTTAGAGCTTGGCCAGAATACATCCTAAGCCATCACCAGGCATCTTGAACTTTTGTCTTGCCACTGGACTTTGATGACTCTGGAAGAAAGAGTGAGGCTGGTGATTTTGTGCAGCTCTGACTCATTTAAGCTTAATTTAAGTACAAGCCGAAGACATCACTCATACCATTTTACATTTTAAATCTTCATCCCAAATATTCATATGGACTATTTGTGCCTTATCTATGGTAAAACCTTCTGAGTTCATATTAGTTTGATTAGCCACAAGGGTGCACACTAACACATTGACCCAGACATTGATGTCATTTTAGGTCTTCTTCAAGTAGGAAGGACAACAATCAACCAAGAACATTAGTGTTTGGTGGCTCAAATTATCTTAGGCACCCATCAAGTCTGAGAGGCTGTGGAAATAAAATTAATATATAAGAACTAAGTATTATATTTTATAAATTTTTATTAATAATAAACTAACATAAAAAAGCTAACTAAAAAGGTACTAACTCAGCCACACTTGTGAAGAAGAGAGAGAGAGGGAGGAGCTACAGAACTTATAAAACAATAGCATGACCACACAAACGTGGAGGCGCAGGAGAGATTAAAGGGAATTTTGGGAAATACTAGGGGACTTCTGGGGGATGAAGTCCAAGGTTCAAAATCTCCATTTATACGAGGCATAGATTCCATGTGGTTGGACATATTTTGTGCTCCTAGATGACCAGGAAACTTCAGGGAAGTCAAGGGCAACCAGGTCCTGTGATAATTAGATTAAGTCTACACTGCCCATCTTTAGATTTAATCACCAAAGGTGAGAACACCTCTAATTCTGGGAGGTCCATAACCCACATGGGCTAGAGTGGGTGACAAATCAGAATCAACTGACTGCCCCCTAGGCAGTACTATGAGAATCCTCTATTGTGATTGGACATGCAAATTAGGAGGGAGGTACAGGAAGTGACGCATAAGTGACCCCTTTAAAAAGAGGGAGTTGAGTGAGTGAGAGGTCTTTGGTGGAAGACAGTGTCTGGTGATGGACCTTTACTGGTTCATGGAGGAGTGTTGGAATGCTGAGACCCTGGTGAGACGGCTTTAAATATCTTCTTTGAATTCCACGTGGTGAGTTTAAAGACTGACTGAATCTTTCTGAACTTTTCTTAAGAAACTTCTTTTTATAGACTCTGTGAATGAAGTTTGCTCCATTCACCTCCGGGCTTTTGGCCCTTTGATCTACCTGGATTAATTAGTGAGATAGATTCTTATTTCCTTACTTCCTCTCTCTCTTCTCATGTAAATAAATTTCCATAAAAGTCAATTTTGACTTGAGATTCTTCTTTTTTTTAATTTTTTTAACATTTATTAATATTCATTTTTAACATGGTTACATGATTCATACTCCTACTTTCCTCTTCACCCCCCACACTCCTCCCCCACCCATGCCAACACACATTTCCACTGGATTTATCATGTGTCATTGATCAAGCCCTATTTCCAAATTGTTGATAGTTGCATTGGTGTGGTAGTTTCGAGTCTACATCTGCAATCATGTCTGCCCCAACCCATGCGTTCAAGCAGTTGTTTTTCTTCTGTGTTTCCTCTCTTGCAGTCCTTCCTCTGAATGTGGATAGCGTTCTTTTCGATAAATCCCTCAGAGCTGTCCTGGGTCATTGCATTGCTGCTGGTACAGAAGTCCATTGTTGAGATTATTCTTAATTGAGGATTGATAATAGTTCAATCCTCTGGTTACCATCTTTTAATATATTGAACCCAAAAAACCCCTTTTTCCCCCTTACAGTCCCCAAAGCATATCTAATATGGAGACCTACCCAATGTTGGCTGGGAGGGTGGAGAGGGAAGCTGCCATCAGGGAAACTAAGGCCAATCAGTTTCTGAGGGATGCTTTGTCTTTTCACAGCATGTCTGTCTGGAAGATTTCTACCCCCAACTAGATACATCTCAGGTGGACTTCAAATGTTCTTCATTTGATGAATGCTTGAAATGCTAGATGGAGATATTTCTTTCTGGGCAAATTGCTACTAGACACCATGATCTATGATGGGGAGAAGGAAAAAGAAATACCCTAACCTCCCCTAGCAGTCTCTTCTATAAAGTACCTCCAAGGCTTCAGTGCTTCAAACTCTTGGAACTGATTCTAACTCTGGATAAGGTGGCTCTTTCCACATGAGTAAGCTGACTCAGGGAAGGGCTCTAATCCTCTGAGCCTCAATTTCTCATCTGTAAAATGAGAAGATTGAGTTAGATTGCTTCTGGGACCCCTTCCAACTATAAACCTATAACCTTTCTAAGTTTATAATTTATAATTATAAGTTTATAATATGACACCCACAATTTAAAGAGGAGTCAATTATACCTCAAATCAAATTCATGGTGGCAGGATGGTAAGTTAGAAAGAATACACTGAAGATCAGGAGACTAGTTCTACCTCTACCACTAATGATCTATTTGCTCTGATGAGTCATTTACCTTTCCTGGGGCTTAGTTCTCTTATTCATAAAAATGTCTTTGATATCTTCGGGTTCTAAGATTCTCACTATCAAGGGAAATCGGGAAGAATAATGTAAAAACTATTTCCCTGGAGAATTTTAAGGAAATAGAAGAAATGGGATGATTTTGGGCGAGGCCCTGCCAAGGCCATGTGTGCTAAATGGTCTGAGTCTCTTCATTTTGTGTGTCTCTGATTTCTTTTCCTACTGTTGGGTGTATACATTCTGAATGGAAAGGACAGAGTAAAAAGTCTGGAGATGGCTAATAGGAGTTGAAATCAAAATCAAAATTAGAGCTGACTCAGAGTAGAATAGAATGCTTAGGATGCAGCAGGTCTCTACTCACTGGAAAAGGTGGATGACTACTTGACATTTATATTGTGGAAGGCCTTCTCATTCTGGTATGGGTTATATTAAGTGGACAGAGATGGGCTCCGTGGTCCCCTCTAGCTCTGAAATTCTATAACCTTTAGCTCTAAAGTTTTGATAGACACCATTTCCCTTCTACTGATATTGATTTCTCCTTAACAAATCACCCTCTATTTCCTCTCTCATCTCCCACCTCTCTTCCCTTTCTCTTTATTACCATTACTTGAAAATAACTCATAACCCAGAAAGGGAGTGATCAAATGTTGCCGTTAATAAAGTGAATGCATCATCGAACCCTGGAAAGGTCACTGTATTTGGAATCAAAGAACGTGAGTTTGAACTTTTTCCAGCTCTTATAGTATTATCTGAATGGCATGAAGCAAATCACTTAAGCTCACTGGATCCCAGTTTTGCAAAATGAGAGGGGTGGTCTAGATGGCCCCTAAGACCTTTTCTCACTCAAAGTCCAGAATCTCAATAAGCTAAAGTATAAAAAAAGCAAACTGTTCATCCCCTGGGACCGTTGCTGCTTTCACATCTACTTCACCATAATTTGTAACTTTCCAGCGTGGGAAGAACAATAATCAAAAAGGCTAGAGTTCAATTGTTGGCTCTGCTACTTATGTTGTGACATTGAGGTAATGTCACAAACTCATTGTGTGTAAAATGGCAGGGCTGGAGATGAATTCCAAGGCCCTTCTAGATATATCTTTTCTTTTCTTCTTTTTTTTTAAACCATTACTTTCTATCTTAGTATCAATTCTAAGACAGAAGGGTTAAGTGACTTTCCCAGGGTCACATAGCAAGAATAGATATGCCTTTTTTTTCTTTTAATCTTTACCTTCTGTCTTAAAATCAAAACCATGTATTGGTTCCAAGGCAGAAGAGCAGCAAGGGTTGGCAACAAGGATTAGTTAAGTAATTTGCCCATAGTCACATAGCTAGGAAGTTCTAAGGCAAAATTTGAACTCAGGGCCTCCTGTCTCCAGGTCTGGCTCTTTATCCACTAAGCCACCTAGCTGATCCTTAGATATGATAGAGATAGATTTTATCAAAAAACTCCACTCTGATTTTTATCTCAAACCCTTATAAGGAGGAACTTTTTTCTAAAGTTGGGGGCTGAGGGTGAGAGTTCAGGCTGGAGATTTAACTAAAAAGCAGTGCCATGTAGTGCTTAGAAAAGAGTCCTGAAGACTTCTCTCTGGCTCAGTAAAGGTGGGTGGGTTGAATGGCTTCTTAGACGTTAGCAATACTAACAGCTTACATTTATGTAGGCTTTGTAAGGTTTAAGTATTTTACATAAATATCACATCTAATCCTGGGAGCAACCCTCTGTGACTATAGATGTAATGTGATGTGATGATATGCTATTATTCTCATCTCACTTTTATAGAGAAGGAAACCAAGTCTCAGAGGGTTTAACTTGCCCAGAGTCAAAAAGCTTAACTGATGTATCTAAAGCGAGATTCGAAACCAGGTCTTCCCAATACCAAGTCTACTATTTTCATGTCATCAGCTATTCAGAGTAAAATGGGTCCAAAAGACATTTAGGTGTTTTCCTGCTATTCTATGGGAAGGATTTGTCCTAAAACTGACAATAATACCTTGTATTCTCTTTCCCCTCACCCCCAAGTATGCCTGGTCATTTGGCATCATGGGAATTTGCTCAGCCTCTTGAAAAGGTGGTTCAATTCTATGAAAGTCTCATGGAAACTGTTCATAGGTTAAATTGAAATCAGACTATTGGCAAAGCACCAAGCTCTGGTGAAAGATTCCTGTATGGTCTTAATAACTGGGTTCCCGGTCCAAGTCAGGAAAGGCAGCCATAGGAGAGGAAGTAAGGATAAGTTCTCCTCAGAGTCTAAATCAAAAATTCCATTTCTCAAGTGAATATCTAGTTAGCTTTCTCCACCTCTCAAAGACCCCAAGATATTCCCCACTGATCAGCTTTCACAAACAAGGGCCCTCTACTTCATTATCACTTTTTTTTTCCCTCCTGAGATAGAATTTTAGTTACTGTGCCTTGTTGTGGATGAATAATGAAAGAGGCCAGAGAATGGAAAGGAGTGTGGGAGAGATGCTTTTTTGAGGTTATGAAACTGTCCACCAGTGAATGTTGATGATGTAGGTAGAATAGAATAGAATAGAATAGAATAGAATAGAATAGAATAGAATAGAATAGAATAATACCAGATAGATATTGAATAACCTGGACTTGAGACTTCTTTTCCTTTCTTACTTTACATTAATAATTATTTGTACCTTGGCATTGCTCTAGACAACATGAAGAGTGACATGACATGACCACTAATCAGCCAAAGACACTCAAGTGAAAGATGTGAGAAAAATCTTGAGGTCTTTGTACAGCCCAATGAGCTGGAGTGATTGGGAAAGTATTTCTAGAAGCAAGTAGGTAGTTAGAAAGGTAGGGAGAGTATGAATAGTAAGGGTGAGAGGTGAGAGTAATTAGGTTTGTATTTTAAAAGTACAGTGGGGGGGGGCAGCTGGGTAGCTCAGTGGAGTGAGAACCAGGCCTAGAGACGGGAGGTCCTAGGTTTAAATCTGGCCTCAGACACTTCCCAGCTCTGTGACCCTGGACAAGACACTTGACCCTCATTGCCTACCCCTACCACTCTTCTGCCTTGGAACTATTACACAGTATTGATTCTAAGGTGGAAGGTAAGGGTTTAAAAAAAAAAAAAGTACAGTGGGTACTATTCAAGCCATACTTGCAAGGCTGGAGCCTAGAGGCTGAAGAGAATTGTTCTGGGAGCCACTATAGTCCCAAACTACTTAGAAATTTTATTCATTTAACAAAAGAATTTTTCCAAACACTAACTCTTTATAAATCATTGTACCTACATGTTACCCACTTCAACTAAATCTTAGAAGCACGCAGAAAGCATCACCCTTATTGAAGTTCAATTATTCAGTTCTTTGAAGGCTCCTCATTCATGTGAACTTTTTCAGTCTGCAAAGGGAAAGACAAGGGAGAGACAGCTCTGGAATCATAACAAGGGAGAGACAGCTCTGGAATCATAACAAAGACTTTGCTAGTTGCCTTTTTTCTCCCTGTGGGCATATAAAAATATTAGCCAAGTTCTATGTGTGTTGCATTAGAGGTTGGTCTCTTTTTAATTCACAGAATAAGTGGACCCTTTCTAAAATTTTTGCTTAGAGCTTCAGAATTTATAGCTATGCCATGGTTGGATGCCCATATATAGCTAGAGTTCCTCTGGGCAACTTCTTCAAATTGAGCCTGGATTCATGGGTTTAATCCTTAGATGGCAGATACTACTCTCAGGTTCTAGAGATAACCTGCAAGTAACCACTCCTAAAAGTATAGGTCATGAGCCCCCACCTCTCACTACTAGTAAGCTTATTTCTAAAAGTCAGCTGGTTGACACAATTAGCTCTTAGCAAAAGCTTTTACTAAGATGGCAAAAACAAAGCAAAAAAGATTTATCAAGTACTTTCAATGTTCCAGGCACCATGCAAAGCAGTGGGATACAAAGAAGGGGAAAAGACAATCTCTGTTCTCAGGGAGCTGATAGAAATGAGAGACAACATGTAAACAACTATGTGCAAACAAATTATACACGGAATAAAGCAGAGGGAAGGTGCTAAAGTTAAAGAGGACCAGGAAAGTCTTCTTGCAGAAAATGGAATTTTAGCTGAGATTTGAAGGAAACCAAGAGTTAAAGATGAAGGAAAGGATCCTAGGAATGAGGAACAATTAGGGGAAATATCCCAAGTTGAGAGGTGGAATTTATGTTCTAGAATAGCAAGGAGCTCACTGGATCATAGAATATGTGGAGGGGAGCAAAGTTGGAAGATTATAAATGTAGGAAGGGGCCACTATAGGAAGAGTTTTAAAAGCCAAAGGCAGGATTTAACATATAACCCTGGAAGTGACAGGGAACCACTAGAGTTTATTGAACTGGGGGTGTGGATGGGAAGGGGTGGCATGATCACACCTGAGATTTAGGAAGATCAATTTAACAAATGAGTTGAGAATGGGCTGGAGTAAGGAGAAATTTGAGTCAGAAAAAATAACCAGAATGCTGTTGAAGAGGTCCAGGCATAAAGTGACAATTGTCAGAGGAAAGGGGCCATATATGAGAGGAGTTATTAAGGTAGAAGACGATGAACTTGGCAATTTTTCAAATGGTACCTTTAGGGAAGGTCTTGGTATAGTTGAATATACTTCAAAGGACCTACTTTTCTACTACATGCACTCAACTGGCTGTGGGCCCTGGTACACAAAGAAAGTTGAACTATGCTTAGCATAGTGCCCCAGCACAGAACAAAGGCTTAATAAATACTTGTTCATTTGATTTGCCTATAATATCACTTTATTAACGACAAGAGATTGCCCTCAATGACCAGCTTTCATTCTTTCTTCTGTGGGTTTTAAATGATTGTGCAAGCTGGAGAACTACCTCTCCCAGCATGCCCCAGGAATCCCGCCCCTCTACTTCCTGGTGTGGGATTGATCTTGAGTGGACCTGTCCCATGCTAGAGGAGGGACCACACACACACACACACACACACACACACACACACACCCATTTCCTGACATAGGGTTGGTCCTGAATTGGATCAATCTCGTGCAGGGGAGAAGCCACACCCCCTGGTTCTGGGCATAGGATTGGTCTATATAAGATCCAATCCTGTGCCTGTGAGGGGCCTTTGAATCTTAGAAGATTCAGAGGGAGTTCTCTAGTTAATTTCAGCTAGGGAACTCCAGTGGTTTTTTTCCTTGAATAAAGTTTTATAAAGCGATCAGAGAGTCAGAAAGTTTTTCTTTTCAGTCCTCATATTTCTCATGCTCTATGCATATCTATATATCTCCCTGATATGATGAAATATCTAAAAGCATCATGGCACCATCTAAGAAAGACCAGAATACCTGGATTTAAACCTAACTCGACCACTTGTTATCATCTCATGAAAATCATTTAGCTTTGCCAAGACTTAGTTTACTCATTTATAGAAGGAGATTGGGCTAAGTGATCTTTAAGGACTCTTTTAGCTCTAACAATCCACAATTCTGCCCTTCAAGTTGACTCATAGACCCTTCAGAAAAGTCTAAAGATAGCATTAGTTTGAGAGCCAGGACACGAACAAGTCCAAGTGATGCCTGAACAGTGCCCTGGAATAGCTCAGATTAGGGAATGGATATCAGTTTTCTTGTTTCTAATATGACTGACTGTCCTTGGCCTATGTGAGAATGCCCTTTTATGTTATGTGTAAGAATGATTTATCTCTTATTTAAGGTGCTTTCAATTTGGTTTGCCATTTCTGTGGACAGCTGGGAAACTTGCTCTATAATAATTGAGGAATATATTTTACTGCTAATCTCTTCTAAACTTTATCTTCTGGGGACAAAGGGAACAAAGAAGGGGTGGGTGGAGATGGATCCAGTAACAACTGACTTTCCTTAACAGGTCCGGGTTGAAAATCAAGGCTATAAAGGGGATTTAGATATGGCTAGGGGGAGAATTCTTAACCAAACAAAGGATAGAAGAGATCACAAAGAGATATAAAATAGATAAAAACTGGGATTACTCAGAGTTAAAAAGCTTTTTCATGAGCAAAATTAATGTGGCTAGGGTAAGGGAAACTTATCTGAGAAATATTTGTATCCAGTATCTCTCATAAGACTTTAATATCAGAAATATATAGGGAATTAACACAAATATTTAAGACCAAGAACCATTCCCCAATGGATAATTGGTCAAAGGACAGGAACAAATAGTTCATTAGATAAGAATGGAAAATTGTTATTGCTCCAAATCACTAATAATGAGAGAAATGAAAATCAAAACAACTCTGAGATTTCATCTCATATCTAACAAATTGGCAATGATGAAAAATGATCAAAATATTTAATACAGGAAATGTAACACGTTGAAATATCTGATAGTGCTGTGAATTAATCCAAACTTTCTGAAAAAACAATTTGTGAATAAAAATATCCACACTCCTTGACCCAGAGACTCTTCCCCCACAGAGGTGAAAGATAGAAAGAAGGCTTCCTACTATTACAAAAAAATCACAGCACTTTTTGAGGTGGCAAAGAATTAGAAACAAACTAACTACACAGTGATGGGGGGGGGGGACTAAATAAAGCATGGTATATGAATATAATTGAATGTTGTTTTCTGATGAGAGCTATGAAATCTGAAGAATTCAGAAAAACCTGGAGAAGCATAAAAATTAACTGATACACAGTGGGATATCTATAAGAAAAGAAAATGACATGTACAATTAGTGTCGTTCAGTCATATCTGACTCTTTTATCATCCCATTTGGGGTTTTCTTGGCAAAGATCCTAAAGGAGTCTGCCATTTCCTTTTCCAACTCACTTTACTCATAAGGAAAGTGAGGCAAAACAGGGTTAAATGACTTGTCCATGGTCATACAGCTAGGCGTATCTAAGACCAGACTTGGTTTCAGAAAGATGATCTTGTCTAACCCCACTTCTGGCACGCTATCCCCTGTGTCTGTATATCTATCTATATGATTAGTGCAATAATGTAGATGAAGAAAACAACAAAATAAAATTTAAATATGTGTAATTATAATAACCAAAACTGGCCCTGAAAAAGATTTGAGATAATGTACTTCCTTCCTTTTCTGCAGAGATTTGAGAGTCCACAGGTGTGTAGAATTCCATTAACTGGGACACAGATGACATGTTGGTTGGTTCTAATGAACTGATGTTTTTCCTTTACTTTTAAAAATCTTTTTTTTCCTACTGAGTATGGAAGAAGGGAGATACATTTCAAAATGAATGTGATGGGGACAGCTAAGTAGCACAATGGTTAGAGCATTAGGCTTCAAGTTCAAGGTCCTGGGTTCAACTCCTACCTCAGACACTTCCTAGCTATGTGGCCTTGGACAAGTCACTTAAGCCCAATTGCCTAGCTCTTGCTATTCTTCTTAGAACAGATACTAAGATAGAAGGTAAGGGAGAAAGAAAGGAAGGAAGGAAGGAAGGAAGGAAGGAAGGAAGGAAG
>NC_058131.1:461770185-461782257 GCF_016433145.1 Gracilinanus agilis
AGAAAGAAAGAAAGAAAGAAAGGAAGGAAGGAAGGAAGGAAGGAAGGAAGGAAGGAAGGAAGGAAGGAAGGAAGGAAGGAAGGAAGGAAGGTGAGAGTAAAAACAAAAATATCAATAAAGCTGAAAAGGTGGCTATATGTTATAAGAAAAAGAATATGGACTTTAGTCAAAGGATCTGGGTTCAGATCCTGCCTCTGATGTTTACTACATATGTGACCTTAAAGAAGTTATACCCTAGGGTTCAATTTCCTTATTTGTAAAATGAGGGGGTTGGCTTCTAAAGTTTCTTCCAGCTCTTAACCAATAATTCATGAAATCATAGGATTAACTGACACTATACTCCAAAAATTAAAAAAAAAAAAACTGACACTATTCTCCAAAGAAAATAAATAAATATAAGAATAATTACTAGCCCTGAGTTAAAGCCATGATAAATGGAAACACTGTTGTTGTTTAGTCAATTGGTCATATCCAACTTTTTGTGACCTCATTTGGGGACAAAGATACTAGAATAATTTGTCATTTTCTTCTCTAACTCATTTTACAGATGAGGAAACTGAGGAAAAGTGAGTTAAGTGACTTGCCTAAGGTCACACAACTAGTTAAGGGAATGAGGTCAAATTTGAACTCAAGTCCTCCTGCCTCCAGAACCAGTACTTTCTTTACTTCATCACCTAGCTGTGTAAATGGAAGTATATATGGAAGTATAAATGGAAGCTGTATAAATTGGAAAATATAATTTTGATATAACATAACCTCCAGGAAGAGAATTCCTCTTCCCCATTCCAGCAGCAAATTCCTCCTGTGGCTTTTTTTTTTCCAGTACAAGTTCCAATCTGTATTATTTGTTCGGTTTGCCAATGACTCCAAGATCTTACTACAAGTAGAAAATAATTGAGATTTTAATGGCATGAAAAAAGTCCTGAACAGGCTATGAATTAGTAGACAAACTTAGAAATAACTTTAAAAAAGCTTCTTTCCACAGAATTGCCAGGTATTTCCAGTCCAGTGACTGGCCCTGCCTCCCACTACCAGTATACTTCTAATCTGCGGTTCTTGTAGGCTGCTAGACAGCTCAATGTTGAGAATGTTGGTTGGATTAAATCAAGTTTTTACTAATTATCACTAAAAAGGAAACTGTATTTTGTATAACTTGTTTGAAAAACTAATAATGTTAACTGAGAATAGATCATAGAATATACTTCTTGTGTAGGCTGAGGTCCTAACCAATTTTATGTCAAAGGACTCCTTTGGTGGTCAGGCGATTCCTACGATGCCTACGAACCCCTTCTCAGAATTATGCTTAAATAACGTTGAAGGAAATGCAAAATTTCAGTTAGAGGCTAATGAAAACAAGGATGTCTTTTTTTCCCATCCAAGCAATGGACCCTCTTGGAATCTATCCATGGATATACAGAATAAGATCCTCTGCTTTAAAGAAAAAGGACAGGGACTATTTGAGCAAAATGTTGAAGATAATATCAGAAACAATCACTGCTCTGGGCATTTTGGCTTCACTGTTTTTCTTTGTCAAACAGCAAGATTCATTTTTGAGGAGAGTAGGAGGGAGGAGATGGAAGAGTTCAAGAAATGACTGTATAAAAACAAAAGACATTTATAAGACTTATTTTTAAAAAAACCTCACTATGTGCCCCAGTTGAAAAAAAATTTCTTACTCTATTGCCTCCAACAGGAGTAATCCTTATGCAAGGTGGATGACCGACTGAAAAGATAACAAATTCTGCAGCCTTAGAAGGAAAGTCTGCATCCTTGATTGGACTGAATTCAGTTAGCTTTTATTGACTTACAGCATTTTATATGCTCCATGCCGTGGGGATATAAAAGGAGGACACAGTCCTTGCCCTCCAGAAATTTGCAGTTTTGTTGGATATAGCATATAAATAGCTAAGTGCATGCAAGGCATAAGAGGCTTTGTGTATAATTAAGTGCCAAAGAAGGACATATAGGCAGTCTATTTAGGACTTCTGAGAGGGAGATGGTACTTAGAGATAAGATTGAAAAGGTGGAGAAAAGCAAAGAGAGCACAGAGCATTCTGGGCTGTGTGGTGTGTTTGGAGAAAAAAAGGGAGGTGGGAGAGAACAGGAAACCAAAATAGTGGAATTCAGAGTGGGTATGGGAAAAAAATTCAAAATGGATTGTTAAAAACCTATTTTATCATCTCCTTTCCCCTTAAGATAATGAGAGAAGCTGTTTCTATCAAGGATCCACCCAGGTAGGTGGTAGAGTGAACAGAGTGCCAGACTTGGAGTCAGGAAGACTCATCTTCTTGAGCTTATTTTACTGTGAAAATATTTCACTTATTTTACTTTGTGACCCTAGGCAAGCCACTTCACCCTATTTGCCTCAGTTTTCTCATCTGTAAAATAAATTTTAGAAGGAAATAGTGAACCACTCTACTATCTTTACCAAGAAAACTCCAAATAGAGTCAAGAAGAGTTCAACATGACTGAAAAATGACTGAACAACAATTATTTCTTCCAACTTTAATTGATGCAGAAGTCAAGTTTCCTTTGAGGAAACCAGGAAGTTAATGGCAATTGGTTAATTCATTAGTGTTCTAGTGCTCAGAAGATAGCTTCCTTTTCTTCAATGACAAATGGATACTAAGCAAATGGTTTTTCCAATTAGCAGCTACTATTCTTTGCTTTTTTTTCCCTCTATGGTTTATTAATTTAGTTAATCAGATATCAAGGTGATGAAATATATGCCATAAAGTCTCAAAGGTCACCTAGTGAGTCCAAGAGGGTTTGTGATCTGCCTTGGTTGAGGAAGCACACATACCTTCAAAGTCACAGGACCTTGGAGTATTCACAGATTCACCAACCTCAGACCTGAAAAGGACCTACATGGCCATTGAATCCTCACCTGTACCTGAGCAAGAGTCCCTTCTCCATCATCCCCTATGTGTGTTCTTCTATTCTCTCTGCTCAAAGACACTGGAGATTTTCAGTTAAGTATCCTAAACTTAGTTACCATCAAACATTTGAATACACATACAAAAATAAGAAATAATCATGCACAAAATTATAAGCTCCATTACTTTTGATTTGTTAAAAAATACACAGATTAAAATTTTTAAGCCCTTACCTTCCATCTTGGAATCAATTCTATGTATTGACATAGTATTGATTTCAAGATGGAAGACTGGTAAGAGCTAGGCAAAGGGGGTTAAATGACTTGCCCAGAATCCCACAGCTAGGACATTTCTAAGGCCATATTTGAACCCAGGACCTCCCATCTTTAGCCCTGGCTCTCAATCCAATGAGTCACTTAACTGATCCCAAATGCAAATTGGTTTTAACAAGATGATGATAATAATAAAAAACATCCTGCTTATTTCCATGTCTGACTTCTAATCCTTTTGGGTCTTTTTTCCAGATTTTGTTGCTATTTTTATGACATCTAGTTGAAGTCAGTGTATAAGTTGATCTAATTCTTTCTTTATTGTGAATCACTTCATATAAGTCTTCTCATATTTCTTTGTGTTCTTAATATTTTCCATTTCCTATGGCAGAACAATATTTTATTATATTCATATTTGTTCAGCCATTCCCCTCAAGCACTGGCACACATAGGTTATTTCCAATTTTTTTCCTATCGCAAATAATATTGGTAAAAATTACTTGTACAGAGAGGCCTTTCTCTTCCCTTCCCAATAACGTCGTTAGGGTAGTCCATATAAGTGATATCATTACTTTCTTCATAGTGCCACACTGGGAAGATACATTTCTAAAAGATAAATTTGCAGAGCTAAACTCTAACTATCCTTTAGGGTTCATCTGGCTTGAGGCCTGCTTTTTCTATGAAAATTTCCCCAAATCAGCTCTGCCCATAGTCAAATCTCCCTTCCTTCCACTCCTATGGTACATATATGTACCACTCATTTAGCATGTAATCAGATGTTATTTCAAATGAGAAATGGAAGCACTTTATTATTTCTTTGGTATTTTCCACAAAATTATATTTCAGGCGCCCAAGAAATACTTGTTGAATTGAATTGTCTCTCCAAGCTCCTTCTGGGTCTACTGGAAAGCAGCCTTGAATTCCTCCCTCTGCGGCCTTAGGAAATTACTGACTGCATCCTTTAGCTTTTTTTTTTTTTTTTTTTTTTTTTTTTTTTTTTTTTTTTTTTTTTTTATCCTGGGACTCCATTCTAGGAGCATAGGGCCACAACCAGTAGGCAATGGGACACACAGTCGCTCAGGGTCACCCAGCTGGGAAGTTTCTGAGCCCGGGTTTGAACCTAGGACCTTTTGTCTCTAGGCCTGGCTCTCAATCCACTGAGCTAGCCCAGCTGCCCCTACTTTAGGTTGCAGTTTCTTTAGCTTTAAGCTTGATAAATAATTCCATCCACTTTGCCACACACACACACACACACACACACACACACACACACACACACACACACACACACACACCCTCCTTCCCCCCTCACACACACACAGCTGTTCCTCAACCATTCCCAGCAACTGGCCTTTGGGAAATAAATAAATCTTGTAGCTTTGGAGATCCAATAACACATCCGGCCACCTGATGGGCCTCTTTAGTCCTTCACTGTCCACAGAGGTCATCGACTTCTTGCTTCCAACAAGCACCCTCTGCCTAGGTAGGAGCCTACCTTAACATTCCTGACTTGTCTCCATAGGTAGAATGGGTCAGAAGCCCAGCAGGAGGACTTCCTTCCATCATCCTGACCCAGTCAAAGTTTTTCTTATAAATTGTCATGTCCAGAGGAGAATCAGTCTACAATGCGATTCTTCTCTTGGGAGGTTGGAGGACTGATTAAATTGTTTTATTGTTAGCCAGTCTGTGCTAAGTAAGTTAAATAGATAAACTTTGTAGGTCTCCCCAGATTATTCCAGAGGCAAGACCCAGCAGCTTTCTCCTCAATCGTTAGAGGCCTCTGCCTATAGAAAAAGCAATGCTTATCTGAAGAAATGGTTTGATTTCCTTTTGAGGAAATTTCTTAGTGCCCTTGAGCCTGTCATGACTTAAATCAATATACTTAACAGCCTGATATAAAAATCTACTACCTTTTGAATATCCCAGCAACAGCATCTATTTTCTCTGTCCCATAAACACTAGAACATCCTGCAGCACAAACACCATCCTTACTCCCACCTTGAACCTCAGACAAAATGGCCAAGTAAGTGAAGATTGATGACTCTAAATCTATAGGGCAGTGCCCACCCACGACTAGTCCCAGGCTACCCCAAGCCTTTCACTATAGCACCCAAACTAAACTGGAGTCAAAAATGCCTGAGTTCAAATCCAGCCTCAGACTCCAAAAGTAAATGACTTATTTGGAAAAAGGAGTAGAGCACACAACCAGAATGCCATCTATACTTTTATACAAATCACTGATAAAAGTATTAAATAGCACAGGACCAAGAACAGATTTCTTGGGCCTCCCTATTGGAGACTTCCCATATTGGAATTGAAGGAAGGGAGGAAACACATACTTATTTTTGTTTGTTTATTTTTAAGTTCTTACCTTCTGTCTCAGAATTGATAGAAACTATTAATTCTAAGACAGAAGGGCTAGGCAATTGGGGTTAAGTAAGTTGTCCAGTGTCACAGAAGTTAGAAAGTGACAGGCTAGATTTGAACCCAGTTCCTCCCAAGTGGGAGGGGGTCTCAAAAGTAGACCCCACCAGTGCAATAAGTTCATGAAAACAGAGTTGAGGATCCAAAGTATAAGATAGCAATTTATTCTTTCAGGAAAAGGGACATTCTCCACTTAGGATGCTTGAGGAATGTCAAAGTATTGAGGTCAAAGACTCAATTTAGAGGGTCTTCTAATCATAGAAACTACTCCTCCCCACCTCCTTTTCTTTGTTCTGGCCAGGTGCCTACTCCATCCCTGAAGGCCTTTGACATTTGAAGTGGACAGGCCAAAGGTTTTGTTTTTAAAGGGCAGGGAGAGGTTCTAAAAGGAAATGGAAATACTAACTTTTACTTACTTTCTTGAAATTATTGGGGCAAAACACTAATTATGAGAAAGACACAGATTGTATCCCACTTACTCCCAACTGTCGGAAGCAAATTTCTCTCTTCATTATGTTGCCTTTTTTAATGTCATCTCTCAGTGACCTGGAGGTCAAACACCACTGAGTAAATTCAGGTATGGATAAACCCTCAGAGAAAGGAAGCTAAAGAACCAAGGAACCAAGGAGGCAGGAAACTGATTCTACAGGCACTGCCCACCCTGGGCAGCCCAGGCAAATTAAGAAACTATGATTGGTTCCTGAGATGTGACATGTGAGAGGTAGTGGGTAGAGAAAACAGCTTATCAGGGGAGATCCAGTAGGAAGTAAAGGTCTTTTGGCTGGAGCTGGAGAGCTGAAATAACCATTGTTGGGGTTTAACCACAGACCCATCATGGCAATCAATAGATGAGAAAGTTAAGTATCTCTCTACCTCTATCTTATCTTTCCCTCTCTTTACTACTACTACTACTTTGATTTAATAAAGTTATTAAGCTACTATCAGCCTCATAATTTTAAAGTATTGCACAACTCCTGGCCTGGCTCTTTATCCACGGACTACCTAGATACTCCCAAACAAGTATTTATTAAGCACCTACTATGTGCCAAGCACTGTGCTATGTGCTTTACAATTATTATCTCATTTATTCCTCACAACAACCCTGGGAAGTAGATGCTCTTATAGTACCTATTTTACACTTGAGGAAACTGAGGCAGGCAGCAGTTAAATAGCTTTTCCAAGATCATTCAGCTAATAAGTGAGGCTCACCTTCTCTCTCCATTGTTTCTCTCTCATTCATTCACAGAATTTCAAGTTAAAAGGGAGTTCAGGGGTTACCTACTTCAGTAAATAGCTAAACAGAAATTCCCTCTATAATATCTCAAATTCAACCTCCACTTGAAGATCTCTAGGAATAGGAAATTCCCTACTGAAATATTCATTTTTTACTTTAGGGTCCCTGAATTCTCCAGAAACTTGGTATTGTCTAGACAATCCCCACACCCTTGTCTAGGAGGCTGGAGTTCAGGGACTTCCAAATTCATGTGTTTCCTACCTATATGTTTGTGAACCTTGGGTGAGACTAGAAATCTGGGGTCTAAGAAAGCTCCTCTATATCTGCCCTACAGAGATATGCTGGTAAATGTTTAACAATTGGCTCTCAAAAAATGTTCACACCACATATTTTTCAGCTTAATCTACATTATTAACATTTTCTCCATCACTTTCTCTTTTTTCCCATCACTTTCTTAAGACAAATAATCAATAAAACAATAAATCATGCTCTGATTTTGTTGGTTGATTTCCAAGGTATAAATGCAACAAGAATCTTAATCTGGTGAGAGGTGGTTTTCATACATTCCTGGTTGCATGGGTAACATATATGGCACTATGCCTTTTCCCCTGAGGCTTTCTATTGTAGCAGAGGCCAGGTGGAGCTGGAGGGCTGAGGAAGAGGCAGTGAAGGGATTATATAAACCCTTCCTCACCAGGACCAAAGTAAGCTCCTCTCTCTGCTTTTCTCTGGTCTGCTCTCTCCAGATCTCATCAACAAAAGGTATGGCTCAACCAATCTCTTTTTCATAATCCTGCACAAAGTAAGTGAGACCTTAAAGAAATACTCTTTGAGGAGTTGATTCCATCCCTTCCAGAAAAAAAAGAACTCATTAAAACAGAGCCAGCCCTAGCCAAAAGTTACCCTCCCCTCCTTTTTCAAAATCTCTCCTCTGTAGGCTCAGCCTACCATAGTGCCTGGCAATGAAGCAATCATCAGGCATGTACCACACTTTCCATCAGGAGGGGCAAAGTCCTAGACTAAAGTTCACTCCACTGTAACCTTTCCAAGTACATCAAGGAATTCTTCTAAACAATTCCTTATATGTTTATCAAAACATATTATTATTACTGCTCTTGGTCTCTATGCTTGCATAATGGTAGGGAATTCCAGGTTCAATTCAGATCTACAATTGTTCAGTCACTTTTATTTTGAGTGAGTTACCTGAGACATTAAGAAGTTAAGTGACTTGTCCAGGACCAAATAGCCAAGGGGAGTCTTGAGGAAATCTGGGTCTTCCTGATAACAAAGCTGCCTCTCTTTTTACTGTGTTAGGCTTTCTTTCATTGAGTTATTTCATTGTATAAATGTCTTATTTCTCCTTATTTCATTGTATAAAAATATTTCATTTTATAAATGTTTTATTTCTCCTTAGTGAAGTATTTGGTCACAATGTCTTAAACCAAAGAAAACATTTTAATGATAAAAATTTCAGGCACTACAGTAGGCCAGGCCTACAGAGGAGAGATTTTGAAGGATTGTCAGAGAGGTTTCAGCTTTTGCTGCTACTAAGCCGCCATCTTGGTTCTGCCCTAGAGGAGAGATTTTGAAAAAGGAATGGAGGGGAGTTTTAACTAGGACTGGCTCTGATTTGATGAGTCCTGTTCTGGAAGGCTTGGATTCAACTCCTCACCCTCCCTCTCCTTCCCCAAAAAGTGTTCTTTAGGTGGTATCAAGTAGTCTTCTCAATTAATCAACCAATAAATATGTATCGAGTACCTTTTATGTGCCTGGCACTGTGCTAAGTGTTGGAGATTCAAAAGGATCTGTGTGGCAAAGCACTGGGACACAGAACAGAATTTTTTTTAACCTTAAGGAAATTTAGCAGGTGTTAAAGACCAATAAAACCTCTCTTATCCAGCTCTCAAGTCCATTTATAAGGTATCAGTGACTTATTTTATGCTTCTAAATCGCTGATATGGCCAGGCAACCTCAGCCAGAAGAACACTTTCATTTTCAAGTGGGAACATGATCCACACCACTCCTCTCCTTGGAATCCTGTTAGAGCACCTCCAACTTTGTTTTCACTCATTTAACAGAAAGTTCTTTTCTTTCTCAGAGTTGATCTTCCCTTAATAGGTGATTAAATGCCCTCCATTAGGTCAGGAGGGTAATCCTAGCTGTTGGCTTCCTGCCTTGCAGGTTCTTCTGTTTGAGGAGCTTGGTCCCTTCCCTGGAACTAAAAAAAAAAAAATTCAACCCATTTTAAGTCCAGGTTAGTTTATAACCCCTCTCCTCATTCCCACCTTTACCTGAGATAACCTAGAACCCCACTCTACTCCAATTAACTCTCAGGTGCATTACTTCCCTTGGCCCTGCCATTGCTCCCCACAGACCACTGAACCATGTTATATGTTTTGCTGCTTTCCCTTCTGGACCACAAGGCTTTTCTGTCAGTCTTTCTACAAGTATTATATCCCCTAAATCAAATGTGAGTTTATGAACAGCAGAGATTGTCTCATTTTTTAATCTGTATATTTTGAGTGCTTAATAAATGCTTTTTGAAGGGCTGCTAGGTGACTCAGTTGATAAGAGTACAGGGTCTAGAGTCAGGAAGACCAGAGTTTAAATCCAGCCTCAGACACTTACTTTGTGACCCTGGGTAAGTCACTTAACCTGTTTATCTCAATTTCCTCATCTGAAAATGAGCTGGAGAAGAAAATGGCAAACCACTCTAGTATCTTTGCCAAGAAATCCCCAAAGGGGTCATGAAGAATCAGAGAAGACTAAAAGCAACTGAACAGCAATAAGAACATAAATGCTTTTCTATCCCACTTCAGCACATTCTGTCTTGCACTAGAGTTTTTTTAAATTATGAATTTCATTACTTAATATGCATTACTTACTAGATTGAAAGGTCTTTGAAGGCAGGAACTGATCTTTATATATCAAAGGGGAAGCTGCAGCTAAATGGATAGATGGCTCACAGATTATACAAAAAGGAAAATAAAATACTTGATTTTATGATGGTAGCCCTCAAAAATATAAAAAAGGAGCTTGATTTTAGATGAGTTGTGTTAACAAATCACTCACTTCATACTGGTTGGAGGGGGAAAGATGACTTAGTATGACAATCACTAAAAAGGAAATAGATCTACAGGGTGTGTTTCCATCACTTTTGTCCCAACCAAGCCACCTCATTTTCTTCTCATTGCCCCAGAGTTGGAAGGTTCAGAATCCTATCTTGCTCTATCCCAGCCATAACCCAGAGTCCAATTTAGAGAAATTAGAAGCATTAGGATAAAAACTTGTCCACTGCCTCAGAACAGTGAGTCTTAATTATTGAACAACTGAAGGAGTTTAACGGGGAATTAGTTTCACTCAGAAAGTTTGTCGTCAGGAAAAGGTGTGGCCCATCCAAGGTCTGTATCAGGTCTGCATCCCAAACATCCATAAGATATAAAGTACTTGGGGGTGGGGTGGGGGTGGGGAAAATCACAGACCTTATTTTTTTTTTACAAAATGATCAAGAAAATATCAATAGTTTTTCCGGGTTAAGATGGCGGCAGAGTAAGAAGCAGCTCTTAACCTCTCCTGATCAAAACACACAAAACTCCTCAAGGGGACATAAAAAGAAGTCCAGACGAACGGAGGAACCCCACAACAGGGCACAGCGTGGAAGGTATGTGGAATCAAGGCATTTCCATGCTATAAAGGGGTGAAACAGCTCTCACTAAATCACGAGCTGAGCAACCACCCCACCCCCACCCCCTCCACACACAACACCTATAGCGCCGAAGCCAGCTAAAAAGAAATAGAGCAAGTTTGGGGCACTCATCAAGTCATTGGCAGCTCCGGGGCCTGTTCCTGAGAGCAGCAAGATTTAGGACCCCAAAAAGCTACAGAAAACACACAAACTCTGAGCATGGGAGCAGGCCGCAGAGAACAGACGCAGGGCGCAGAACGCAGGCTCAGAGCGCAGGTGCGGGGGGAGGCATGGGTGGAGGCAGACACAGCCACAAGCTAAAGCTCTGAAACCCTAAGTGGGGAACCAGTGCAGATGGGTATACGACTGTGGAAGCAGCACCCTGAGACTTGTAAAGAAACCTCCGGCAGAGGATCAAGCAAGGGGGTCCACCAGGGGGCTTGACCTTGGAAAAAACCAGAACTCAGACCTCAGGAGCCAAAAGACCGCGGACAGACCCTGAGCACAAGGATAAATCTGAGAAGTTGCTGGGCTAACAATGGCTACCCAGTCTCAGGAAGTTCAGAAGAGAAAGATTAACAACAAGAAAAAGAAGTCTTTAACACTCAACAACTTTTACACAGAGAAAATCCAGACACCAGAGCAAACAGAGGAGGAGAACAAACAAGCATCTGGACCCTCCTCAAATAAGGAAAATGGGACACAAGCTATGGAAGAGTTCAAAACTGAGATTTTGAGGAAAATGGAAGAGATCTGGCAAGAAAATAACTGTTTAAAAGGTAGAATCTTGCAAATGGAAAGTGAGGCTCAGAAACCAAATGAACTGATAAGCAAATTGAACACCAGAAATGACCAGATTGAAAAGGAATACCAGAAGATTATGGCCGAAAACCAGAAGATTATAGCCCAAAACCAGAAGATTACAGCCGAAAACCAAAAGATCATAGCTGAAAACCGAAAGATTATAGCCGAAAACCAATCCCTAAAGGCTAGAATTGAGCAATTAGAAGCTAATGATCTCTCAAGACAACAAGAACAAATAAAACAAAGTCAAAAGACTGATAAAATAGAAGGAAACATGAAATATCTCAATGAGAGAGTGACAGACCAGTCTAGAAGAGACAATTTGAGAATAATTGGTCTTCCAGAAAAACCAGAAATTAATAGAAACCTGGACTCCATACTAACAGAAATAATTCAGCAAAATTGCCCTGAAGTCTTACAACAAGAGGGCAATATAGACACTGAAAGGATTCATAGAATACCCGCAACATTCGATCCAGATAAGAAAACACCCAGAAATATAACTGCCAAATTCAAGAGTTTCCAAGCAAAAGAAAAAATCTTACAAGAAGCCAGAAAGAAACAATTCAAATATCAAGGAACACCAATCAGGATCACACAGGATCTGGCAGCCTCCACGCTAAAAGATCGCAAGGCTTGGAATATGATATTGAGAAAGGCAAGAGAGCTGGGCCTGCAACCATGGATAAACTACCCATCAAAATTGACTATATATTTCCAGGGGAAAGTATGGGCATTCAACAAAATTGAAGAATTCCAGGTATTTGCACAGAAAAGACC
>NC_058131.1:461782349-461785307 GCF_016433145.1 Gracilinanus agilis
AAAAGACCGTAAGGCTTGGAATACAATATTCAGAAAGGCAAGAGAGCTGGGCCTGCAACCACGGATCAACTACCCATCAAAATTGACTATATATTTCCAGGGGAAAGTATGGGCATTCAACAAAATTGAAGAATTCCAGGTATTTGCACAGAAAAGACCAGGGCTAAATGGAAAGTTTGATATCCAACCGCAAAAATCAAGAGAAACATGAAAAGATAAATAAGATACAGAGGGGAAAGAAAGAAAACTTATAATTTTTAAATTTGCCTTTTTAAGGGCCTCAGTGAGATCTAATTATCTGTATTCCTATGTAGAGAAATGTTATGTATAATTCTCTGTAGTGAACTCTATTCACTATTATAATATTCACTATTATAGTAATCAGAAGAATAATTCACAGGGTGAGGGTGGAACACTAAATAATCTAAGATGGCATGGGGGATGGGAAAGAGGGGGTAAATAGCAGGGAACACCAAGAGAAACTTCAGTGAATAAGAAAACAGAATATTCTATTACACACAAAGAGGGCATGGGAGGGAGAGGGGACAAATACTATTATAAGAAGGAGAGGAAGAGAGCATTAAGAGGTAATAATCAAACCTTACTCTTAGTGTAATCAACCTGGAGAGGGAAGAGTAGCTTTATTATCCATTGGGATAAAAAACTCTATCTAACCCTACTGAGAAAGTTAGAAGGGATAAACCAAGGGGAGCAGGGGAGTGGGGAGGTCAAAAAAAGGGAGGGGAGAAAGGGGAGGGAATTCATAAGGCCTTTAAAAACAAAAAGAGGGGGAAAAATAAGGGAGGGGGTAGAAAGGGAAGTTAATCAAGGGAGGGGATAAGGGATAGCGGCTCAATAGCAAACCACTGGTTTAAAAGGAAAAAGTATAAGGAAAAAGGGGGTAGGAATAGGGGAGGATTCGAAAATGTCAGCAAATGCACAATTGATTATTTTAACTCTGAATGTCAATGGGATGAACTCGCTCATAAAAGGGAAGCAAATAGCAGAGTGGATTAGAAACCAAAATCCCACCATATGTTGTCTACAAGAAACACATATGAGGTGGGTGGACATACACAAGTTTAAGGTTCAGGGCTTGAGCAAAATCTTTTGGGCGTCAAATGAGAAAAAGAGGGCAGGAGTGGCTATTATGATTTCTGACAAAGCCAAAGTAAAAATAGATATGATTAAAAAAGACAGGGAAGGTCATTACATCCTGATTAAAGGCAGTATAAACAATGAGGAAAAAGCACTGCTCAATATGTATGCACCAAGTGGCGTAGAACCCAAATTCATAAAGGAGAAACTGGCAGAGCTCAAGAAGGAAATAGATAGTAAAACCATACTAGTGGGAGATCTAAATATTCCTCTTTCAGATCTAGATAAATCAAACCAAAAAATAAATAAGAAAGAGGTAAGAGAGGTGAATGAAGTCCTAGAAAAATTAGATTTAATTGATATGTGGAGAAAAATAAATAGGGACAAAAAGGAATACACCTTCTTCTCAGCTGCACATGGCACATTCACAAAGATTGACCATGTTATAAAGCATAGAATCATTGCAAACAAATGCAAAAGAGCAGAAATAATAAATGTAACCTTCTCAGATCATAATGAAATAAAAATAATAATTAGTAAGGGCACCTGGACAGGAAAATCAAAAACTAATTGGAAATTAAATAATATGATTCTCCAAAACCAATTTGTCAAAGAAGGAATCATAGAAACAATCAACAATTTCACTGAAGAAAATGACAATGATGAGACATCCTACCAAACTCTGTGGGATGCGGCCATGGCAGTACTCAGGGGGAAATTTATATCCTTGAGTGCATATATTAACAAATTAAGGAGGGCAGAGATCAATGAATTGGGCATGCAACTCAAAAAATTAGAAAGCGAGCAAATTAAAAATCCCCAATGAAAACTAAATTAGAAATACTAAAAATTAAGGAAGAAATTAATAAAATCAAAAGTAAAAGAACTATTGAATTAATAAATAAGACTAGAAGCTGTACTTTGAAAAAACAGATAAAATAGACAAAGTACTGGTCAATCTAATAAAAAAAAAGGAAAGAAGAAAACCAAATTGATAGTATCAAAGATGAAAAGGGAGACCTTACCTCTAATGAAGGGGAAATTAAAGCAATCATTAAAAACTATTTTGCCCAATTTTATGGCAATAAATATAACAATTTAGGAGATATGGATGAATATTTACAAAAATATAAACTGCCTAGATTAACAGCAGAAGAAATAGAATACCTAAATAATCCCATATCAGAAAAAGAAATTGAACAATCCATCAAAGAAGTCCCTAAGAAAAAATCGCCAGGGCCTGATGGATTCACAAGTGAATTCTATCAGACATTCAAAGAGCAACTAATCCCAATACTATACAAATTATTTGATATGATAAGCAAAGAAGGAGTCCTACCAAATTCCTTTTATGACACAAATATGGTACTGATTCCAAAGCCAGGGAGATCAAAAACAGAGAAAGAAAACTACAGACCAATCTCCCTAATCAACATAGATGCAAAAATCTTAAATAGAATACTAGCAAAGAGACTCCAGCAAGTAATAAGAAGATCATCCACCATGATCAGGTGGGATTTATACCAGGAATGCAAAGTTGGTTCAACATTAGGAAAACCATCCACATAATTGACCATATCAACAGTCTAACAAACAAAAATCACATGATTATCTCAATAGATGCTGAAAAAGCCTTTGACAAAATACAGCATCCATTCCTATTGAAAACACTGAAAAGTATAGGAATAGAAGGACCTTTCCTAAAAATAATAAACAGTATATACCTAAAACCATCAACAAACATCATATGCAATGGGGATAAATTAGAAGCCTTCCCAATAAGATCAGGAGTGAAACAAGGATGCCCATTATCACCCCTATTATTCAACATAGTACTAGAAACACTAGCAGTTGCAATTA
>NC_058131.1:461790290-461827543 GCF_016433145.1 Gracilinanus agilis
TAGTCAAAATCAGAAGGGAAACAACAAATTGGGAAAAAATCTTTATAACAAAAAACTCTGACAGGGGTCTAATTACTCAAATATACAAGGAGTTAAAGCAATTGTATAAAAAATCAAGCCATTCCCCAATTGATAAATGGGCAAGAGACATGAATAGGCAATTTTCAGGTAAAGAAATCAAAAGTATCAATAAGCACATGAGAAAGTGTTCCAAATCTCTAATAATTAGAGAAATGCAAATCAAAACAACTCTGAGGTATCACCTCACACCTAGCAGATTGGCTAAAATGAAAGAAGGGGAGAGTAATGAATGTTGGAGGGGATGTGGCAAAATTGGGACATTAATGCATTGCTGGTAGAGTTGTGAAATGATCCAACCGTTCTGGCTGGCAATTTGGAACCATGCTCAAAGTGCTATAAAAGACTGCCTGCCCTTTGATCCAGCCATAGCATTGTTGGGTTTGTACCCCCAAAGAGCTCATAGATAAACAGACTTGTATGAAAATACTTATAGCTGAGCTTTTTGTGGTGGCAACAAATTGGAAAAGGAGGGTATGTCCTTCAATTGGGGAATGGCTGAACAAACTGTGGTATATGCTGGTGATGGAATACTATTGTGCTAAAAGGAATAATAAACTGGAGGAGTTCCAGGCGAACTGGAGAGACCTCCAGGAACAGATGCAGAGCGAAAGGAGCAGAGCCAGAAGAACATTGTACACAGAGACTGATATACTGTGGTAAAATCGAATGTAATAGGCTTCTGTACCAGCAGCAATACAATGACCCAGGACAATTTTGAGGGATTTATGGTAAAGAACGCTACCCACATTCAGAGGAAGGACTGTAGGAGAGGAAACATAAGAAAAACAACTGCTTGAACGCATGGGTCAGGGTGGACATGATTGAGGGTGTGGACTCGAAACTACCACACCAATGCAACTACCAACAATTTGGAAATTGGTCTTGATCAAGGACACATGACAAAACCAGTGGAAATGTGCATTGGCCATGGGCGGGGGGAGTGCGGGGGTGTGAAGGGGAAAGGAGGAGCATGAATCATGTAACCATGTTAAAAGTGAATATTAATAAATGTTTAAAAAAAAAGAAAATATCAATAACTATTAATACGCATGCCTCCCTTCTTATCTCTACCAAATCTTTGTAAGAATAACCAATGCACACATTGAAGGAATCATTAATTAAGGTTTAAGAAAGGACCAGGTAGGCTTCTGCCAATGATGTTTTAGAAAAGATCACATCTTTTATGGTCCCACAATTGACAAAAAGGCACAGGGGATATGGGATACTACTGGGTTTGTTATTGACTGTAAAAAAATTGATGAAGGAGAAAACACTACCTTAAAGGTTCTCCTTTGAACATTTCTCTCTTGCTTATGTGAAAATCATACAAACTTTTTTGAAAGATTTAACAACTAAAATGCCTTAAAAAAATCATTCTGATTATACATATCAAGCAAGTTATGAAACCAGATATTTGCTCACCAGAGGTGTATCCTTTATTGTCATTGAGTATATCCAGAGCAGAATCCAAATAGAAGGAAGTTTTCCTATAACGTGTAAGGGATTCTAGATGCCCCCATTTGTGGATGATCTTACTCTGATTTCCCCAAAGTCTGGAACATTTTGGAGCCTCCTACATGAGATCTAAAATTATTTTAAAGAGTTTTGCCCACTAATCCACACACACAGGAAAAATTTAGTGGCTAAAGCATGGCTATTGTCCAGACTATGATATGCAGTTGGACAGATGGCCAATGGGGCTAGTCCATCAGAATGCATGTTGTGGATAGATACTATGGACAATTAGTTGGGTTCAAAATTGAAAAGGGAGAGGAAAGTGAGTAGGATTGCTGCTAGGAAATTTTGCAGTGATTTAATGATAGCAAGCTTTCCTCTGGAACAAAGACCTGTTTTGTCAATATAATTTTTTCCTGGTGATGCTGTATGGTTATGAATCATTGAAAAACAGCGTCCAAAAATTGAAAGTTGTGGGTCATCCAAAAGGCAATAGAAAGGTATATGATCATCGCAAGCAAACTGCAACTTATTATGCAGCCTACTTTATACCAGAAAAGGAAATGGATTGTTTACAAAGAAAAGAGGAATATAGAGTCAATGGATGGCTCCTGGACTCCATTGATATCCACTAATCACAAGACAACTAGAGAACTCTCCCAGAATATTGAGTGCATTCGCCATGGAGAATTTATGAAGATTACAGACTAGAGCAGGGATTAGCAAACTACTTACTGCCGGACAGCCATATCTGGCCAGCATACAGCCCCCAGGGGGCTACAGTTTGCCAACCCTCTGCAAATCACTTAACCTCTGTTTGCCTAGGAGACAGCTAGGTGGCTCTATGGAGAGAACACAGGACCTAGAGTCAAGAAGACCTGGGTTTTGCCTCATACCTATCAGCTGTGCCACCCGAGGCAAGTTACTCAGTTTGCCTCACTCCACTGAAGAATGAAATAGCAAACCGTTCCAATATCTCTGCCAAGAAAACCTCATGGAAGAGTCCAATGAAGAGTCATGAAGACAGCTGAATGACCAAACAACAAGCCAATAAATAAATAACATTTTGCTGAATTGAATCTCTTTAACTGATGTAGAAACTCTGAACTTTCTGTTTTCTTGCTCAGTATTTACCAATTTGATAATATACTTCAGTTATCTGGCATTTCAAGAGAATAATCTGTTCCATATTATTAAAGTTTAACTTTTCAAGTGCCAACAGATTAAATGAATTTTTTAGAATAAAAATCTTTCTAGATAGCACTTCTCATTTCTTTTCTATTTTTTTAAATGTTTACCTTCTATCTTAGAATCATTTTCACGGCAGAAAAGGATTAAGGGCTAGACAATTGGAGTTAAGTGACTTGCCCAAGATCACACAGTGAGGAAGTATCTGAGGTTAGAATTGAACCCAGGACTTTCCATCTCCAAGCCTGATGTTCTATCCTCTGAGAAACCTTGATACTCCACTTCCCTGATCTCTAACAAGGTCTAAAGAATATAATTTTTAGTGACTTAGCACCCTCATTCCAAGCATTAATTACTGGACTATGCTGTAATACAGAGAGGCCCCCGAAGGCTGTTGGGTTCCATAGGCAGGGGAAGTGCTGAAGGCAGCTCCTATCATCTCAGGAGAACCAATGGAGAAATTTTCAAAGTGAACATTTACACCTTGGAAATCATGGGCAAATACTACAAATCAGAGCTTGATTTATTGTTTTGTTGATTGTTTAGACTTAATAAAGTTATGGAGAAAATGTTATTGATGAGGATTAAATTTTTAAATGTATCCAGCATACACTCCCCCTTCCCTAGCCAGCTATTAAACATTTATGAGTCCACCCCTGTGGCTATATGCCCTGACATTGCAGAGCTGTGTACAGTTGTTTCTCCTTTATATAAGGAAGCCCTGGGATGTGAGGGAAAATACAAAACTGTTTTATATCTTTTCTGTCTTTGTTTTGTTAGAGTACCACTCCTGAAGTCAGGAAAATTCTTCCTGAGTTCAAATATGACTTTGGAGTACTAGCTCTGTGACCCCAGGCAAGTCACTTAATAATATTTGCCTTACTTTCCTCATCTTCGAAATGGGCTGGAAAAGGAAATTGCCAACCACTCTACTCTTTACCAAGAAAACTCCAAATAGGGTTATGAAGAGCCTGAAATAACTGAACCATTACAATTGTTAACTCTTCTCTGCTGTCTGAATTTGCTGCCTCCACCAATTCTGATCTGGGTGGTTTCTTCCTCTATTTGTTGAGTTTGTTTTTTCGTCTTTTCTATTTTTGTTTTTGTTTTTTTGCCTATTGCTTCTCTCATATCTTTCTCTCTTCCATCTGAACATCCTAGAGCAACTAATGAAAACTCTACTTTCCTCCTAGTCAGAAACATGGGCACCAGACTACATAATCTTGCAATTTATCTCATGGCTTCTACTTTTTTAAGCTATTTTTGTCACTTCGCCAAGATTCTCTCTTCACTGCTAAAGATACTTATATTTTTAAACATTACACTAATGGTTTTGTTTCTGTTCCAGATACTTGATATTGCAAGAAGATAGACTTCCAGAAGGCTTCAGACCTCAGGATAACTTAGGTATTAGTGTAAAATTTTAAATTTGTGTAGTATTCAATAGGATGCTAGATTTAGAATCCGGAAGTTCTCTGGAAATCATTGAATTAAACTCTCATTCTGGAAATTATCAGTTTTGTTTATGGAATCTTCAAGTTTGTCCCTGGCCCTAGGAAACTTGCCTTAAGGGAAGTCCCAGACTGACCTTGTTTTAGCCTGAAGGAAAAACCTCAAAGTGCCCAATGATCTCAACTTAGATAGAAATGAATAGATATAATCAGATCTTAAGTACTTTTTTATCTTAGAAGTTTCTCCCATTGTATCAGAGGTCTCTCCCTGGTAGTCCAATCCTTGGCTGGATTCCTCCTTCCCTAGTGTCCATTGTGAAAGTCAATCAATTGAACCTTCCTGTCCTTTATTCCCTGAAAGGTATATAAGACCCCAACTTCTTCAGCTCATTGGAAAATCTCCTTTCAGAGGTGTTTTTTCCCTGGAGACATTATTCTTATGTTCCCAGAGCTTTGTCTCTGTGTAGTATCTAGAACTTGAATCTGTGTAGTGGCCAATTAGAGCATTGTCTTCTTTGTCCTGATTAAAGACTTATTCTTTTGTTGTGGAAAAGCTTGTTATTATTGGTTCTAGAGGGAGCTCCCTTAAAGAATTACCAGGTTCTGATGAATATCTTTAAAAATAGAGACCTTTATTGAGTTGAATGGCTGAGTTGCAGGTGCAGGTAAAAATTGCCTCCTGGGAGACAGGTGCAGGTCAAAGTCTGCCTCCCCAAAGAGAATGGGTCCAGGATTTTTATACCTTAAAGGATCAGAAATGGAGGTGGGGGGGTGGCTATATAAGTGATATGCCCATGTGAGGTGCCTTGGTGTCTGATATAGAAACACAAGTACCCTTGATCATAATAAAGGAGGGTGAATTGCATATTGCATATCTCAGGGAATAAATTGATGTCTGATCAACAAAGAGAAGGTACATATTTGTGCTTACCAGAAAGCTGGGGAATTGCTCCTGAAACAGAAGACCTTTAATCCTGCAGTTTGCATCAGGGCCCACTTTCCTTCACCAGCATTGCAGGCGATCAGGATTGGGACATTCCTCATGCATTCTTTGCCCTGAGATGCCTCTAGAGACTTGGAGTGTCCAAGGGACCCTGTACCCCCATATCACTTTCTAATTACTTTAGTGGTTATGTGCTTATCAAGGTTGATATTAGAGAATCTAAGGAACGAAGAGACTTGGCCAAGGTCATATATGTAGAAGATAGTCAAACCAGGATTCAAACTCAAATCTTCTAATTCCAAACCCATTGGACTCTTTAAAACAAAGCTACATTCCACTGTGTTGTTGTTTAGTTGTTTCAGTTGTGAGCGACTCTTCCTGACCCCTTTAAGATTTTCTTGGCAAAGATAATGGAGTGGTTTGCTGTTCTCCAGCTCATTTTACAGATCAGGAACTGAAGCAAAAAGAGTTAAGTTACTTGCCCTATTATGTCCCTGAAGCAGGATTTGAACTCATGAAGATAAAATATTCTTGATTCTTTTTTTTTTTTAAACCCTTACCTTCCATCTTGGAGTCAATACTGTGTATTGGCTCCAAGGCAGAAGAGTAGTAAGGGTAGGCAATGGCGGTCAAGTGACTTGCCCAGGGTCTTACAGCTGGGAAGTGTCTGAGGTCAGATTTGAACCTAGGACCTCCCATCTCTAGGCCTGGCTCTCAATCCACTGAGCTACCCAGCTACCCAGGTGCCCCCAGGATTCTTGATTCTAAATCCAGTATTCTATCTACTGTGCCATCTAGTTGCCCATATATTTTTTTACCTACCTTTCTATATCCTTTCTTTGTGCTTTTCCAAGGGCTTTCATATAATTAGCGAAGCAGTTTGGTGTAGAGATGTCAAACTTCTACGGCCCAATAACCCTGAAGTACTCCAGAGGAGATGAATTAGATTAAAATGATTTGGAAATGTTTAACAAAATAAGTTAAAATACAATAAAACACGATAATATTTAATTTGTGGCTTTCTAAGTGAATATGAAGCTCAAATGGGATCCATTTCTACTTCAGTTTGATACCACTGGTGGTAGGAAGAGTTGGTCACCAGAAAGATCTGGATTCAGGTTTCATTTTTGACATATTGACTATGTGGCCTTAAACAAGTCATTTTCAGTACTGGAGTTAAATCTTCCCTTATAAATTGCCAAGAAGGTGCTGACCTGCACCTTGTGTAAGGGTTTCCTTATCCAGGATTTCCTTTCACCAATATAATCACAAGGCTGGTCCCTAACCCTTCACATCAATGATCTCCTTAAAGTTCCTAACACCCTTTAACTTTGGGGAAAATAAAAAAATGATCTTTACAGGCAGGGGTAGCTGGGTGGTACAGCAGATAGAGTGCCAGACCTGGGGTTAGGAAGACTCCTCCTTCCAGAGTTCAAATCTCACCTGAAATACTTCTCAGCTATGTGACCTTGGGCAAATCACTAAATTGTTTGCCTCAGTTTCCTCATCTGTAACATGAACTGAAGAAGGACATGACAACCTACTCCAATGTCTTTGCCAAGAAACCCCCAAATGGGTTCATGAAGAGTTGAACATGACTGAAATGACTGAACAACAACAAAAATCTTATAGATGAGGTTTAAGAATGAGGCAGCTAAAACCCAGAGAGGTTATAAAACTTATTGGACTAATACAGAAATCTGCTAATTCCTGGTACCATGGACTTTCTGTAGAGGTAAAGGAAGTGCCATTTTTGGAAAGTCTTCAAGTGGAGACTGAATGACTGGTCTGGGATATTGTAGAAAAGATTCTTGTTGGGAATTAAAATCACTTTCAACTTATATTGTGATAATGCACAGGCAGTGGCAAATCATGGCTAGCAAGCTGCTTGGTCTTAGACTGGAAGACCCAAGCTCAAGCCTGACTTTGGGGATGTATGGCAGTATGATCTGGGCAAACTGTAACCTCTGAGTACCTCAAACTGTAAATTACAGAGACAGGGAATTACTCTGAATGTGAATTGGATGAGTAAGGTTCTTTTTACCAGTGAAATCAGAAATCTTTGGTTGTGTAACTACAAAAGTTTTAACCAGATATCTAGTATTGAGTTGTAAATATCCACAAGTAGTGTCCAGAAATAAAGATAGAAATATCCACCATTATAGAAAGTAAAGGAAATTATTCAGTGACCAGCCTGGAAGGCAAGATATTTGCATTTCTATGTGGTTGTAGGAAAATGAAGACTGGAAGAGTATTACATAGAGGAGAAAGGGAAGAAAAAAGGATATTTGTACAATTAAAACCCAAGAATAGATTTGAGACTCTCCCTAAAGGGAAAAGAGCTGGTTGTTCTGGATTCTTAGAAGACAGTGGCTCTCCAGCTTTCTGGTCCCAAGACCCTTTTACGTTATTAAAAATAATTGAAGACTCCCTAAAAAGCTTTTGCTTTCATGATATATATCTATATCTATATCTATCTATATATATACATGTATATATATACATTTATCATATTAGAAAGAAAAATATCTTAATAGTACTATGAAAATGATTTTGACCTTACAGACCTCCTAAAAGATTTCTCCCTATCTCCCACACAGGGTCCATATTTGGGGAGGAAAAGGAGGAGGAAGCTGCTTATTCTCCCAAGAATGACAGAATAGTGGGAGCAGCTGGGTAGTTCAGTGGATTGAGAGCCAGGCCTAGAGATGGGTAGTCTTAGGTTCCATCAGCTAGGTTTTGGATAACCTCCAAGTTTGTACCAGTCCCTTGAGAACTGGCCTTGGGGAATTCCCAGACTGACCTTGTACTTGAACAATAAGCCTTAAAGTACTCCAAGATCCCAGTTTAGGTGGGACTAATACACATAATCAAATCTTAAGTGCCCTTTTTGTCTTAGAATATTTCTCCCATTGTATCAGAGACTTCTCCCAGATGGCCCAGTCCCTCCCTGGAATCATCCTTTTGTATCCATTGTAAAGCATCAGCCTCTCCCTGATGATCTAGTGCTGGATCCTTAATTTTCTTTTGTCCATTGTAAAGCTAATCAATCATACTTCCCTGCCCTTAGTTTCCCAAAAGGTATATAAGGCCCCTATGTTCTATTATTCTTTGGAAAAATCCTCTTTGGAGATGAATTTCCCAGAGACACTGTCCCTAGAGCCCCAGGGCTTTGGTGTGGAGTGATATTAAGTGCTTGTTTCTGTGTGGCTGCCAAATCTTGACCACTGTCTCTTGTCCTGATTAAAGATTTGGTTTTATGACTACTTTAGTGGTTCTGTTTTTTTTCCAAGTTGACAGTTCAAATCTGGCCTCCCACATGTCCTAGCTGTGTGACGCTGGACAAGTCACTTACCCCTCCATTGCCTAGCCTTTACTGCTCTTCTGCTTTGGAACCAATACACAGTAAAGACAGAAGGTAAGGCTTGGGGAAAAAAAAATGACAGAGTAACAGAAATAATCTGTTAAAGATCATACAGTAGAGCACAGAGATGAAGAGAAGTAGTTGGTGATTCCCTTCTCAGTGGTACCAGGACAGCTATTCTGTCTAGGGTCAATAGAGTTCTGGGCCTGGAGCCAGGGAGACCTGAATTTGGATCAAACTTCAGACACTTAGTAGCTGTATAATCCTGGTCAACTCACTTAATCTTTGCTTGCCCCAGTTTCCTCATCTGTAAAATGGGGAAAACAATAGCACCTGCCTCCCAGCATTGTGTGAATCTAATGAGATCATCACTGTAAAGCATATAGCAGATTGCCTGTCTCATATTTGTTGTTGTCATCACAGAGTTAAGTGACTTGACCAGGGTCCAGATTTATTTATTTATTTGGGTTTTTTTAGCCCTTAACTCCTGTGTATTGGCCACTAGAATAGGAGTAGATGCAAATTTCCTGGAAGCCTCAGGCATTTTGGTAGGCATTTGAGGCACAGAGACCCAGCTAGGGGTCAGGGATTTTCTTCCCTTTGAGGGACCCACTGTAGCTACTCATAATTGAATTAGGGAATTATCTGGGTATGCATAGTTTAAAACCCAATAGAAGGCCACCGCCTATTTCTGGGGGGATAAAGGGTTTAATGCATGAGACAGGAGTCCATATAGTCTTCCCTTACAGTTTTATGGCAGTGGGGGTGGATAGCATGACTCCATGGGGACCCTCCCATTGAGGTGTTAGCTGGTTTGATCCCTCAATTAAAGCTGGGTGTTTTATTTCTCCATCCTCCTTAGAAAGATTAGGGAAGATCTGATTATCACATTCCCTTAGGGCTTGGTGAATAGGACTCAGCCCTAGATTTGCTCAGGGTGTTATTTTAATTGGGATCAGTGCAATCTGGAGGGCCTGGAACTAATCAATTCTTTGCTTACAAAAGCAGGATTATTACTTGTTCTATTTACCCAATGAGGGTCCACAAAGACTAAAAGGAATCTCTACCTTTTGCAGGGTGATAAGTTCCTAGAATCTATCACCAATCTGAGGGGAATGACTGCCACTACTGCTGGGCTCTGAGGCCTATGGGCTCAGGGGAACCTGGGGCTGAGCCCTGTGTTTGTGGGCAGGGCCAGCCTCCCAGGTGGCCAAGCTAGGGACCTGAGCATGCCCATGGAGAAGCCTCTATGTGCCATCTTTGGCATGCATGTCATAGGATTGCCACCATGGGTCTAAACCTACTTTCTACCAAGCAGGTTTCTAATTTTTCTAGCTATTTTTGTCTAATAATAGTGAGTCCTTACTGAACTAATTGGAGCCCTTGAGTATATAAAACACTGTATTATTATACTTGATTGTTTCTGGGTTTTGTGTCCTGAATTTATTCCACTGATTAATTTTTCAAATTTTTAAAACTGGTTTGATAGCTTTCATGAATAGTGCTTTGTAATATGGCTTGAAATCTGGTACTACTAGACCTCCTTTCATCCTATTTTTTTTTCATTATTTCTCTTGATATTCTTGACCTTTTGTACCTGAGAGGAATTGCATTTTTTTCCTACTTCTATAAAGCAAAATTTGTTACCTTGGTCTAGCCTTGGATCTATAAATTAATTTATGTAGTATTGTTACTTTTTATTATCTTTCCCTGGCCCAACTAGTGGCAATTAATCTCTTTCCAAGTATTTAATCTTCCTTTATTTCTGCAATGAGTATTTTGTAGTTGAATTCACATAAATGCTATGTGGCTTGGTAGGTGGACTCCCAGATATTTTACATATTCTATGTTATTTTGAAAGAAATTTCTTTTTCTATCTCTTTTTGTTGGGAAGTAGAACAGAGCACACACAGCCCTTCTTTTCCAGATGCTCTGAGCTGATGATGGCATTGTATATTAAGTAGGCATACATTTGTGAAGAAATCCAGGAACCAAAGTGGGAAAGTATGGTGAACATTGGGGTAAAGATCAATGGAGAGATAAATAAATACAATTTTTTCATTAGATCTAGAAATCAGAAAGAACAAATGTCTGAGTTTGGAAAAGATATTAAAATCTGGCACAGAGGGCATGATTTAGCATCGATGGGAGAACTGGATTTTCCAGACATCTGCTGGTGATATCTCTCTCTGCCAAAAGAAGAGAAGCTATTAACTTCTTGGCTTGCTTTAATGATACATTCATCCCTTAAAAGGCAGAGTCAATACCAAAAAAGGAGAAATTCTATCCTGCATCCAGTTCTCACAAACAGAGGAAGTTGCTGGGGTGGAAATGATGGGAATCTTGGGTCATGATGGGGGTAATAAGGAAAATGACAACTCCCTCCTAGAGTTTTTGATGGAGAAAAGGAAAGCCAGGAAAGGTTAGGCAGGGTCCCATGGACTAAAAGGTATAAGTAGAAAACATTCAAGAATGAAATTTGGAAAAGACAAAGGGAAACAATTCCAATGAGGAGGGAAAATGGGAGTTATCTGAAGAAAATAATTTGGATACAAAAGGAACTAACTAATAAACTTAATTTTTAAAAGATATGTACAGAATATAGAAGCAAAGGCAAGGGTTATGATTACAATTTTCTGAAGAGACTGATTTGAGGTAAGAAATATCAGTTTACTGAATACATATCTTTTTATTGGTGAGGCCAGCATCATAACTGATAAAGTGACATATAGATCTATGGTCCTCTTGGATGACCACTGACCACTGAAGATAGTTCAGGAAACTTAAATACAGTTCTAGGAGTTCATATTCAGTTCTCTCCTTGAACATCCCAAAACATTTCTAAATGGTGGATAGCTAATTAAAAGGTAGTCTATCAAGCCATCTAACCCTCCCTATCCCCACTGGTGGTTGGATAAGGGGTTTGTCACTCAGGAAAAGTGTCTTTCTCCCTTTCATTTATTAGTCAAGTTTGTTAAAAAGAAAGACACTTCTGGGTACTCCTAAGAAAAAAGACAATGTAAAGAGCTGTAAGACTGGATGGACTCTCTGACCCAGACACAGAAATACTCAGTAATTCTCCCTAACAAAACAGGACCTTTCTACCTTAGAGCCCTGATAAGACAGTACATTAAAAAGTAAATTCTCACAGTAATAAACTTAGACTTTAAAAAGATATTCACAGAAAATGGAAGCAAAGGCAAGAAATGGAAGTTGAATATAAGGGTATAAAGCTCACTTGAACACAATGACAAAGGGCTTTTAAGACGTTTGGGGTGAAAGAGAAGTTCAAAAGAAAGATAGGACTGTTGCTTGGGATGAATAGTAGAAAGACATAGAGGAGTACAGTAGAAAACAAACAAACAAACAAACAAATAAAAAAAAAAACATTGATTTCTGCATCAAAAAGACCTAGATTTTTAGCCCAGGTTTGTTGTTGGTGTTTTGCTCACTCCCTATGTGAGACTGAACAAGTCACTTAATTTCTCTTGGGCTTTAGTTCCTAATCTATAAAATGAGGGAGCTGGACTAAATGACTTGTAAGGTCCCTCTCTCATCTCTGAATCCTGTGATAAATGACTACAGAAGAAAGATGGCCTTCCTGAATTCTTAGTTTCCTCTTTGCATTGAACTTTGCATTTAGATGGCACAGTGGATAGAGAGCCAAGTCTGGATTCAGGAAGACTCCTCTTCCTGAGTTCAAATCTGGTCTCACACACTTATTGGCTATAAGACCCTAGGTAAGTCATTGAATTCTATTTGACTCAGTTTCCTCATCTGTAAAATGATTTGGGGAAGTAACTAGCAAGCCACTCTGTATCTCTGTCAAGAAACCCCCAAATAGGGTCTTGAAGGGTCAGGCATGATTGAAAACCGACTGAATCTATCTTATGAAAGCTGTTGAACTCATTTTCCCTGATCCATTATAGTTAGGGTTTGCCCAATAGCAGGTCCCAGACTCTGACTCTTTTTCAGTTTATATATATTTTGGACATGTACAACTATTATGGCATTATGTTAAAATTTTTTTATTTTAAAATATGTTATTTTATTTCTAAATCATTGATATCATTTGACAGATGCACAAGGATAGGAATGACCTAAAAAATACAATGGGGACTGGGGCAGGTAGGTGGTTAAGTGGAAAGAGAGCCAGGTCTGGAGTTGGGAGTACCTGGGTTCCAATCTGGTCTCAGACAGTTCCTTGATGTAGGACCCTAAGCAAGTTATTTAACTCCAATTGCTTTCCCTTACCACTCTTCTTCCTTGGAACTGATCCCTGATATTTGTTCTAAGACAGAAGGTAAGGGCTTAAAAAAAGGGGGGGGGGCGGAACTGAGAAGAAGTGAGAATGATGGAGTTAAATGAGTGGAGAAATATCAGGAAAGGGAAAAGTCATTGGAAAGAACAGATGGATGACCATACAGGATACAACTAGAATAACTGTGGTCATGATTATTTTCAATTTTCATAGTAGCACCCTCCCTTGTAATTGGCAGGTTGCTGGTCTGGTATGCTTCCTCCCTCAAGGATCCAACTTTCCTGGGCTTCTCCCATCTGCATAGCTTCTGCCTCCCTTGTTCCTCAGTCCCTCTTTCCTTCTGGGAAAAACTATAATTCCCCTCAGCTTCTTCACCAATAAGGGGGTTATACTACCATTGTCCTAAACCCAGAACAAGCTATGGAAAGCAGATGTAGTATAACCAAAGGAGGGAAAAGGAGAGTAGGCATTCCAGTCAGTCATGCTTCTTGGCTGAAATGACTGGCTCTACTTCTCTCCTCTGCTGTGTATATAAGAGCTACCTTGAGAGTGAGGGGGAAAAGTAAGATAGATAAAAGGAAAGCAGCCAAGTAGAGCTGATCTGAGATTAACTGTGTCAGGTATGGCCCTAAGACCTGTCTTAGATCTCTTCCTCCTGCTGTGTTGCTATGGGAAAACTGCAAAAAAAGGAAGCTACCTTTTCAGGGAGGAAGGGAGAAAGGGAGGGAGGAAATAAGAAAGGAAAGGAAAAGAAGGAAAGAAAGAGGGAGGAAAGAAGAAAGGAAAAAAGAAAAAAAAAGAAAGCACCAAAATATTTTTAAAATATATAGAATATATAAAATGTATAGAATAATAATATATAAAATATATAAAGTACTTAAATGTACTTTAAAATACATTGCAATTGAAAGAAGTTTACAATTTTATATGCAAATCTCTTTTTTTGGTTCTTTGAATGCTAAAATATTTGTGTTTGTTTTTATAAAGTTCATAATAGAAAGAAAACTTACATTAAATCTAAAAACAATGAGCATCAATACAAATTAACTTTTAAAAAGAAAAAGCAAGGGGCAGCTGGGTAGCTCAGTGGATTGAGAGCCAGGCCTAGAGACAGGAGGTCCTAGGTTCAAATCTGACCTCAGACACTTCCCAGCTGTGTGACCCTGGGCAAGTCACTTGACCCAATTGCCTAAAAAAAAGAAAGAAAGAAAAAGAAAATTGAAAAAAAAATTAAATATATGAATATGATGTGGGATTTGTGTGAGTGTGAAGGAAGGGAAGAAGAACATACTAGTTCAGCACAGTTCCTTGCCTGCTTTCCTATTCCTATAGAACAATGCCCTTTCTCTGACTTAACTATTCCTGTCTACTTTGACCACTATCTTTTTTTCCCTCAAAATAATTTTTATTTATTTTTTTGTTTGAAAAATATATTTTTAAATAGAAAAAAATCACAGAATGATCATATAATTAGATATTTTAGACTACGTACAGTCTTGTGTATATAAAAATATATGTTTGGCCACTATCTTCATGGGGCAGAGTCTAAGGGAAGCAGTAACTCCTTAAAGAAAGGGCTCTGTTGTCTTTTCACCAAAAGAACATAGCTCAAGGTCATCTCCGTTAGCATTGGTCAAACTACTACTAGACAGAAAACTTCTTAGAACACTTTCATTGTTTATCCCCTTGCCCTAGCAATTAATTGCAATTTTACTATTTTTTAGTACAACCCAAGACTGCTGGGAAGCTCTCTCTCTTTCTAAGACTGTGATAAAGCTCAACTCAATGCAAGTGAAGTTGTTTTTGTTGTTTTTGTTGTTTTTATCCCCATTCCTATAGATGACAGATTTCTGCACCCTTAGTAGAGAGAGATAGGGATGAGCATCTCTATACTAAGTTGACCATCCTATTCTGTCAATCACTGTCATTAAATCTCTGGGAACCATAAAGTGGAGATATCCCTAATAAGCCTTAGAGACTGGGTCTTTTTGCATAAAAAAGAGAAAGCTTGTGAGCCATCTTTGGTGCTAAATACTTGAGGGGATTAACGCAGGCTCTGGCTCCTTTCTCCATCCCTAACCTCCATCCCCTCTAGCTGATCTTCTCCCCTGTGCTTTTGTGTCATCCATATAGCTGATGGAAAACAATGGAGCTGCATCCCTTTTGAGACCCCTGGGAGATGCTACCCAGCTTTGTTCTTCTACCCTGCCCCTCACCACTTGGGCACTTGCTACTTTCCACCCACCTGCCATCACTAGCTGACCTCTATTCTGCTCACAATAGAGACCCGACTCAAGATGTAGACCTAAATAACACTCTCCAGTTTTCCTCTCCATCTCCAGTTTTCCTGAGGCCTTTCCTGACTTTAAGGAATATCCTTCAATAAGCCAAATTATGATTTATAAATTCAATATGTGGCCCATTTCTTTCTTCCTTTTCTACAGTGGCTATTTCAACACAAGATCACTCATTTAAAGGACAGTTAGCAATATTAATAAGGGAATATGTTTAAGTTCTCTTTTCAGTTACTTTCTATAAATCACAAAAGTAAACTTATTTAGAAAAAGGGGTAGGGATAATAAATGTTGGAGGGAATGTGGCAAAATTGGGATACTAACACATTGCTGGTAGGGTTGTGAATTAATCCAACCATTCTGGAAGGTAATTTGGAACTATACCCAAAGGGCTTTAAAAAAATGCATGCCCTTTGATCCAGCCATACCACCGCTAGGTTTGTACCCCAAAGAGATAATAAAAAATGGTTGTGCAAAAATATTCATAGCTGCATTCTTTGTGGTGGCAAAAAATTGGAAAATGAGGGTCTGTCCCTCGATTGGGGAGTGGCTGAACAAATTGTGGTCTATGATGGTGATGGAATACTATTGTGCAATAAGGAATGATGAACTGACTGATTTCTATGTGAACTGTAAAGAACTCCATGAACTGATGCAGAGTGAAATGAGCAGAACCAGGAGAACATTGTACACAGAAAGCGATACATTGTGGAACAATCAAATATAATCAACTTTGCTACTAATAGCAATTCAAAGATCCAGGACAACCCCAAGGGACTTATGAGAATAGAAAGAAAGAACTGTGAGAACAGAAATGCAGAAGAAAAGCATATGATTTATTATTTGTTTATATGGGCATAGGATTTAGGGTTTTGGTTTTAAAATTTTAAATTAATTTAAATAATTTTAAAAATTATTCTATTACAAAAATGAATAATATGGAAATAGATATCAAGTGATAACACATGTATAATCCAGTGCAATTGCTTGTCAGCACCAAGACGGGGGAAGGAAGAGGGGAGGGAAGATGAGAGGGAGACAACATGAATCATGCAACTATGGAAAAATATTTTAAAAATTAAAAATTTTTTAAAGAAAAGGGGTAAGGGCACTCAAACAGAATACCATTTTTACCTTCATTCAAATCATTGATAAAAATATTAAATGGCACAGAACCAAGCAGAGATTCCCTGAGCCTCTCTATTGGAGACTTCCCATATTAGAATTAAAAGATAGAAGGAAATAAGCATCTACTAAGTGCCAGGCACTGTGCTATGTGCTTTACAATGATCTCATTTGATCCTCACAACAACCTCGGGGGTAGGTGTTATTATAATATCAATTTTACACTTAAGGAAACTGTGGCAGGTAGAGGTAAAATGATTTTCCCAAGGTCTTGCAGCTAAGAAGTATCTGAGACTGTATCTGTCTCGGAGAATGTCTGTGTCTTCATTTCCTTATCAGTAAAATGGAGATAAAGTATTTGAACTTGGGTCTTCCTGACAGGTAGGGTTAGGCAGAACCTAAAAACACAGTATTTGCTCAACTCTTTCTCATTCTACTGAACACTGTAGTGGAGTAGCCCAAGCATACGTGCTCAGACCCATACCAATCTCGTTCTCATGGTAACTAGGCGAATCCCATGTGGTCTCAGCTATGAAAAAAGCAGGGAAAACACTTGATGAGGGACTGTTCTGCCATTTTTTCTTAAGAAAACACCGTGCTCCCTCAATATTTAAGAAGAAGATAGGAGAATCATTGCCAGCAGATGAAAGTCATAAACCCAAAGCCACTGAGCAGAAGTGGCTTAACAGGGCAGCCAAGTTGCAGGACTGACCTAAATAAGCCTTTGGCTCAGGGGGAAGAGGAGTTCAGCTAGAGCTGTGTGGGCAAAACCCACTTTATCTAGGTCTTCCATGTGTTCTGCTGTATCAGTATCTGCCCTCCCTCCCTTGCAAGGCATCTCATGAGCAGTATCTGTCTCGGAGAATATCTGTGTCTTCATTTCCTTATCAGTAAAATGGAGATAAATAATATTTGTTGTACCTACACTTCATAGAATTATAATGTGGGTCTAGTGAGATAATAATGACAATACCTAGCACATATATATGTATAAAGAATACATATATATAGTTAAAATGCACTTTACAAATATTATTTGATTTTATCCTGACTACCACCCTGGGAAATAGATGCTGTTATGATCCCCATTTTAAAGATAAGGAAGCTGAGGCAGGCAGAGATGAGATGACTTGTCTAGGATCATGCTAGCAAGCATCTGAGGGTGGATTTGGACACAGGTTCTCCTGAATCCAGGCTCAGCCTTTATGTACTGTGCACAGCTAATATCTTTTTTTAATTATTATTTATTAAGTCAGAAAATCTTAAAGTCTCTATAAATGTCAGTCAAGATCACCATTGTCGTGAGGTAGAGTCTATATCTCAAGCATTGCTATGGAGGTGGAGCAGAGGCTATGTCAGAATTTATCATTTGGCGACCAGTTTCGAATTTGGATTTTGGGGACTTTGCTTTAGGACAGAGTTTCTTAATCTTTTGTATGTCATGGACCTCTGTGGCAGTCTGGTTACTTCTATGGATTTTTTTTTTAAACCCTCCTCAAGGCAGAAGAGTGGTAAGGGCTAAGCAATTAGGGTTAAATAATTGCCCAGGGCCACCCAGGTAAGAAGTGATTGAGGCTACATTTGAACCAAGGACCTTGCCCCATCTCTAGCTCTCTATCCACTGAGCCATGGAGCTGCCCCTGTCTATGGACTTTTTATTTTTAGGAAATTTTTATTTAATTAATTAAGGATATTTTTCCATGGTTACAAAATTCATGCTCTTTCCCTCCCCTCCTCCCATTATCCCTCCCATAGCCGACTCACAATTCCCCTGGGTTTTACATGTGTCATTGATCAAGACCTATTTCTATATTATTGATATTTGTACTAGGGTGATCGTTTAGAGTCTACATCCCCAATCATATCCTCATCAACCCATGTGATCAAGCAGTTGTTTTTCTTCTGTGTTTCTACTCCCACTGTTCTTCCTCTGGATGTGGATAGTGTTCTTTCTCATAAGTCCCTCAGAATTGTCCTGGAACATTGCACTGCTGCTAGTAGTCTATGGACTTTTTAGAATGATGTTTTTAAATGCATAAAATAAGATTTACTGTATAGTTTTACAAAAGGAACCAAAATCAATTAGAATACAAATTCGTGGATTCCAGATTAAGAATTCTTGCTTTGGGAAAATTCTGGGAGACACAGCCAGAAGAGAATTGTTTCCTTCACCTCTTAAAATTAGGTATATATGTATAACCTATATCAAATTTCTTGCTTTCCCCCTGGAGTGTGGAAGATAGGAAAGGAGAGAGATAATTTGGAGCTCAAAATTAAAAAAAAAAAAAAAGACAAATGTTAAAAATTGTTTTTTTTTTAATTTTTTAAACCCTTAACTTCTGTGTATTGACTTATAGGTGGAAGAGTGGTAAGGGTAGGCAATGGGGGTCAAGTGACTTGCCCAGGGTCACACAGCTGGGAAGTGTCTGAGGCCGGATCTGAACCTAGGACCTCCCGTCTCTAGGCCCAGCTCTCAATCCACTGAGCTACCCAGCTGCCCCCTAAAAATTGTTTTTAAATGTAACTAGAAAAAATATTTTTAAGATAAAAAAAGAAGTTATGTGGGTAGGCAGAGATTAGTAGTGTCCCTAGTCTCTGTCCCAGTGCCTGTTCCTCTTCTCTTTATTTTTGGGACTGAGATGGGCTCCTGCTGCTGTGACAGGACAGAATGACAGGTGCCAAGGAGACAACTAAGAGAACAGAGTAATGGTTGGTGAGATAATGCAAGTACCTCAGGGAGCTCTCCTTTAATTTAATAATTTAATTAATTAAATCAATTAATATAATTATATGATTAAATTAAGTTAATTAATTAAATGATGAAACTGCCCATTAATTTCCCACATTTTCTGAGTTTTGCCTCTTCATCCCTTCTTTCTTGTGAAAACAAAGAGTAAAAAGGGGAAGAAGCTGGTTCAGTCTCTTCAACAGGCTGCATGAGTGTTAGCTTTTCCTTGTCAAAACAAACTGTGATCCCCTAACCCACTTCTGCCTGATTGCCATGAACCTCGTTGCTTTGTTTTACTTCCCCTCAGTATGGAACAGAAAATCTGGTAGCCCTGGATCCTTGTCAATGTGATTGATGATGGCATAGGGATATAGGCATACTTGGGAAAAAATCTGGATCTCTGCCAAGGGAGAGCATCACTCCCATTTTAGTATGACTGAGGCTGGTGAGGTGGGATGGGGTTGGACGAGCCAAACATGACTCGATCCAAAAGTGACAAACACCTTAAGGAAGTCTCAGAACTTTTCATTTTTCTAAGAGAATAATATTATAAATCATCATTACTGTCTCTGAGGCTTCCCTTAGGAAATCGTCTTTTAAAAAGTAGACATAAACCCATTGCTTCCTAAATAGCAAAAGATAAATGGCAGAGTTGTGGACATCTTGCTCGATGTCCATTAAAATTCTTTGCTTTAAGCCATTGCAAATTCCCATAAATAGAAAAGTCTAGAAGCAGAGAGAGATTTTAAATTGACTACCAGACATAGAAGAGATAAATTGTTAAGGCAAAAGCAAGCCGAGGGGAAGCTGTGTTACCAGGGGGCACCCCTTTTAAAAATAAGTCACATTTTTTTTAAGCCCCTTACTTTCTGTCTTAGTAACAACTCTTAAGACAGAAGAGTGAGGGCTAGGCAAATAGGATTAAGTGACTTGCCCAGGGTCATACAGCTAGGAAGTGTCTAAGGCCAGATTTGAACCTGGCACTCTATCCATTGTGCCATCTAGCCACTCCAGAAATTCACCTTTCCTAAATGCTGCAAGGAACACAATACTAATACTAGACCATAGTTAACATTTATATAGCACTTACTATGTGCCAGACAGTGTGCTAAGCACTTTACAAATATTACTTAATTATCTTATATAATCTCACAATAATCCATTGGGAAATAGGGACTATTATTATTTCTATTTTACAAATGAGGAAACTGAGGCAAATAGAAGCTAAGTGACTTGCCCAGGGTCACATAGCTAGCAAGTGTCTAGGGCTGGATTTGACTCCAGGTCTTCCCAACTCTAGGTCCAGAGCTCTATCCACTATACTACCTAATTGCTCCTAATAAACTTTAGGAAAAAAAGGAACCAAACTAACCTGCTACACAGGAAAGTACACTCTCCAGCAAACATTATACCAAGGGATAACTTGATAACTTTCTTGTTCGTCCTAGCTAGCACTGTTCTATATTGTAATACTATTTACTATTACATGAGTTGAGAGGCAGCAATGCATAGTGAACAGAGAATAGGTCTCAGAGAAGTCAGGGTGATCTGAGTCTTATTTTTTTAGATTTAATTTTATTATTTAAAAAAATTTAATAACAAATTTCCACGTAAGTTTTCTGAAGTCATATGACCCAAATTGTCTCCCTCCCTTCTTCCCTGACAAGCAATTCAATCTGGGTAATACGTGTATTATCACATAAAAAATAATTCCATATTATTCATCTTTGTAAGTGAGTAATCTTATAAAATCCAAACCCCCAAACATATACCCAAATAAACAAGTGAAAAATCATATGCTTTCATCTGAACTCCAACAGTTCTTTCTCTGGAGGTGGCTAACACTCTTTCATAATCTCTCAGAATTGTCTTGGATCATTATATTGCTGAGAGTAGCTAAGACTATCACTTTTGATCATTTTACAATATTGCTCTTACTGTGTCCAATGATCTCCTGGTTCTGTTTATTTCACTCTGCATCAGTTCATGGAGGTCTTTCCAGTTCTTTCTCTTTTTTTAAAATTTTTTAAACCCTAATATCTTTTATATATATCCTTCTATATTAATTTTATTTGTTACAGGGCTAGGCATTGGGGGTCAAGTGACTTGCCCAGGGTCACACAGCTGGGAAGTGTCTGAGGTCAGATCTGAACCCAGGACCTCCTGTCTCTAGGCCTGGCTCTCAATCCACTGAGCCATCCAGCTGCCCCTCCAGCTCTTTCTGAAATCATCCTGTCCATCATTCCTTATAGCACAATAGTATTCCATCACCATCATATACCACAATTTGTTCAGCCATTCCCCAATAGAGAGTCATCCTATTAATTTCTAATACTTTGTCACCATGAAAACCACAGCCAAAAATATTTTTGTACAAATAGTTTCTTTCCCACTTTTAAAAATCTCTTTGGGATACAGACCTAGTCATGGTATTACTGGATCAAAGGGTATGCATTCTATCAGGGTGATCTGAGGGATGATGGGCTATTCACTTTAATTTTTTGATCATGTTTCCTCATCTGTTAAGTAAAGAGGTTGGACTCGGTGATATCCAAAGACCCTTTGAGGTCTAAATCTATCATCTTATAATCCTACAGTCCTGTGGTTCATGTCCCACCTCTGGCCCATTCTAGCTGTGTTCTGGGACACCCTGGGCCATTATCCTTAACCGCTCTCTAGTCTGGGCAACTCTCTGAGAAAAGGCTGTAGCGTAGGAACAAGAAACAGAGAGAATTCCTCACCCCTAAGATCTCCTTACACTGGATGAAATCACAGACCTTATTTTTAAAAATTGATTAGGGCTTTTAAAAATTAATCTGTGTTCAATTGGCAAAGACAGGGAGAGAGGACATCCCAGGAATGTAGGAACAAAGGCTCCAATGAAAGCATGAATGTCGTTGGCACTGCCTGAACTGATGATCAAATGCTGCAACAGAATTCCTAGTCATAGTGACCCGGGGAACCCTATTGATGCCAGCTGAGCCTAGGGGCATGGGCTACTTGCTCTCTTGCCTGCCCCTCAGCACTCTCATCTCTTACTCTGGTCTTCCAGGGAATCATTCCACTGGATGAAAAAATCTATCAAACCTTCCAGGTTATCTGAAGGATATACAGCCTGGAGTTCCTCATTCAGTCTCTCCTAGAAAATTTTGACTCTATCATTGCCTCCTTACAGCTCCAAATGCTTCTTAGCTGGCAGAACTTATTAACATAAGCAAGGAATGGCCTTATTTCCAGCTTTATATCTATAGCAAAAAAAAAATCTAATTTTCTTAATGATGTTTGAAAAAAACATTAAGTATTTTCCTTTTTTTTTTATTACAAGGACCATCAGTCAGGTACTGTCAGTGTCTTATGACCTTTGCTTAAAGCCATACCTTTAAAAAGCACAGTGCCTGGCACATAGTTGTGTTTAATAAATGTTTATTAATTAATTGATTAATAAAATGAATATAGCCTTCTAACCTCCAGAAGAGGTAGCCAGAAAACTCTGATCCAAAACTTTAAAAGATGGCACTGTTGGGGGGCAGCTAGATGACTCAGTGGATTGAAAACCAGACCTAGACTGTGGTAGGTCCCTGGGTTCAAAGCTAGCTTGAGATACTTCCTAGCTATGTGACCCTGGGCAATTCATTTAAACCTCTGACCTTTACCACTCTTCTGCCTTAGAACCAATACACAGTATTAATTCTAAGAAGGAAGGTAAGGATTAAAAAAATAATAATAATATGATCCTGTTAAAAAGAAAAACTGGGCACAGATATTAGCAAAATTGGCTTTATTGTAAATGCTACAGATTACAAAAGTTGGGGTCCATAGACATACCCAGTTTGGTCTGAGACCCTTCTAAGATTAAAAATCAATATCCAATAACTCCAAGTATTATATTTTATAAGATTTATTCATAATCATTTGAAGTAGGGGAAAGGCAAAGAACCCGAAAAAAGAGAAGTTTCCCGGATTGTGAAAGCGGGAGAAGAGAGAATGAGAGGGTGGAGCTACACAAACTTTTTATCTTCAAAATGTAAGGACACAACATGAGAACAAAAGAGGAATGCTAGGAAATGTAGTTCAAGGGTACAAAATTCTAATTACACACTCTGAATTCTTAAGTTTCTCTAGTTTTATAAGCAAAAGCAATGACTCAACAGAGGTTATGATCAGGGGTCCTGAGCAGGGTTTATGAAATAAATTTTAGGAACAGATTCCAGTAATAGGAATTATTCTCCAATTGATGGGTATTCATTGTGTTTCCAATTCTTTATTGAAAAAAAAAAAGGTACTACTAGCAATATAGTCAAGACACACAGACAGATGGACAGATATAGACAGACAGACAGATAGATAGATATAGATAGATAGTCTGAGTCAGCTAGATGGTAGAAGACAGAGCATGAAGCCTGGGGAGGCAGTGACCTCTGACTTCTGCTTAGCACCAAAGAGAAGCTAACATTCATTTAAATGCTTAGCACTTAGCACAGTATCTGGCACATAACAGATGCTTAATACATGCTTATCGACTGATTACATATAAAAACAATTTTAAACTTTTTTTGAATCCCAAATTCTCTCCCTCCAGTTCTTCTCCCCTCATTGAGAAGACAAGTAATTTGATAGAAATTATACATATGCTGCAGTCACATAAAATATATTTTCATATTAGTTATGTTAGTGAAGGAGAAATGAGACCAAAAAAACTCAAAGAAAAATTGTTTTAAAAAACATTTATTTTGATCTGCATTTAGCCTCCATCAGTTTTTTCCTCTGGAAGGATAGCATTTTTCATCCTAAGCCTTTCAGAATTGATTGGATCAGTGTATTACTGAGAAGAGCAATCATTTGTTGTTAGAATATTGCTGTTACAGTGTACATTGTCCTTCTGGTTCTGCTCACTTTACTTTGCATCAGTTCACTTAAGTCTTTCCAGGTTTTTCTGAAACCATCCTGCTTGTCATTTCTTATAGCACAGTAGCAGTCAATCACAATCATATGCTACAATCACAAGCTGTTTAGTCATTCACCAATTGATGGGTATGCCCCCATTTCTAATTCCTTGCCACCACAAAAAGTTCTGCTATAAATATTTTTGGACTTATAAGTCCTTTCCCTTTTCTTTTTAAACCTCTTTGGGATAGAGACCTAGTAGTAGTCTTGCTGGGTCAAATGATATGCACAATTTTTATTACCCTTTGGGTGCAGCTTCAAATTGCTCTCCAGAATGGTTAGATCAGTTCATAATTCTTTTTTTTTTAATTTTTTTTAAACCCTTAACTTCTGTATATTGGCTCTTAGGTGGAAGAGTGGTAAGGGTGGGCAATGGGGGTCAAGTGACTTGCCCAGGGTCACACAGCTGGGAAGTGTCTGAGGCCGGATTTGAACCTAGGACCTCCCGTCTCTAGGTCTGACTCTCAATCCACTGAGCTACCCAGCTGCCCCTCAGTTCATAATTCTACATAACTTGGTGTCCCAATTTTCTCATATCCCCTCCAACATTTACCACTTTATTTTTCTGTCATATTTGACAATCTAATAGATGTGAGGTGCTATTTCAGAGTTGTTTTATTTTGAATTTCTCTAATCAACAGTGAATTAGAGCATTTTTTTATATATAACTATAGTCAGCTTTGATTTCTTAATCTGAAAACTGCCTGTTCACATCTTTTGCCCATTTGCTAATTGGGGAATGACTTGTATTCTTATAAATTTGACTCATTTCTCTACAAGTTTAAGAAATGGGGCCTTTACCAGAGCTTACTGTAAAATTTTTAACAGTTATGACTACTGTGTATTTCCTTCCTTCCTACTTCCCCCCATTTATCCTTCTCTCTCTGTCTTCTCACCTCTCCCTCCTTCTTCAAGTGTTTTGCTTCTGACCATTGCCTCCCTAAACTTACCCTTCTTTCTGTCAACCCGTTCCTTTTTCTTATCCCCTTCCCCTCCTACTTCCCTGTAGGGTAAATAGATTTCCATACCCAAATGAGTGTGTATGTTATTCCTTCTTTGAGCCAACTCTGATGAGAATAAGGTTCAAGTGTTGTCTACCATCACCACTTCCATCTGCCCTTCCACTGTGAAAGCTCTTTAACACTTTCATGTGAAATTTGTTTTTTTTAACCCATTCTATCTCTTCCCCCTTCTCCTACTGCATCCCTTTTCCTCACCCTTTAATTTAATTTTAATATTAATATATTAATAGTTTAAAATATAATAATTTACTATTTTAATAATAAAATACATGTTTAATTTTTTTAATGGCATCATAATTAGGTTCTGTCTCTTTTTAAAAGGAAATCAATCATGAAATGGTAAGGGCTAGGATTGACCAGTGAGAGACATACACACACATAAACACAGAGCAATCCCCCAGGTCAATTTTAAATAAATGTAAGTGTTTTGTTTGTGGTTAAGTGGTTAAGAGCTGAAGTTGACTGCTGAACTGGAAGTAGAAGGGCACCTCAATCTTTCTTGCCTGACGGTGCTCAAGGGAGGAGTGAGTGTTGTAATCCTCCAGTAGGGAGAATCCTCTGGCTTTTATCTTCTCCACCCAAGTCCCTGCCCTGTGGTTTGTAAGTGCTTCTATTTCTATAGTGCCTATTTTTTCCTGTTTTAAGGGAAGGAGTATTGGAGATGGGTGCAACCTTCTGAGTTCTGAAAGGTTGTTAGAGTGAACACCAGAGCTGAAACTGATTCTGGTATTTGCTAAAAATTGAGCACAGGTAAGGCAGCAGCAGAGGAACTTGAGTGACCCATTTGACTTTGCCCAGCTGTAGCTGAGATGCTGATTCATCCAGTGACTATGATGAATTTGAAAATGAACTTGGTGGGGCAAATGCTTTCTACTGCACTAAATTTGATCCTGATGTTACCAGGGGCTGAGGTAGTATTGGACAGGAATCAAGAAGATGTTTCTTCCTAGGGAAGTCACTTAATCCTGTTTGCTTCAGTTCCATATATATATATATATATATATATATATATATATAAAATGGGCTGGAGAAGAAAATGGCAAACCAATCTAGTATCTTTGCCAAGAAAACTCCAAATGGGGTCATGAAGAGTCAGACGTGACTGAAACGACTGAACAACAAAAAACAACAAATATCTCTTGTAAAAACTAATGATTGTTAGTTGATTAAATTAAATGATACTCGGGGACGATTCACTGAAGGGTATCAATGACATAGAAAGATGCAAATTCTATCTCATGACTGATATTAGGAAGAATACACCAGACAGGGTAGCAAGTTGATAGAATTAAAAAATTATTTCCAACCTTAAGAGGTACCCTTAGGAAACTGACAGGGAAGATGTGACATTCCTTAGGGACCCATCTCATAAGTGAGAATGAGATTTTAAATAAAGATTTCCTAGTTTCTACATGTGATTCACTTAAAATATCAGTGTCTTTGGAGTTTCACATAGGAAACCATTTTTTTTTTTTTTTGGTAAACACAAAAGCCCTACTTCCTAGAATATCAGAGGATAAGTGGGAAAGTGGTAGACACAATGGTGATTGTCCAAGGCAACCTACTTTCTCTACATCATCCCAAAATGTGATATAGACTTAAAACCAGTAACTAATAAAATGAGGCTATATTACTCTAAAAAATTGATATTGGGTCTAATGAAACCTGATATGACTTGTGAGTCAGGTTATATTACCTGGGGCAAATTACTTGTTCTTTAACCTATGATAGAAGTTACTATGAGGAAGAAGTGTTGTTCTTTAAGAAGTGCAACATATTCTTGAGATATTGAGATGAAGCTCAGCTGAAACAATTCAGAGACATTATTCTGGGTGGATTTAACTATTGAGCTCATCATCACTTACTCATCTGATTCTGGAGTATGCTTTCTGTGGGCTCTGGAACAGCATGAATTACAGCACCAGAATGATAGAAACAACCATGTCCCTTTCATCACAATGACAATACAAGGGAAAGATCACTGACCCCAAAGCATGGGCGCTCAGACACATTATTCTTTCTAGTGTCCATCAGTGTCCATTATACTCACTCTTAACATAAGCTCCACTCACCACTATCAAATGAGATCATGGATTATAAAAATTAAAGTGTTATATAAATATTATTATATAGGCTGGTTTAGTTCCAAATGTACCAGTTCCCTTCTACTCTCTTCCCTAAATATTTTGGCACGAGTACAATCAGCTGTCACTTCAACTCTAAGTGGCAGTTTGAGAGGAAGCTCAAAATCCTAGTACTTCATTCTCTTGACGGTGCTGCCAGCATCAACCTCAAGCCCCCACCTGCTTTTTTTTCTTTTTTGGATAGTAAGAAGAACCACCATTTCTTTCTGCATTTCTCAGGTTGTAGGGTGGAAGGAAATGGCAAAGTGAGATGAAGACAACTGATAGTAGTACCTGAAAAAAATCCCATCTTGGTCAGTGTCCTGAAGAGTTGCTGGTCTATTGTTTTCTGCTGGGTCTGTATAGGAAAAGACCCTTAGGATTTGCTTTGTTGCTTCCCTTTTGAACACTCTCTGTATCTCATTTGTCTATGCCAGCCCTTGCTGGATGCTTTGTGACTCTGGGCACATTGCATGAGAGATAGTATTTTTGCATACCAGACTACATCATGGACAGGGTCACGTGGAGAATCATTGTGATGGGGACTGGATAAGGTAACCTGCACCCTTGGTTTTCTGGGACAGTACTGATTTCAGGAAAATAAAATGAGTTTTAATGAGGCTTTGCAAATGAATGTTCTTTGTCAAACCATGTGGCCCAATTTTTGGTATGGAAAATATGGCCTCTCTCTATGGTTGAGTGGGAGATGAAGAAAGGGAGTAGGCAGAAAACAATTGGAGAAGTGAAGTGAGTTCATGAAATAAAAGCTCCACAATGAGTTTGTGTCTGCTGCTATAGGGAATTGATGCTGTATTTAGGTACCTTAGGGAAGCCTCTGGATGGGGCTCAGAGGACTGTGCTTCATTTCAGGGGATATTCACCAGCTTTCCTACCAGCATGAGGTAGCTCCCTTCTCATGGAATTTTCCATGAAATCTCTGTGTTTAGCTCCAACAGCCACGGGAACCACTAGCAGAATCCGAAGTATCCCAAAGAGTGCTCATTCAATGAGGCTGGAAGCTTGGCCATCTGGGTAATCTCCACATGCCCATATGGCCCAGAGTTAGGAGAGAGCTTCTGTCAGCAAGTATGCTGCTCCTCTGCCAACTCTTCTATCCCTAAAGCAAGGTTTAAAGTTTCCTGGGAAAAGGTTCAGGTAAGGGAAAGTCTTCATTCCTGATATCACAAGAAGAAAACCATTTATAGACAACCAGTGGATAAGAATTACTCCAAAGGAAAAATGGAAAAATTTCCATGGCCTATGAATCACCTTATGATTTCTATATTTTGAGAAATGAGTGGAATGTGCACAGTTCCTACACTGACTTGACAATGTCAACTAATTACAGCTAAAGACCAGAGATGTGGGGTTACTCACCAGTAAAGGGCTCTCTTCAACTCTGGACCCATACATATGGACCAGGTTCAGTCATGGGGGATTCTGGCCCTTAAAGAGAGGTTTTGGATTGCTTTTCTTGCCTTACTCTCTGGCTCTTTGTGTTTCCTTCCCCCTATCCACACTGGAGCTCAAGGGAGAAACACTTTGGCTTATCTCTAGGGTCTCCCCAAAAGAAGTGAGTAGAAAGGTACTCAATGCATAATGTAAATCAGGTAAAAGAGGATAACAATTTATACCCTCTACAAAAAATATATTTTTACACAAGAAATACAAGCATGTGTGTTCACAAAGATTTAAATGAGCATCAGTAATGACATACTTGGGAAGTTGAGATTTGGCATTGAGTTCACAAGATTTTGATGTACAAGTATTTTGTGGGAACTGGCATTCCACCTTCATCAAAGCTCTGTACTGTCCAAACAAATCTTCCAGGTTCATGTCTTTTGGAAAGGCAGGTCAGGGATTATTAGGTCCATCTTCCACGGGGTCATCATCCTTTCTCCAAGAGGCACTAGAGTAGTTGTTAAGGACTACTTCCAAAGAAGAGGCAGTACTGGATGGGTCCTAGAAGCTTCCAAGTTCTCGAACTCACAAGGTTACCTCCAAGGCTTCAAAGTTCATCTCAGGATTGATATTCAGTTACTTATGCTCAGAGAAAGAAAAGAGAACAACCAAGAGCCCAAGACTCAGACTCAAGTTTTCCTAAGCCAACCTTAGCTGCCATGTTGCACTCACCATAACCATGCTGCTGGATGGGGAAATCACCCACCCCTTCCCCTTACTTCCAGGGACAATATTGAAGAGCCTCAACATGACTGTCAAATGGGAAGGAGTAGAGGGTGGGGCCACTCCCTTTACAGTCTACTGAATGGACTACTGATTAATGGTCTTGTCTCTGATGCAGCCTTGACAATCTTCAGATGTCCTGTCATGGGAGTAGGAGGACCAAGTGACCTCATAGGTTTTGCTGCGTTGTTCCAAAACAGCAAGCCCTTAAGTCTTGTGCCACCCATTTCCCTGAAAATGGCCAGGGTGCAGGCTTGGCGTATACCAAGTGTATACTCTTTAAGCAGAGTTGACCAAGGAGGTATGCTCCTCCTATCCTCATTACATAATAAATTGCAAAATCTAAAATAAATGGATGAAGAGCCACATGAGTTTAAAATACCAAAACTGAATGGGACAAAGAGATAATTTAAATAGATTTCAGAAGGAAAGATAAGACAGGTCATTAAAGAGGCACCCTTGAAAAATGGGATACATTCACAAGTGGAATCTACTAAACTTTTTAAAATGTTGTACTAATATAGTTTGGTTTTCAGTATCACTTTCACCTCCAAATATGTCTCTCCCTCTTCCTCAATCCAGAGATCAATCTCCTGGAACAAAGGATAAAACAGAAAGAGGGAGAGGAGGTTGAGCAATTCAGGAAAATTAACATTTCAACTGAGTCTGACAATTTATTGATTTTTCTGTATCAATAGCTGAATATAATATCAGCACATAGTTTCAAATATCTACTTTCCTACATTTTCTTTTTTTCCCACATTATATTTTTAAATATCCATGAATGCTATATTTTATTTTAAAGACTTCATAATGATATGATAATTAGGTCTTTATTTTTTCTCTTGTTTATATTATTTTTTTTCAAACTTCATAAGTGTTTATTAGTTGATTGATTGAAATGTAGAGACATGCTCCCCTTGTCTGCCTCAGATGCTATCCTGGACTGCCAGCAGAGTTAACTCTCATTGTTATTTTTTTTATAAACATTTATTAATATTCATTTTTAACATGGTTGCATGCTTCATGCCCCTACTTTCCCCTTCACCCCCCGCTCTCCCCCCACCCACAGCCAACGCACATTTCCACAGGTTGTAACATGTGTCCTTGTTCAGGGCCTATTTCCAAATTGTTGTTAGTTGCATTGGTGTGGTCGTTTCAAGTCTACATCCCCAATCATGTCCGCCTCAACCCATGCGTTCAAGCAATTGTTTATCTTCTATGTTTCCTCTCCTGCAGTTCTTCCTCTGAATGTGGGTAGTGTTCTTTTCCCTAAATCCCTCAGAATTGTCCTGGGTCATTGCATTGCTGCTGGTACAGAAGTCCATTACATTCGATTTTACCACAGTATATCCGTCTCTGTGTACAGTGTTCTTCTGGCTCTGCTCCTTTCACTCTGCATCAGTTCCTGGAGGTCTTTCCAGTTCACATTGAATTCCTCCAGTTTATTATTCCTTTTAGCACAATAGTATTCCATACCACAATTTGTTCAGCCGTTCCCCAATTGAAGGACATACCTTCATTTTCCAGTTCTTTGCCACCACAAAAAGCACAGCTATAAATATTTTCGTACAAGTCTGTTTATCTATGATCTCTTTGGGGTACAAACCCAAAAATACTTTGGCTGGATCAAAGGGCAGGCATTCTTTTATTGCCCTTTGAGCATAATTCCATATTGCCAGCCAGAATGTGTATCAGTTCACAAATTCACCAGTAATGCATTAATGTCCCAATTTTGCCACATCCCCTCCAGCATTCATTACTCTCCCCTTCTTCATTTTAGCCAATCTACTAGGTATGAGGTGATACCTCAGAGTTGTTTTGATTTGCATTTCTCTAATTATTAGAGATTTAGAACACTTTCTCATGTGCTTATTGATACTTTTGATTTCTTTACCTGAAAATTGCCTATTCATGTCTCTTGCCCATTTTTCAATTGGGGAATGGCTTGATTTTTTAAACAATTGATTTAACTCCTTGTATATTTGAGTAATTAGACCCCTGTCAGAGTTTTTCGTTATAAAGATTTTTTCCCAATTTGTTGTTTCCCTTCTGATTTTGATTACATTGTTATTGTTTGTATAAAAGCTTTTTAGCTTAATATAATCAAAACCATTTAATTTACATTTTGTAATTTTCTCTAACTCTTGCTTGGTTTTAAAATTTTTCCTTTCCCAGAGATCTGACAGGTATACTATTTTGTGTTCACTTAACTTATTTATAGTTTCCCTCTTTATATTCAAGTCGTTCACCCATTCTGAATTTATCTTGGTGTAGGGTGTGAGATGTTGATCTAAACCTAAAACCATATTGTTTTCCAGATTTCCCAGCAGTTTTTGTCAAATAGTGGATTCATGTCCCAAAAGTTGGGCTCTTTGGGTTTATCATACACTGTCTTGCTGACGCCATTTACCCCAAGTCTATTCCACTGATCCTCCCTTCTATCTCTTAGCCAGTACCATATTGTTTTGATGACTGCTGCTTTATAGTATAGTTTAATATCTGGTACTGCTAGGCCCCCTTCCTTCACATTTTTTTTTCATTATTTCCCTTGATATTCTTGATCTTTTGTTATTCCAAATGAAATTTGTTATAGTTTTTTCTAATTCAGTAAAGAAGTTTTTTGGTAATTTGATAGGTATGGCGCTAAATAGGTAAATTAATTTGGGTAGAATGGTCATTTTTATTATGTTAGCTCGTCCTACCCATGAACAATTAATGGCTTTCCAATTGTTAAGCTCCAGTTTTATTTGTTTGGAAAGTGTTTTGTAGTTGTTTTCATATAATTGCTGTGTTTGTTTTGGTAGGTAGATTCCCAAGTATTTTATATTGTCTAGGGTGATTTTAAATGGTGTTTCTCTTTCTACCTCTTGTTGCTCTAATGTGTTGGAAATATATAGAAATGCTGATGATTTATGTGCATTTATTTTGTATCCTGCAACTTTGCTAAAGTTGTTGATTATTTCTATCAGCTTCTTAGTTGATTCTCTAGGATTTTTTAAGTAGACCATCATATCATCTGCAAAGAGTGATAGCTTAGTCTCCTCATTGCCTATTTTAATACCTTCAATTTCTTTTTCTTCTCTAATTGCTATTGCTAGTGTTTCTAGTACTATGTTGAATAATAGGGGTGATAATGGGCATCCTTGTTTCACTCCTGATCTTATTGGGAAGGCTTCTAATTTATCCCCATTGCATATAATGCTTGTTGATGGTTTTAGGTATATACTGTTTATTATTTTTAGGAAGGGTAATTCTATTCCTATACTTTCCAATGTTTTCAATAGGAATGGATGCTGTATTTTGTCAAAGGCTTTTTCAGCATCTCAATAAGATAATCATGTGATTTTTGTTGGTTAGACTGTTGATATGGTCAATTATGTGGATGGTTTTCCTAATGTTGAACCATCTTTGCATTCCTGGTATAAATCCCACCTGATCATGGTGGATGATCTTCTTAATTACTTGTTGGAGTCTCTTTGCTAATATTCTATTTAAGATTTTTGCATCTATGTTCATTAGGGAGATTGGTCTATAGTTTTCTTTCTCTGTTTTTGGTCTACCTGGCTTTGGGATCAGTACCATATTTGTGTCATAAAAGGAATTTGGTAGGACTCCTTCTTTGCTTATCATATCAAATAATTTGTATAGTATCTTGTTTATATTATTTATTATATTGTTGTTGATAGACTATAAGTTCTTTGAGGGTAAAGCTGTTTCTTTTTTGTCTTTGTACTGTGCAAAGGTGGTCACCTATGCAAAAGAAGAAGTGAGGTACATTTTCTCATCTTATCTTTAGCATCAAACCTGGGCATTATAATTACATTTACTTTTGTTATCTGTTTTGTTTTCCTTTTCCACTGTAGTCATTGTACTTATCCCTTTCTTAGTTCTGGATTCATCACTTTTTATCAGTTCATATATCTTCTGTACTCTTCATAATCATCATTCTTATAAAACAGTACTATTTTATTATATTAATTTACCAAAATTTATTTAATCATTCCCCAAACTACTCTACTGAACTTTTCAAGAATAAATTTCTTCTTTATCATATAGACTAGTTCAAAACATAGAGATGTTCTCACAGTAGCCTGCTCAACACATTTTATGGGACATAGTATTGATCTCTGACATAAAGAATAACAAAGACAAAAAAGAATACTGAATTCCTTTATCACTAACAAATACAGACACAAAACAATAAAATCAATACAAATAGAATGCAGCAATACATAAAAGAACATCCATTATGAACAAGCATGACCAAATGTAAAGCAAGGATAAGGATAGTTGAATACTAAAAAGATAATCAGTCAATCAACAATACAAAGAAAAAAAGAATCGGCTTTACCCTGAAGGAACTTATATTCTACCAAAAGCAATATAATAAATAATATAAACAAGAGAAAAAATAAAGACCTAATGATCATATCATTAAAGAATGAAGCCTTTAAAATAAAATATAGCATTCATGGATATTTAAAAATATAATGTGGGAGGAGAAGAAAATGTAGAAAAGTAGATATTTGAAACTATGTGCTGATATTATATTCAATAAAAATATTAGAAGCATTCTCATTGAAACAGATGTTGAACAGGATATCTATATTTTTTGACATTCCTGTTTAACAGTTTTAGAACTCATAGTAAAAAGCATAAAATTAAAATAATAAACATTAGCAACACATACATTTTAACAATCTCTTTTGCATAACTAGAAAATTCAAGACAATTGATATCTATAACATATTAATGGGGGTAATTAATGTTCTTCAGTAGAGAAATGAGATAAAGGATAAGTTGGCAAAAATTACCTAAATTCAAATATATTGCCAATAAGACTAAAGGAAACTGATAGAAAGAAGATTCCCTTTTGTAATATGGACAAAAAGTATTAACTATGCAGGCACTAAATTATCAAGACATACAAATGATCTATTCAATGACAACCTGAAATTAATTGGACCAAAATTAAGAAGAAGTAGAACAAATCAAGAAATCCCTTGCCTAATAGTTATGTCAAGAAAATATAAAAAAATATTAGTACTTCCCAAATTATTTTTCATGATTAACAAAATGCAAATTGCTTATTTCACTGAATAAGATAAAACCATTTCAGAATTCATATGGAAAAAATAGATAAGCAAGAATGTAAAGAACTAGGGGAAAAGAGCATTAGCAAAGAGGAACTAGCACTACCTAATCTCAAAATATATTGTAAACTGTAATTATAAAAACTGTTGGATACTTGAAAGAGTAGAGAAATACACAAGTGTGTAAATTAACTGGAATAAAGTAAATAATCAAAATCAACAAACCATATAATTTTTATAGCTTAAAAATACTTTCGATGTGCAATATGTCCTCCATTTGCTGCAGTCACTTGTTTTCCATTATTTAGATTACGTTCACAAGATTTTGACATATATTCGTTCATTCTTTATGATAAAACCACTTTTTTCACATTAGATATTAAGTATACTTTTGGCAAACATCCATTTTTGCAAGGCTAATCTTGATTATAGTCCATGAGTTTTTAATGGGGTTGAAATTGAGTCCTGAGGCCATTAGAGTTTCTTTATCTCCTCAACAAATTCCTTAACCTTTCACAAAATATGGAATTGTGCAAGATTGTTTTACTGCATTTTATCTCCACTTGAAATTTTCTGTAATTCCAAAAAAATGTTTTGCTTCTTAATATATTAATTTGTTTATCAGAATTCATTATATCTTCAACAGGAAAAAGATTTTCAGACTCATTGGAAGCAAAAAATCCGCAATAGATTTTTTTGGGACAGGTATTTTATAATCTGATAACAATTTTGGCATAACTTTGAAAGGAAAATGAATTTTTCCCATCTTAAATCTGAATTATCTATGGCATGGATTTTCTCTTTAGAACAACAGTTAGTTATTTGTTTTTACTGGTCTTCTTAATGTTCTTCCAATTTTAAGAATTTTGCTCTATATAGGAATCAATAACAGTCCTAGTTGTCATGGTTCCTCTTTGTTTTCTGAAGATTAAATAGGCTGTTTCCCAGAAACAAGTTATCAGTTCTTAGCAATGTTGGAGGCCTGATTCTGTTTCAATGTGGGCTTAAATGATTTTAGAAATGTTTTGGAATGTGATATAACAGGGAGCTAGGTTGCTCAATGGTTAGAGAGCCCGTCCTGGAGATGGGTGCTCCTGGGTTCAAATCTGACACTTACTCGCTGTGTGACCCTGATCTGATCATTTAATTTCCATGGCCTAACCCTTACCACTTTTCTGGCTTGGAGTGGACATTTAGTATAGATTTTAAGACAGAGGTTAGGGTTTGTTATTTTTTTTAAAGAAAATGAAAGAAAGAAATGTGACACAAGGAAAAGTCAGCAGAACCAGATCTATGTATTTGCCACTTACAAAGTCACATGGGTAATGTAATTTAGGGTGAGAGAAAGTAAGCAAGTTTCTCAGCCACAAATGGGTTACAAAACAAAACAAACAAACAAACAAACAAAAAACAAAGCCAGCAGTAGTAGAACTTCTCTTGTAGGTCTGGAAGGGGACACAGTCCATAGACATCTCTAACTTTTTTAAAAAATCATTTGCCCTATTCAGTAGTTTTATGTTATTAAATGCTGAGGATTTTATCTAAGATTTTATTTGTAGAATCTAGGACGTCCCTTCTTCCCCAGTGCATGTGAGGCCCTCAGAAGTACTGTCCTAGGATCAAGGTATTCTGTGGGTTGCAGTTTCATACAAAAAAAAAAAAAAAACATGGTAAAAGGGAGGATTAATTAATTAAATATTCATTCTTAAAATTAGAAAACCAGCAAATAAATACCAAAAAAGTTCAAGAGATGAGACATTGAAAATTAGAGAAATTGGAAACCAAAAAGACTACAGAAATGTCACTCAAATCTAAAAGGTGATTCATTAAAAAGACTAACAAGATTGATAAACTTCAACCTTATTTTTAAAAAAAGAGCAGAAAACCAAATAAAAAAGATAACTAGAGGTAGCTGGGTAGTTCAGTGGATTGAGAGCCAGGCCTAGAGACGGGAGGTCCTAGGTTCAAATCTGGACTCAGACACTTCCCAGCTATGTGACCCTGGACAAGTCACTTGACGACCATTGCCTAGCCCTTACCACTCTTCTGCCTTGGAGCCAATACACAGTATTGATTCTAAGACAGAAGGTAAGGGTTGTTTGGTTTTTTTAAAAAGATAAATAGAGGAATACTTTAAAAAATATTAAATACTCTAACAGAGAACAAAATATAAAAATCTTAAATATGTTAATCTTAGCAAAGAAAACTGACTAGTTGTAAAGGAATTACCAAAGAAAAAAATTCTTGGTTGATGGATTCACAAAAGAAAGCCCTCTACAAGAATCTTTTTTTTTTTTTACAAGACAAATATAGTCCTAATTCTTAGGCTAGCAACAGAAAAAGAAAAAAGGACAATAGCAACATCATTAATGAATATTTATTTTTAAAAATTTAATCATATCCTGTCAAACAGATATATACTTATGTAGTACATTTTTAGGGCATGCTCAGTTAGTATATCAGACAAGTACATGGGAGCTTGGAGTGGCCTTGCTTCTTTCGTTAGATAGAAGGAATCTTTAACCCCTTCAAAGTATGAACTGCATGAACATTGCCTATATTAAATACAACATATAAAGGCTTGGTGAGTCTTCTGCTGGCTATGAACGCCTGGAGGGAATAACTAGGGGACTAGTATGTCTTTTAATTGGCTAAAGAGCCATGATGATGTAGGAGGCTGAACTGGAATTAAGTATGCATGCAAAAGATTAGAGCAGATTCTCTTTGCTTCTTTCCTAGAAGCTTTCTGTAGACTGTGTTGAGGTCCTGGGTAAGTGATGTAGTCAGCAAACTTATCTTTTGACTTAGGGACCATGTGTCCATGAATACATGGTATCTCTGTTTCTTCAGGGTTCATTGAAGATAATTCTTCCTTCCTTCCTTCCTTCTCTCTTTCCTTTTCTCTTTCCTTCCCTCCCTCCCTCTCTTCCTTCTTTCCTTCCTTCCTCCTTCTCTCCCTCTCTCCTTCTCTCTCTTTCTCTCTCTCTTCCTTCC
>NC_058131.1:461837528-461867589 GCF_016433145.1 Gracilinanus agilis
TGTATATATATATTACATACACACACACACTATATATATATATATATATATAATAGTGATTCAACCTATGGCTTCTGAAGGCAGAACTGGGACCAAGTTATAAGGAAGCGACTTCAATTCTATATAAAGAAATTTCAGTCATCAGACTGGTTGCTGGTTGAGTTCAATTCAATAAGCATTTCCTAAGTGCCTCTCTTTGAGTGGAGGGCACTGTACTTGAGGGAAATACACTGTATTATTCCTCACCCTGGGACCACCAAAGGGTGTTAAATACCCATTATAAAAACAAAGTCCACTGAACTGGAAGAGGCATTGGTCATTAGTTCTGACGAGAGCCTAGGTCTCATTCCCCAAGGGTGGCCTAGCCCATTAAAGCTTTTCACAGCCGATTGCTCATCTGTTCTTCATTTTCTACTTTACCTATCATGCTAAAAAAAAGCTGTCCCAGAGCAAAGGACCCAACAGAAGAAACCAACAAATGGAACATTTTACCCTAGTTCTTTTGGATGTTTCTGACAGCTGATCTTAATCTCTAGCTGTCTTGCCTAGAAAGGGAGAAAGCATCCTTACTTCCACAAGTCAACCATTTCATCTCACTCCTGGCCATTTTTCTTGCCTCTCATAATTCCACACTAGTTGCTTTGCCACACTTCACCCCGCACCGCCCCCTCCCATGCTACTGATTACCTCCTTCCACCTCCTCTCCTTGATTTCCAACAAATATCACTGTCTGATACCCTTTCTCAAGGTGGAACTCCTAGGAAAGGTGATAAAATTCCTCAATTCATTCCTCAATTAACATGTCCTTCCCATCATACTCTCCCCCCATGCTAATGATTCTGAACCTCCAGCTATCAAAGCTATTTTTTAAAAATTATTTTCAGTTCAAAATTCTCTCCCTCTTTTCAGACAGGCCCCCAACCATTAAGAAGGCAAGCAATATGATACCCATTATGCATGTGAAGTCATGCAAAACATATTTCAATATCATCCATGTTGCAAAAAAAGAAAAAGTAGAAAAAAATATGCTTCAGTCTGCACTGAAAGTTCATCGGTTCTCTCTCTGCAGAGGGAAAGCATTCATCATTGATCCTTTGTCAAGCCATTTTCCATCCACCACTAACCACTCCGTTTTTCCCATCCCCCTTAACCCAACACGCCCAGTATGCCATTCACTCTGGAATGCTTGTTCCATAGATAACAAATTTATTTTCATCCTAAACATTGTCCTTTCTCCTTCCATTATCTTGCAAGTTGGCTTATTCTTGAAGTCACAGATTCCCTGGATTCCTTTTCCAGCACTGGTTGCATTCACCCATACCCACACTCAATGGTGGGGAGGTAATATATTGTTTGCAATCCTTTGTTATTATTTTTAGGCTCTCAATAAACTCTCCTTAAATGAAGTTCATTCAATCATACTTAATACCTGCTCAAGATTCTGTTAGCTGCAACCTATTGACCTCCAGGACATCCTCCTTCCTTCTTCACTAGGTTCAATGCCTAGCTCACCATCTTTCTTACCTCCCCAACTCCTGCCCACATACTAGAAGATTTCAACACATTTTTTGATACTCCTGTCAACACCCTAACCTAGTTCTCAATTTACTCATTTCCCATAATTTATTCCTCTATTCCACGTCAACTATACACAGAGATAGTCATACATCTTGCCACCACCTACAAGGGTTCCAAGCTAATCTTCATAAACTCTCATATTCCCTTATCTGATTATAATCTGTTGTCATTCCAACTATCCCTCTGTTTTACAACCCCTAATCCTGTTCTTCATCCTCACCACAATCTCTAATCCCTCCACTACTCACTTTTTCCTCCCACCACCCAGACCATCACTCCTGCTCTGGCTATACTCTCTTCTCTTTCTCATCTTGACCTACTTAGTGAGCCAGTTCATCTCTACATTTGCCTTCTTCTCTTGAGTACCTTGACCCTTTATCCTATTGCTAATCTTCTCCTCCCAAGCCTCTCTCTCAGATTATTCCTGCCATCTGCTGTTTTCCCTCCTACTCAAATGCAGCCAAATGAGACTGGAGAAAATGATGAAACCATGCTGACCAAGTCCATTACACATTTATGTTACATAATCTGTAAATAAACTGTGCCCTCTCTATGGCAAGACAATCTTTTTATATCTCCCTAATCAATTCGCTATTTTACTCACCTTCGAGGTACTTCTAGACATTTTCAGCCTTCCTCAAACTCTCTATAAACTGCTCACCCCCCACACCTTTTGCAAAAAATCTTCACTAAGGAAAAAAAAGTCAGACTGTTTACTGGAGACTCTCTTATCTCTTCTTCTTTATCTCACATCATTTAGATACTTTCCACTACTATCTACTCCTTCACTCCTGTCTCACATCAAGAAAGGGCCTTTCTCTTTGCCAAGGCTAATACCTCTCTGTACATAAGGGATATCCCTTCCCATGTTCTCCTACAGACAATGCCCTTTACCATCCCCATTCTCACTTATATTTAATCTCTCTGTCTACTGGCTACTTCCTTACTGCCTACAAATATGCTCTTATTTTTCCCCATACTTAAAAAAAAAAACCTTTTGTCCTTTATCTCTCTTCCATTTTATGGTTAAACTTGTGAAGGTCATCTATAATCTGTAGCCACTTCTTGATTTGCTTATCATCCTTCAAGTCATCTTCTGCAAGAAAACTTTTTTTGAACCCTCTATGATTATCTGCAATTTATCCAGTATATATCTTGTTTATACATCATTTATTTACATGTGGTCTGCCCCAGTTATGCAGCACAGCTGATGGAACACTTGGCCTGGAGTTAGAAAGACATGACTTTATGTCTGACCTCAGACCCTTACTACTTGTGTGGCCCTTGTGAAGTCACTTATGTGATAATGAGATTAAATCTACCCTGCCCATCTTTAGATTTAATCACCAAAGGTGAAAATATCTTCATTTAACTCACAAGTTGGGAGGTCTGTAACCCATGTGTGCTAGAGTGAGTAACAAATTAGAATTTATTGACTGCCTCCTGGGCAGTCCTAAGAAAAGCATCTGTTGTGATTAGACATGCAAACTAAGAGGAAGGCACAGGAGGTGACATGAAAGAGGCCCCTTTAAAAAGAGAATTGAGTGAGCCAGTCTCTCTTCTGGTTCTTGCTTGGATGTGGAGGAACCCTGGAACTTGAGACCTTGGAATTCCACATGGTAAATGTAAAGACTAAATCTTCCTGAACTTCCCTTAAGGAACTTCCCTTTCAAAAGAGACTCTGTGACTGAAGCTTTTGCTTCATACGCCTCCAGGGCCTTTGGGCCTCAGCCCTCGGCTCAAAACTTGCCTTTTTTCCAGTTGAGTACTAGTTAGATCTTCTTAGGTTAAACCAGGGACCTAAGCGAATTACTTAGTTTGTCTGGTTTAATTATCTTACCTTATCCTTTCTCTAAATTTCTTAATTTCTCTCTCTCTTCTCATTTGTAAATAAACTTCCATAAAAGTCATTTTGACTTGAGGTTATTCTTTAATTGGGGATTGATAATTATTCAATTCCCTGGCAACCTAACCTTTTAATATTCACCCAATAAAAACCCCTTTTTACCCCTTACACTTAACCCGTCTCCTTCAGATTCCTCAGCTATAAAATGGGGAAATAACACATCTGTTTTCCAGGGTTGTTATGAGGATCAAATGAGATAATATCTGTAAGGCATATAGCAAAGTTCTTAGCACACAATAGTCATTTAATAAGCACTTTGGAGGCAGCTATGTAACATAGCGGAAAGAGCACCACGTTTGGAGTCTGGAAGTCCTAGATTCAAATCTGGCCTCAGAGATTTCCTACCTGTGTGACCCTGGGAAAGTCACTTAACCCAAATTGCCTAGCCCTTAATACTCTTTTATCTTAGAACTGATACTAAGATGGAAGGTAAGGTTGTTTTTTTTAAGTGCTTTGTTCTCTTTTTTCCCTCTGCTTCCTAACATTAGATTGTGAATAATTTGAGAGCAGAATTCTTTGCTTTCATTTGTATCCCCAGCACTTAGCATAGTGTCTGGCATTTAGCAGGCATTTAATATGCTTCTTTGGCTTGACTTCACTAGGTTCCTGACTTAGGAAAAGCCCATGTAATTTCTTTTCTTTTTTTCCTTCTAGATACTAGTATCAAATCTGAGGTAGCTAAGACACACACCTGGCTAATGGAAAGAAGCAGATTCACTTCTATAGGAGACAATAGGGTATAGTGGGAAGAGCACAGGATTTGGATTTAGAATCCTTGTTGGGGGGCACAACCAAGATAGCGGCTTAGAAGCAGTGAATGCTGGAACCAGTACGAGAATCCTCTCAAACCAACCTTAAGATAGTACCTCAAAATGACTGGAGTCACAAACTACAAAGGAGAGGGAATGAGGGGGCTCTTCTATGGGAAACAATTTGAAAAGTAGGAAGAGAGAGTCAATTTTCATGGAATGAGAGGGATCCAGAAGTAAAACTCTACACAGAGGAGTGCAGGTCACCTACCCCCAGGTTTGGAGCCTGGGCATAGGCCAAACTCAAGATTCCAGGACTCTGCCTAAGCCAAAAGAAGAGTACCCCACATCCACCCCTTGAAGTCCCAAGCCCTGGCACCAGTCTGCAGTGAGGCCCTGAAGTCCATAACACTTGGCCCTTTCAAGCTTGTGGTAAGCCCCTAGCCCCAGGGCAAAATAGCTCACGGTGCTGATTTCTGCAAACTATCAGCTGTTAGGGATAAAAAGGGGTTTTGGTTGGGTAAATATTAAAAGGTTTGGTTGCCAGGGAATTGAATACTTATCAATCCCCAATTAAAGAATAACTTCAAGTCAAAATGACTTTTATGGAAGTTTATTTACAAATGAAAAGAGAGAGAGAAAGTAAGAAAATTAGAGGGAAGATAAGGTGAGATAATTAATCTGACACACTAAATAATTCACTCTAGCTCCTGGTTTAACCCAAGCAGATCGAACTAGTCTTCTGGCTGAGTCCTGAGGCCCGAGGCCTGAAGCCTGAAGATGGGGGATGAATGAAGCAAAAGCTTCAGTCTCTAGTCCTCTCTTGAAAGAAGAGTTCCTTCATAGAATCCAGGAAGATTTATTCTTTACACTCACCACGTGTAATTCCAAGGGAGAGATTAAGAGCAGACTCACCTAGTCCAAGGTTTCAGTCAATGCTCTTCCAGGTCCAAGTCATGAACAAGAAGAGCTCCTTCAGATCCAAGACAGGAACAAGAAGAGAGAAGCGGAACTCACTGAACTCTCTTTGGGGCCTTCCTCTTAGTTTACGTGTCCAATGACAACAGATGCTTTTCTTAGGACTACCCAGGAGGCAGTCAGTAAATTCTGATCCGTCACTCACTCTAGCACACTTGGGTCACAGACCCTTCAACTTGGGAGTTAAGTGGAGTTGTTTACACTTGTGAGTTAAGTGGAGTTGTTTACACTTAGATTTGAGAATAGGCAAGGTAGATTTAATCTCATTATCACACAGCAGAGGAGATAGAATCAGCAACTTTCAGAACTCTCAGTCCACAAACAAAAAAAGGCTAGGAAAATGAGCAAACAGCAAAAGAAACAATTAACCATAGAAATTTTCTATGGAAACAAAGAAGAGCAAAGCACAGATTTAGAAGGTGACAGTGAGATCAAAGCAACCACATGCAAAACTTCAAAGAAAAATGGGAATTGATTTCATTCACTGGAAGAACTTAAAAAGGAATTCAAAAATAAAATAAGAGAGGTGGAAGAAAAATGGGGAAAGAAATGAGGGTAATGCAAAAAGAAAATAGCAGCTTAAAAGGCAAATTGGTCAACTGGAAAAAGAGGCACAAAAATCCAATGAACAAAAGAGTTTCTAAAAAATCGAACTGAACTAATCGGAAAAGAGTTAAAAAAATTCAATGAAGAAAACAGTTCCATGAAAAATAGAACAGACCAAATGGAAAAGGAGGATCAAAAAGTCATGGAAGAAAATCACTCTTTAAAAATTAAAATTGGGCAAATTGAAGCTAATGACTTCATGAGACATAAAGAAACAATAAAACAAAATTATAAGAATGAAAAAATAGAAGAAAATATGAAATATCCAAATCCCCAAATGACAACTCCTAGGAATGTCATAAACAAGTTTAAGAATTCCCAGACCAAGGAGAAAATACTGTAAGCAGCCAGAAAGAAACAATTTAAACCATGGAGTCCCAGCCAAGATTACACAGGATCTGGCAGCTTCAATACTGAAGGCCTGGAAGCCTTGGAATATGATTTTACAACCAAGAATCACCTATCCATCAAAACTGACTATATTCTTTCAGGGGGATATATGGTTATTTAATAAAACAAAATTTCCAAGCATTCTTTTTTTTAACCCTTAACTTCTGTGTATTGGCTCCTTGGTAGAAGAGTGGTAAGGATGGGCAATGGGGGTCAAGTGACTTGCCCAGGGTCACACAGCTGGGAAGTGTCTGAGGCCAGATTTGAATCTCTAGGCCTGGCTCTCAATCCACTGAGCTACCCAGCTGCCCCCCCCCAAGCATTCTTGAAGACAACATAAGACATGTAGAAAATTTGATATCCAAATACAAAATTCCAATTTTGATTGCTACTCCTACTTTTTTTTAATCTAAGTTGAAGTCCAATGGATTCTGTTTCATCCCCCTACCTTTACTCTGTGTGTGTCTACCTGCATCAAATGTATTTCTTGTAAGCCACATATCATAGGATTCTGGTTTTTAAGTATTGCTTATCACCATCCTCTTCCTCCCCTCCACTGTAATAGTTTTTTTCCCCCATGCCTCTTTATGTGATATAATTTACCTCATTTTGCCTCTCTCTTCCTATTTCTCTTAGTGCAACCTTTTTCACTCCTTGATGTTTTTTGCTTATTATCCTAAATAGTTTACTACCACAAACCTCTGTCTATGAATACTTCTTGTAATTAACATGATAATGATAACAATTTAAAGATAATTTACAAATATTATCTTTTCATGTAGGAATATAAACAATGTTTTTATTGAGAAACTCTTAAATTTTTTCTTTTTTCTTATTTCCAAATTCTTTTTATGGCACAAATATAGTGCTAATACCTAAGACAGGAAGACCAAAAATAGAGAAAGAAAATTACAGACTAACTTCCTTCATGAATATTGATGTAAAAATCTTAAATAAAATGCTAGCAAAGAGATGCTATAAAAATATATTTAAAAAATACTAGCAAATACTATAACAATATATTCCAAGGATTATTCACTATGACAAGGTGGGATTTATGCTGGGAATGCAAAACTGGTTTAATATTGGGGAAATGATCAGCATAATATCAATAACCAAAGTAATAGAAATCACATGATTATCATGTGATTGACATATATTGTATTATTATAGACTAATAAAAATCCTTTGACAAAAAATGTAGCACCAAATCCTATTAAAAACACTATAGTAATAAAATGATCTTTCTTAAAATAATAAATAGTATCTATCTAAAACCATCAGCAAGTATCATCTGCAATGGAAATAAGTTAGAAGCCTTCCCAATAAGATCAGGATTGAAACAAGGATGACCATTATCACCACTCTTACTAGAAATGTTAACTTTAGCAATAAGAAAAGAAAAAGAAATTGAAGGAGTTGAAGTGGGCAATGAGGAAACTAAAATATTACTTTTTGCAAATGATATGATGATATACTTAAAGAATCAACTAAAAAACTCATTGAAATAATAACTTTAGCGAATTTACTGGATACAAAATAAAACCACATAAATCATCAGCATTTCTATATATTTAACAAAATTCAGCAGCAAGAGTTAGAAAGAGAAATTCCTTTTAAAATCACTCTAGACAACATAAAATGCTTGGGAATCTATTTGCCAATACAAATGCAGGAATTAGATGAACACAATTACAAAATTCTTTTCACACAAATAAAGTTAGATCTAAACAATTGGAAAAACATTCATTGCTCATGAGTAGGCTAAACTAATATAATAAAAATGATTTTCCTACCTAAAATAATTTAGTTATCCAGTGCCATACCAATCAAACTACAAAAAAACATTTTATAGAACTAGAAAATGTAATTCATCTGGAAGAACAAAAGGTCAAGAATTTCAAAGGAACTAATGAAAAAAATTTGAAGGATGGTGGCCTAGTGGTACCAGATCTTAAACTGTACTAGTGATCATCAAAATAATCTGGCGCTGGCTAAGAAATAGAAAGGTGGATCAATGGAATAGATTAAGAGTAAATGACTCAGTATTCTCATATTTGATAAACCCAAAGATACCAACTTTTGGGATAAGAACTTACTATTTGATAAAAACTGCTGGGAAAATTTAAAAACAGGATGGCAAAAATTAGGTATAGATCAATATCTCACATCTTATACTAAGGTAAGTTCAAAATGATTTAGACATAAAGGGTGATAACATAAGTAAATTAGGGAAACATAGAATAATTTACCTGTTAGATTTATGGACAAGGTGTGATAATTAGTTTAAGCTTACACTGCCCATCTTTGGATTTAATCACCAAAGGTGAGAACACCTCTAATTCTGGGAGGTCTGTAACCCACATGTGCTAGAGTGGGTGATGAATCAGAATCAACTGACTACCCCCTAGGCAGTACTATGAGAATCCTCTATTGTGATTGGACATGCAAATTAGGAGGGAGGTACAGGAAGTGATGTATAAGTGACCCCTTTAAAAAGAGGTAGTTGAGTGAGTGAGAGGGCTTCAGTGGAAGAGAATGCCTGGTGATGGACTTTGTCTGGTTCATGGAGAAGTGTTGGAATGCTGAGACCCTAGTGAGACTGCTTTAAATATCTTCTTTGAATTCCTCTTGGTGTTTAAAGACTGACTGAATCTTCCTGAACTTCTCTTAAGAAATTTCTTTTAGTAGACTCTGTGAATGAAGTTTGCTCCATTCACCTCCAGGCTTCTGGCCCTCCAACTCTTTGCTGAGGGTTAAGATCTACCTGGATTAATTAGAGGATTGTAATAAATTACCTACTGGGTTAGATTCTTATTGCCTTATATCCTCTCTCTCTTCTTAATTGTAAATAAACTTCCATAAAAGTCAATTTTGACTTGAGATTATTCTTAATTGAGGATTGATAATAGTTCAATCCTCTGGTGACCATCTTTTAATATATTGAACCCATAAAACCCCTTTTCCCCCCTTACAAAGGGAAGAATTTATGACCAGACAAGAGATAGAAAAGATTAAAAGGTGTAAAAAGAATAATTTTGATTATGTTAAATTAAAAAGATTTTGGGTAAATAAAACCAATGTAATCAAGATTAGAAGGGAAACAACAAATAAGGGAAAACATTTTATAACAAATTTCTGATAAAGGTCTCATTTCTCCAATACATAAAGAAATAAGACAAATTGATAAGAATACAGGTTATCACTGCTAATAGAGTTGTGAATTAATCCAACCATTCTGAAGAGCAATTTAGAATTATGGCCAAAGGACTTTAAAAGAATTTCTGTCCTTTGATCCAGCCATACCACTGCTGGGTTTACCCCAAAGAGACAATAAGGAAAAAGATTTGTACAAAAATATTTATAGCTATGTTCTTTGTGGTGGCAAAAAATTGGAAAATGAGGGGGTGTTCATTGATTGGGGAATGGCTGAACAAATTGTGGTATCTGATGGTGATGGAATACTATTGTACTGAAAGGAATGATGAACTGGAGGAATTCTATGTGAATTGCAATGACCTCCAGGAATTGATGCAGAATGAAAGGAGCAGAACCAGGAGAACCTTATACACAGAGACCAACACGTTGTGGCACAATCAAATGTAATAGACTTTTCTACTGGCAGCAAGCAATGACCCAGGACAATTCTGAGGGGCTTATGAGAAAGAACACTATCCACATCCAGAGAAAGAACTGTCAGAGCAGAAATGCAGAAGAAAAAAAACACATTGATCACATGGTTTGATGGGAATATGATTAGGATTTTGGTGTTAAAATATCACTCTATTGCAAATATGAATAACATGGAAATAGGTTTTGAACAGTGATACACGGATAACCCAATGGAATTGCTTGTTGGCTCCAGGAAGAGGTAGAGAAGAGGGGTGGGAAAATTCATGTATCATGTATCATATGATTCCTGTTCCATCCAAAAGTTCTCTCTCTGAAAGTGGATTGCATTCTTTGTCCTAAGTCCTTCAGAATTGCCTGGATCATTGTATTGCTGATAGTAGCTTAGTATCACAGTTGATCATTCTACAATACTGTTGTTACTGTGTACAATGTTTTCCTAAATAAATTAATTAATTTAAAATTATCCTAAATAAATAAATTAATTTTAAAAAAGAATACAAGTTATTCCCCAATTTGCAAATGGTCAAAAGATATGAATAAGCAGTTTTCAGATGAAGAAATCAAAGCTACTAATAATCATATAAAATGTCTTACATTCCTCTTGATTAGAGAAATGCAAATTAAAACAACTCTGATGTACCACCTCATGCCTATCAAATTGGCCAATATGACAGTAAAGGAAAATGACAAATGTTGGAGGGAAGGTGGCAAAATTGGGACACTAACAACACATTGCTGCTGAATCCAGCCATTCTGGAGGACTACTTGGAATTTGCCCAAAGGACTATTTTGATCCAGTAATACCACTACTATGTCTGGATCCCAAAGAGATTTTTAAGAATGGGAAAGGACCTACTTGTACAAAGATATTTATAGTTGCTCTTTCTGTGGTGGCAAAGAATTGGAAACTAAAGGGATATCCCTTAACTGGGTAGGCTAAACAAATTGTGACATATGATGGTGATAGAATATTATTGTGCTATAAGGAATAATGAACAGAATGATTTCAGAAAGCACTGGAAAGACCTATATGATCTAATGCAGAGTGAAATAAACAGAACCAGGAAAACATTGTACACAATAACAACAATATTGTAGAATGATCAACTGTGATACTAAGCTACTATCAGCAATACAATGATCCAGGCAATTCTGAAGGACTTAGGACAAAGAATGCAATCCACTTCCAGAGAGAGAACCTTTGGATTGAACAGGAATGCATATGATAGCGTGAAATTTTTCACTTGTTTATTTGGGTATATGTTTGGGGGTTTTAGTTTTTTAAGTTATTCACTTATAAAAATGAACAATATGGGAATATGTTTTGCATGATAATACATGTATAACCCAGATTGAATTGCTGGCCAGCTCCAGGAGGGGGCAGAGAAGGGAGGAGACAATTTGGATCATATAATTTTGGAAAACTTACATGGAAACTTATTATATATAATTGATAATAAGAAAATAAGAAAATAGTGTAACACGGTTTATTTTTTTTATTATTATTTTTAAACCCATAACTTCTGTGTATTGGCTCCTAGGTAGAAGAGTGGTAAGAGTGGGCCATGGAGGTCAAGTGATTTGCCCAGGGTCACACAGCTGGGAAGTGTCTGAGGCCAGATTTGAACCTAGGACCTCCCATCTCTAGGCCTGGCTCTCAATCCACTGAGCTACCCAGCTGCCCTGTAACATGGTTTAAATCTCAACTCTGCTACTTACTGATGTAAGTAGTTCAGCTCTCTGGGTCTCAGTTTTCCTATTTGCAAAATGAGGGATAACTTCCAAATTTCTTTCTAGACTTGTATTTATGATTGTTATATCCTCTTTTACTATGGTCTCTGATGAAAAAGTGGCCCTTCTGCTTGTCAAGGTAAACCCCTTCACATGTATCTTTGATCCCATACCATCTCCCTGTCTCTACTTCATGGCTAAATTCTTTGAGTAAGTCAGTAAGCATTAATTAATTACCTTCTTTAGCCTAGGCATGGTGCTAAGGATGGCTTCTCAGTGAGACCCCAGTCTAATAGGGAATAGAATCTGCAAATAACTGTGTACAAATAAGATATATGCAAGATAAATTGGAGATAATCAATAGAGAGATGGCTTTAGGTATTAAGAATAATCAGATGGGGCAGCTAGGTTGCTCAGTAGGTAGGCAGGGCTAGAGACAGGAAGTCCTGGGTCCAAATTTGGCCTCAGGTACTCCCTAGCTGTGTGACATTGGGCATCACTTAATACCAGTTTCCCATTTCCTAGCCCTTAACACTCTTTTGCCTTGGAACTAATACTTAAGATGATTCTCAGACAGACGGGAAGAATTTTTTTTTAAAGAGTAACCAAGAAACACTTCTTATAAAAAAAATCATCTATATTTGTTGCCTCCACAGCCCCTCCTCTCCTCTTCTAAATTTTACTTCTGACTTCATTCCACAGAACCTGCTCTCTCTAAAGTTATAGTCTCTTATTTACCAATCCAGTGGTTTTCCCCCCACATTTACCCTTCTTGACCTCTGCAGCAATCAATACTGTTGATCACCTTCTCCTCTATACACTTTCTCATCTCTAAATTTTCATGTCACTGCTCTCTCCTGGTTCTTCTACCTATCTGACCGTCCTCAATCTCCTTTTTTCTAGTTTTTTCATGCATGCCATTCCCAAGGCTCTGTCTTAGGTCCTCTTCTCTTTTGACTCTATAGTACCAGGGAGGATGAATTGATCCCTAGGGTAGACAATTGCCATACCCTTTTACAGAAATAATGATAGCAAGGTAGGATTGATTTAATTACTATGCTCAGAATAAGAGATGGAATGTGATAGAGGCAAGGAACAGAACAGAAGGGCAAGGTGGCTGACCTAGATGAAGGAAGCATGGTCAGGTCTAGTAGTTTGTGACTGGCTAAATAACAGCAGTTTGATTAAGTTTGCAATCACTTTCTCACTAATTAAAGCATCTTAGACAAGGGCAGATTAATTCCCCTGTTTTTCTGGCAATTGTATATAAGGGGCTATTCCAGGTAGTGAAATGGCCTGGGTCAGCAGCTGGATATGATGGGGAGAGAACATGATCACGGAAATTCTTTCTGACAAATCCTGAACAAGGTAATTAACACAAGTTAGTCTCCTTGTTATACTTCTGAACTTCACTGTAGCTGAAATGTTTCAGTCCCGATATCTGTCTGAAGTTGAGCTTTCTGGAAATAACTCAGTTGTCCCACTCTGACCTTAGAAACTAGGCTCTGCTGGCACACCCTGATCTCTCCCTTCTCTGAGCACCTACCTCAGTCGCTGACTGCCTAGGGCCACACATTTTTGCACTTGGTCAGTTGATTATAGCATTCTTCAACTGTTTCTTGTGTATGGACACATCCTGTTTTTCTAATAGGGCCCATATAAGACATGGGTTTCTTTAGTGTCTCTTATTACAAGGTACATTGCCAACTGCCTAAAGGGAATCTCCAGCTAAATGTCCTGGAGGCATTTCAGACTCAACAAGCTTCAAGCAGAAATCATCTCCTCTCCAAACCCATTCTCCTCCAAACTTCCCATCTCTGATGAAGACACCAACATCCCGTCAGTCCCCATATTTTGAATCTCGGAGTCATCCTAAGGATGTCTTCCCTCTCATTCACCCCAACCCCGCCATCCAATGAATTTCTGAGTACTGTCTCTTCTCCTTACACATATTTCGAATGTCCTCCTTCTAGTTGCTCATAGAGCCACTCCCCTAGTTTGGACCCTTATTCCCTGCACCTGAATGACTTCTCTTAATTGGTTTGTTTCCAGCTTCTCCCCCCTCCAATTCATACTCTACAAAACTTCCAAAATAATCTTCCCAAAGCACATTTGACTATGTTGTTCACTCAAGAATCATCAAGGGCTCCTGGTTAGTTCTAGAATAAAATACATGTGTTCCTTCTACATCACAACTTTCTCCATCATGGTTTGAATATACCATAGGCTGGCATAAGAAATTAAATGGGAATTTTGGAGAAGTTTTGTGAAAGCCACAGATGACACTCAAAGACCAGCAGACAACAAAGAAAAAGTTTAGAAACCCAGAAATGCATAAAATATATGTATAGAATTGTATAACATCGATATATCTTTTTTTATACCATAAATATGCACAATTTCTTTTTTAAAGTTAAAATAAGTAAAAAGTCTAGTCAGGGGGTCCTGAGTATAAATCTGACCTCAGACACTTCCTAGTTATGTGATCCCAGGCAAGTCACTTCTGCCTTAGAACCAATATACAATATTGATTCTAAGACAGAAGGTAAGAGTTTTAAAAAATAAAATAAGTAAAGTTAAAGTTTACAGAAAAGAACTTGAAAACCAGCAGATGTGATACAAAGGCTAGAAATGTGGAGATATCTTGACATTGACCTACATATAGCCTGTAACCAAATACCTAACTCAAAATTACAATTAGGTAATGTAAATACTTCATAAAAGAAAATGAAAAAAATTCAAACTTCTTCTCTGGTATGAAGGAAAGACCAAAAAAATGTACACGGATTTTCCAGATTATGGGGGGTGCTAGGTCCCTGACCCCCATGATGTGGAAGGGATACCTGTACCTCTCAGACTTGGAATTTAAACCCTTTTGGTCTGATTCAACTCATTTTTCCATACTTATTTCCTCCTTCACACACTCTTACATTAGATGACCAATTTTCAAATTCATTCTATCTTCCTTGTCATCATATAGTCCATCCTGAATACCAGGAATTCAGTCTATCTTCATCGAATTATTAGCTTCCTTTAAGACTCCACTTGGTTTCCACCTCCTGTGAAAAGCTTGCTTGATCTCCAGAATTGTTGGTGCTTCTATTAATTTTCATTAATTTATCAATCATTAAACATTTGTTAAGTGTGTCCTAGGTGCCAGGCTCTATGTTTTTACACAGCATCCCTGCCCTTCTGCACCACCCCACCTCTCCCCGCTCCCCAAATATAAGATCTTTAAGACCAAGGACTCTGTGGGTTTTTTTTTATTTCATCTTTGTATCTCCTAGCACAGTGGCTGGTCTTAATAAATGCTTGTTGATTGATAATAATTGCTCAATAAGTACATGTTGCATTTGCAAGAGAAATGGCAACTTTCAGAAAAACCCTGAAGATTTCTGTTTGGGGGGAGTGGGGAGTGGAGAAGAAAGTGCCAGGGAGTTTTCAGGACTGAAATGCCAAGTACCCACATGTTTGCTCAGTGAATAAGGCAGAATGAGAGATAAAGTGAATTCCAATCGGCCTGTGACAGCCTTCTATGACAGATAGCCTGCAGAGCAGAGGAGAACACAGCTGAATAAACCCGAGAGTGGAGAGAAAAATGAATGCAGCCAGGGGGACGCTGAGCAGGATGAAAGATAGCACAACTGTTTGAGACTAGAAATGAAACCTCATTACTGCCCAGGGAAAGGCAGAGGCTGCCAAACGGGTGAGGTTGGAAGAAAGAGATTCAAGAACTTGGCTACTTGAGGCCCCAATTGGAAAAGGTATTGACTAGAAGCATCCTAGGAGGAAAGGATGACTACAGGAGACATGATTTATAAATACTAGATGAAATCAACTGAAGGATGTGAAGAGTTTCTTCTATCTATGCCTGAGAAACTGGCTAGATGGCAGTGTCAGGATGGAGACAATGTGCTACTGAGATGGTGGGGACTGTCCTGCTTGCCTCAGGGTGTATTCAGTCAGCATCCTTCAAGGTTACTATTCTGAAGCCTCCCATCAAACTAGAGTTAAATTCATCCAGGATGGAAGTCTTGATAGTTTCAGTTTGATATTTTCCATAATTCCTTATCCCTTTCTCAGATGGATAGTTCTGTCCCTGTAACCCTGTTGTTATCTCTCCTCTGGCTTATACCTAGCCTCCTCTGATAGAAGACAGAACTCTGACACTGAACTAGAATCCCTTTCTCCAAATCTTTTGAAGAATAAAAGGAGAGAATTGAACATGGTGGAGCACACCTTTAATCCTGACTCCTAAAAGAGGTCAAAGCCAGAGCATAATTGAGTTCAGTTCTGAATTTCAGGTCTACAGCTGGCAGGGAGGGGGCACAGTGGATAAGAGTGCTGGGCTCGCTGAAGTCAGGAAGATTTTATCTTTTTCCTGAATTCAAATCTAGCTTCACACCCTGAGGTGCTTTGTGATCCTGGGCAAGTCACTTAACCCTGTTTGCCTCAGTGGCCTCAGCCATAAAATGAACTGGAGGAGGAAACCACTCCAGTATCTTTGCCAAGAAAGCCTCAGATAAGGTCATGAAGAGTCAGACGAGAGTAAAATGATTGAAAAGCAACAAAAAAGATCTAAAGTCAATTGGGTGTCCACACTAAGCTGAGCTGGGCTGCCTAGGAGGCTGCCTAAGTGGTGCAAATCAGCCCAGGTCATAAGAGGAGGTCAAGCCTTCCTAGTAGGTCAGCATTGGGGTCTGGTCTATAAGTGGCCACTAAACTTCCAGCCTAGGGGAGATAGACTCAGTGCCGAAGCAAAATAAATAATAAATAAAAAGAGTAAGTTCTTTCTCTCACACACTCTCTCTCTCTTTTTTACCTTACCTTCTGTCTTAGAATCGATACTAAGTATTCATTCCAAGACAGTAAGGGATAAGGCAGTAACAATTAAGTGACTTGCCCAGAGTCACACAGCTAGGAATCATCTGAAGCCAGAGTCAGGACCTCTAGGCTCCAGGCCTGGCTCTCTGTCCATTAAGCCACCTGAGTGCCCCTCTGTCTCTTCTATCATAAACTCCTAGGCAGTGGTGGGCAAAGAAATACTGGCTGTTAAGTTGGTTACTGATTTCCCTGGCTTCCTACAAGTCCCAACTAAAATCCCATCTTTTACAGGAAGCCTTTCCTGATGCTTCTTCATTTTAGTGCCTTCCCTTCATTAACTATTTCCCATTTATCCTGTGTATAACTTGTTTGGAAGTATTTGTAATGTTCTCTCTCATTAGATTGTCAGCTCCTTGAAGACAGGAATTATCTTTTGCCTCTTCTTACAGCCCTAATATTTAGTACAGGGCCTGACACATAGTAGGTGCTTAAAAAATGTTTATTGAATGGTTGGATGAGGTGTTCTTGTCCTTCATTGTTTCACATTTAGGTCCCTGTCTGACATTCTTACTTCATCTTAGAAACGCTAATAACAAGAAAGAAAATATTAACTGATGTCAGACCTGAGCTGAATCATAAAGGATCAGAAAGAGAAGACTTGGAGAAGGATTAATGGAGCAGCCCTTTCCTTAAAAAACAGTATGGAGGGGGCAGCTGGGTAGCTCAGTGGATTGAGAGCCAGGCCTAGAGACAGGAGGTCCTAGGTTCAAACCCGGCCTCAGCCACTTCCCAGCTGTGTGACCCTGGGCAAGTCACTTGACCCCCATTGCCCACCCTTACCAATCTTCCACCTATGAGACAATACACCGAAGTACAAGGGTTAAAAAAAAAAAAAAAAAAAAAAAAAAAAAAAAAAAAAAACAGTATGGAGTCTCTGCAGAAAAAAATCAATATCAGCCTACCTTACTCTGACAAAGCTCCAGTGTGAACACAGGGAAATAGATCAATTTCAGCTGTCATTTCATAGCTGATTTTTTTGAATGTACTGGTCATTGCCAATATGATTTTCTATTTTTAAAAGTATGGGGAAAAAAAGCATTTATAAAGCATCTACTATGTGCAAAGCACTAATACTAAGTGCTGTGGATATAAACTGAAAACCAAGTTGGTCCCTGCTCTCAAGGAGCTCTTTTTTAAACCCTTACCTTCCATCTGAGAATCAATACTGCATATTGATTCCTAGGCAGAAGAGTGGCAAGGGCTAACCAAGTGGGGTTAAGTGACTTGCTCTGGGTCCTGCATCTAGGAAGTGTCTGAGATCAGATTGGAACCCAGGACCTCCCATCTTTTGTCCTGGATATGAATCCACTGAGCTGACCCCCAAGGGCTCTCATATTTTAATAAGCAGAGACAGCTATAGGAGAGTTCAACTATAAATCAGATGGCAAGACCCCGATGGTCCTTGGAATATAGCAGCAGAATGGATGGTAATGTCTCTTCTTTAATGTTATTTCCACTGATAAAACCATATCCCTCTCTGATGCTGAACTCTCTGACAATGCCAGGGACTGGTCTCTGAGTCTTCTGTAGTTGTGGCAGCTAAGGAGAAAGCGGTGATGGCCCCCAGAATTGTGGATCACATCCCCACAAAGGTTCATTCCCTGGATGGTAGTTGCTGGGGCTACATTGAATTTGGGTTAGTGGTGAGGGGCTGAGGACACTGCTAGCTCCCAGAGCTCTTGGGATTGGAGTCCTGGGCTGCCTTAGCAGGCATCTCACAGGAGGTGGTGATTGTGAAGTCCTTGGCTTCCCTGGAACGTGGCGCCTCCTGCTTTTTCTTCCGGGTGCCTTGTTGCTTCAGCGAGGCTGGCTTACCTGCCTGGTAGGTGGCACTTGGTAGGGATGGTGGGCTTCCTAGGTACAAGAGCTGATGATAGTTATAGGAGATGGGCTAGAAGCAAGCAGAAGGAGAATTGTTATTCTGGGGATATCTATCCATTGATGGCAGTGGTGAGTACGGTGGTCCATTCCCCATAGGTATTGCTCCTATTTATGGCAGGTGGGAGAAGGAAGGGGAAGTTGGAAGCAGAGACAATAAATATGGAGTAAATATTTTTTATTTTTAGGGTTTTGGTCCTGAAATCATTTGTAATACCAAGGACACAGCTGGTTGTTGTTTGTTTTTTTTTAAAGCATACTACATACAAGACAGACGTTGTGTTAAGTACTTCACAAATATTATCTCACTGTATTCTTACAGTAGTCTTGGGAGGCAAGTGCTATTATTATCCTCATTTTATAGCTGAAGAAACTGAAGCAAACTGAGGTTCAGTGACTTGCCCAGTCACACAGCTAGAAAGTATTTGAAGCTAGATTTGAATTCAGGTTATTCTGACTCCAGGCCACCTCGCTGTCTCTAGATATGGTACAAGTATGTGAAAATATCCTTATAGTGCTTGTGTAACAACAAACTGGATAGTAAAGACAGAAAATGTTAGGGTTTTTTTGTTTTGTTTTTTACATTTTTAAACCCTTAACTTCTGTGTATTGGCTCCTTGGTGGAAGAGTGGTAAGGGTGGACAATGGGGGTCAAGTGACTTGCCCAGGGTCACACAGCTGGGAAGTGTCTGAGGTCTGATTTGAACCTAGGACCTCCCATCTCCAGGCCTGACTCTCAATCCACTGAGCTACCCAGCTGCCCCATGTTAGTTATTTTAAAAACCAAACCAAACCAAAAAACCCTTACTTTCTGACAATACTAATCAATACTAAGTTTCTGTCTCAAGGCAGAAATGTGGTAAGGGCTAAAACAATGGAAGTTAAGTGACTTGCCCAGGGTTACACAGCTAGGAAATATCTGAGGTTAGGACCTCCTGTCTCCAGGCCTGGCTCTCTATTCACTCAGCCACTTACGTGCCTCTAGGACATATATTTCTTGATCTTTGTGATGCAAAAGGAAATGAACGGGCTTAAAGAGTTAACAGGATAGTTGTTTTTTTTAATCTTATATTGGCCTGTGTATTTAGCTATTTTGGACCCATTACATTTCCTTTGAGTTTTAAATATAAGATTTAATATAAGATATTAAATTTCAGATTTAAATATGATTGTTGAAGTCTCATTGTTCATTCAGTGGCAAATCTTATTGTCATTCCCATTCTTTTTATTATAATATAATAGCGATACTATATTATAATATAATGTTATATTATATTTCAATTATAATATTATAAAAATTTTAATTTGAATGTTTTTAAAATGTATATAAATAAAACTAATGTCCAGTTCTAGCCCTCTACTACATTTCCCAGACATCTCCAGTCATAACCCTTTCCCTTTCAGCTCCCCTTTATGTGTTGTCTTTTCTCATTAGAATGCAAGATCCATAAAGGTAAAGGACTGACTAGCTTTTATCCATAGTCCTAGTGCCTAGCTTAATGTGTGCCTCACACATAGAAAAGCTTAATAAATGCTCTATCTACCTATCATCTATCTTTGTGACTTGGCAAGTCAGTTGACTTTTTTTAGCCTATTCCCTCATCTACACAATGAGGGAGTTGAATTTGATGGCCTTTAAAGGTTTCAATTCTAAACCTAAGATTCTAAGAGTTTAGAAAATAACAATTAACAAGCTATATTCTTTTCTCTATATGAACTGTGCTAAAATTACACAGAAAAATTCTCTTCAGGCTTACTGGAACAATAATTCCTTTACCCACCATCTCAGCATACCTGTACAAATACCATTATTTTCTTCCAGGCATGCAAAGTACAACCTGACAGTTTCCTAAGCATTACTAAAAGTTCCATTTTAGAAAACTTCAATACTATCCCTCCCCTCCAAACAGATAGAAATCCAGTGTGAGTATAAATGAATTCAAGAGTTACTGGGGATTTTTATCCTCCTACAATTCTGAGAAACAAACTATATATAGGTAAAGTTAGAGGGAGAGACATGAGTTAGTAGTAAATAAAGTACATTTTCTCTCACCAGAAACAAAGGACTAATTTTGTCCAAGTTATATTTATTTTTTCATCAAGTATTTACTGAGATTTATTCTGTTTCTAGTATTGTGCTACTGTAGTAAAGACCAAATCATCAGAGAATTTGAGACAGTTAAAAGGAATCTTAGTGTTTATCTAATTCATACATGGAAAAAGTGTTGACTCTCAAACTAATTCAACCTTTACACTTATAAATCCATATATATTTAATACTATTCTTTTCTTCCAAGCATCCAAAGTAAAATCAGGAACAGTTTCCTGAGCATCAGCAAATTGTTTTAGAAAACCTTACCACCACTCCCTATTCCAACCAGGTAGAAATGCAGTTTAAACATAAAATAACACCCAACAAATATAAGTAGCAGAAAGAAGAGGCAGTCTCTGTCCTTGAGGAATTAAAATACTTTTCCAGGCCTTCTCTCTTCCTGGAAACTCAGCTCAAATTCTCCCTTCACTGCTACCCAGCAGCACAGTGATTGCTTGTCAACTCCAGGAGTGGGGAGAGAAGAGGGAAGGGAGACATGAATCATGTAACAATGGAAAAAAATTAAAATTAAAATAAAACCAAAAATCTATTTATTAAAAATTATTTAAAATCAGGGTTTCTAGATCAATGTAATTTATTTATGTTTTGTGGCAGCTAGGTGACCTGGAGTCAGGAAGCCTTGAGTTCAGATCTAGCTTCAGACACTTATTAGCTGTGTGACTTTGGGCAAGTCATTTAATTATGTCTCTGTTTCCTCATCTGTAAAATGAAAATAATAATAACACCTACTCTCTAGGGTTGTGGTAAGAATCAAATGAGACTTGCTTTTTGTTCCCCCCCTTTTTTTTTCAAGTTAAAATTTATCTTTATTTTATTCCAATAACACATTTACACATAAGTTTTCCAAAGTTACATGATTCATGTTGTCTTTCTCCCCTCCTCCCTCCCTCCTCCTGGAGTTGACAAGCAATTCTACTGGGTTATACATATATTATCACTCAAAACATATCAACTGAGATTTGTAAAGTGCACTTAGTAGGTATTTAATACCTGTTCCCTTATTCTTCATATGTCTATACCTCTGGCGCCTCCCCAATAGCTTTGACACTTACTTGTCATCTATAGACAAGTCGACTTATCTCTATAAGCCTCTTTTCCTAATTTATCCAACCTATGTACAAGCATGATCATGAGGAAAGCATCTTATAAACCTCCAATACTCCAGCAGATCCACAGTGATCTTGTCAATAGGAAGAGTCCTTCCTGTGATATAGATTATAACTAATCCATGCAGCTAGTCCTGTGCAATTTATGTCCATGTCCTCTCTAAAACCTACCAGAGGGCATCCACATGACAGGTTGAAAGTTTTGTTTAAGTCCTCTCAACTCTGTATGAATACCCCACCAGGTAAAATAATAAAAATAATATTATGTTTATATAGCACTTTAAGGTTTATATGGTACAATATAAATCTTAAAGTGAAATATAAATGTAAATTCTTATCATTACTCTTATCCCACTTAGTCACCCCCTATCTGACAGGAAACAGAACAATGTGGAGAGGCTCAAGGAGATTTTTTTATTACCTTCCTTCTGATCAGAAGTTACCAACCATTATATTATCCTGTCCAGTCAGGTACATAAGACCCTAAGGGACCATAATAAAACACCAGTTGTTTAAAGCCTCTAAACCAGGTTTTAGTTATAAAATCCCCTTCTACTGAATGATCAATTTGTGGATGGTTAAACCCACTTAATCACATTAGCTGAAAGGAAAGTAGCCACCAACAAACCTGCCCTCATTTAGCAGTAGGTCCACCCTGACTTCTATTAGCTGTTAGCCTCTCTTTCTTTCTTTTTTTTTCTTTTTTAATTTTTTTTGGTACTTTTTTTTAAATTTTTTCCATGGTTACATGATTATTGTCTCCCTCCCCTCTTTCATCTCCTCTCCCAGAGCTGACAACCAATTTCACTGGGTTATACATATATTATCACTCAAAACATGTTTCCATAGTATTCATTTTGTAATGGAGTAATCTTTTAAAACCAAAACCCCAAATCATATACCCATATAAGCAAGTGATAAATCACATGTTTTCTTCTGGATTTCTATTCCCACAGATCTTTCTCTAGATATGGATAGCATTCTTTCTCATAATTCCCTCAGAATTGTCCTGGATCATCACATTGCATTTAGTTGCAAAGTCAGTTACCTTTGATCGTCCCACACTGTTTCATTTACTGTGTATAATGTTCTCCTGGTTCTGCTTATTTCACTCTGCATCAGTTCATGGAGTCTTCCCAGTTCATATAGAAATCAATCAGTTCATCATTCCTTATATTACGATAGTATTCCATCACCATCATATATATATATGTCAGCCTTTTGAAGCACTTTCCTAGATTCTTGGAAGAGTCTACACAAGTAACATAATGCAAATGATGAGGAACTTCTATAGACTGCCAAAGATGAGTCTAGTTCACTTCTGTTACCAAGACCCTGAGCATCACCAGAGACAAGTTTAGCTAAAACAACATGTATGTAAGAAAGCTGAGATAACACTGTTCTCTCCTCTCCCCCAGATCCTACTCACCTCTCTCCCTAAGAAGATCAATTCTTATATACCTCTCCAACTATTCTAGACCACTGAAATAAAATTTCCCAGTCACTGAGTATTTATTGTGAATTCCATTAGAGGTTGATTCAGAGACCTCTGCAATATTTTATGAATTATATATTCCAAGACCTATAGGACCAGGGGAATAATTTATCTTGATGATATCACCATTTACTCCAAGGAGTAGATGGCTTCCCAGGCTTCGTTTGGCTTTCAGATGTCTTTAAATATCAGCTAAGATCTCATCTTCTACAGGAAGCTTTTCCTAAACCCGCTTAATTCTAGCACATTCCCTTTTTAAATTATTTCCTATTTATCCTCTACATAACTTGTCTGTGCATAATTGTTTGCTTGTTTTCTCCCCATTAAATTGTGAGATTCTTGAGGAAAGGGACTATGTTTTGTCTCTTTTTATTTTCTTATTGCTTAGCACAATGTCTGGTACATAGTAGCTGCTTAATAAATGTTTATTGATTGACTAGCAAGGATCTTACCCAGAATGTCAAGCTGATATACAATAAAAATTATATTTCAAGAGCCCAAATCATCCTCTAAAACTTATGCCAACATTTGCTTTTTGCCAAGTTGGAAAAGTGACAGTTTGAGGAGATGAAATGTCTAGGGCATGTGATAAGTCTTTAAAGAATATATAAGAAGGATAGCTGGCTTAGAAGATAGAGAGTTCCAGGGCTGGAGACAGGAGGTCTTAGATTCTAATTTGGCCTTAGATACTTCCTAGGTGGGTGACCCTGGGCAAGTCACTTAACTCCAATTACTTAATTCTTATTGCTCTTCTTTCTTGGAATCAATGGCATCAGTCCTAAAGTAGAAGGTAAGAGTTATAAAATAGATATAATTTTATATTAATTTTATATTTTATTTATAATAATATACACAATCACATATGATATAAGTATAATAATTTATGTGAAAAATAAATAAATGTGTTGACTGTCTACTGAGTAGGAAGGTGGCTTGATCTGCTCTAAAGGAATACCACTTTGATGAGTCTCTGGCAGAGCTTGTTACCAACCCAGGGCTTTCCATTAGACACCAGAGAGATAGAAGATGCATCATATGGTCTTAAGCAGTAGTTTATCTTGTTCTCCATGTTGATTTACCTGGACTCACCTTCCAGGATTGTCTAGTCACCATGCTGGGCATCCTTTCACAGGTCACTTCACTTTCTCCAATCCACAACTTGTGAATGGACAAGAAGCTCTGGTAGGTCCTAGGCTCCTAGTGATGAGGGGGTGCTGCATTCATTGCCATTCAGGCCTAGAGGATCAAGGAGAGAACTTGGGAGCCAGCAGACACATGCATGCTCCAGAGTTCAAGACCTTCCAACCAATTCTACTTGCAAAGTCAAAACAATACTTCCAGTTAAGAGAGCAATGTGGAAATTGAAGGAATTCTCATTTTGAGGGAATGGCTAACCAAGTCATGGCATATGACTTTGATGGAATACTATTGTGCTATAAGAAACAAGTAGAAAGGCAGGTAGGTGACTCAGTGGATGGAGAGCTAGGTCTAGAGACAGAAGATCTTGGGTTCAAATCTGACTTCAGATATTTCCTAGCTATGTTATCCTAGGCAAATCATTTAACTCCTATCACCTAGTCCTTACTACGCTTTTGCCTTGGAACATATACACAATATTGAAAGAAAGAAAGAACAAGCAAGTTAAAATATAGGAAAGACCTATGTGAAATGATAAACAGTAGAACAATCAGAACCAAAAGAACATTATCAACACCAACAGAAATACTGTTTGAATATGTTTAAAGAATGACTTGTATATATCCACCTCTAGGGGAAGAAATGATAAATAGAAGCAAACAAGACATAGTATATAATATATAATATATATATATACACATACACACATAGCTAGATATATACACATATATCTTTAATGTATACATATATCTTTCTGTTAAATGATACCTTCTCTAGTTCAGGGAGGGGAGGGAGGAAGATACCTGGGAATTTTAATATAAAAAACAAATTAATTTTTTCTAAAAAGAGTAATTTGAAAAGCAAAACTATGTCCTTGCTGAAGATCTTGATAACAAACTTAGGTATCATTTTCTTTTTTTTTTTTTAATCATAGCTTTTCTGAACTGAGGTCATAAGCAAGAAGATTCAATTGATATTTCAGTTAAGAAATATATTGGTTTTCAGCTACATAATCATCTTTTAAGAGTCCAAACCACAAGCTGAGGGGGAAGAGTGGTTCTCACCCAAACTTTAAGAGGTTAAATCTGTCACACCATTTGGGTAGTATTTAGGTACTATAAATTCCCCATACTAACTACTGAGCTTTTGGCTTAGACCTCAGGGTGAAGGAACTAAATAAGTCTTTTGCCCAAATACTTGTAAGTATGTCTGGTAATATGGCACAGTGGAAATGAATGTCCCCAGATTATTTTTAGAAGGTTGCCCAACTTAGGTTGAGACATATCCACTTTGCTAGCAAAGAGGGAGAGAGAACAAAGACCTCTTTTCCCTTAATCATTAAAGTAAGTTTCTTAATTAAATGCTGTTTGATGATAATATAAGCAATCATAGACCACATGAATCCAATTCTACTTCATAATTTGCATGAATACAAGTTGCTACTGCTATCACTGGAGAATATATCATCTGAAGGTTATAGTTGTCCTTTCTTTGAAGTGATTTTTTTCATATTCTTATTGTTTAACTGTTTTTAGTCATGTCTGACTCTTCATGACCCCATTTGGGGTTTTCTTGGCAAAGATACTGGGACGGTTTTGCCATTTCCTTCTCTAACTCAGGTGACAGATGAGGAAACTGAGGCAAACAGGGTGAAGTGAGTTGCCCAGGGTCATGGAGCTAGTAAGTGTCTGAGTCTGAGGCCAGATTTGAACTCAAGAAGTTTTTTTAAATGGTGCCAATTTTAAATAGATTTTATTCTCTAGGACAAGAATTGCATTTCTTTTTGTTTATAGTACTGATAAAATGCAATGCTGTTCACTTCTCCCTCTGCACACATTCAATTATTCAGAGTGCCCAGATTTACACTGTCGTTTAAATATTACTTTTAAACTGTTGCTACCTTGGCTACATATTTGAGTCCTTCAATTTTTGGAAAGCTGTGTGGAATGGTCTTTCTTCTGGTGCATTTAGTCAACTTCTTAAAGGAGCAAATCCAGATGGTGCTGCTCCATCCCCTAGGAATCCACCAGGCATGCCTTCTGGAATACCTCCTGCACACTGGTACATCTTAGAGATAATGGGTCACAGACCTTCTCCAATTCTTTCTGCTGATGCTCAAATTCTTCCTTCTTAGCATGCTGGTTCACATTTATCCAGCTGATTATTTCATTACATTTGTCAAGGAACTTCTGTTTGTCTTCACCAATTTTGCCTTGCAGTTTCTCATACTCTATAATCACCTTCCTGTTGAAAGCATAAGATTCAAAAGAATTCTTCAAAGACACCTTGTCCCTCTGTTACTCATCTTCAGCCTTGTTTTTCTTAGCCTCCTGGACCATGCACTCAATGTCTTCTTTGCTCAGACTACCTTTGTTATTCATGATGATGACTCAGAGCAGATACATTAAGGATGCCATTTGTGTCCATGTCGAATGTAACTTCAATCTGTGGAACACACCTCAGGGCAGAGGACCATCCTATGAGCTCAAACTTGCCAACCACATTGTTATCCTTTGTCATGCTCTCTCACCTTCATAAACCTGAATAAGCACACCATGCTGGTTGTTTGAAGTACAACCTAACTCTAGACTCAGCACTCTGCCCACTGAGTCATCTAGCCGCTCCAATTTTTTCATGTACAAAGATATTCAATAGAGTCCACATTTCAACACTGGGATCAGAATTGAACTCAAATTCCCAATTAGAAAAACCCCACTCCTTTAAGAGGTATCTTAAGGAAAAGAACTGTAGAATATTAGAGTCAGAGGGCAACCAGCTTCTGCTGATGACTTCGAAACCACCAAGTACAGACAAATTACATCCCAGGGTGCTGGAAGAACCCAAAGATGTGATTGCTAGATAATAAGTCTCAGTGATCTCTGAAAGATCATGCAAAATGGTAAAGGTGCTACAAGATTAGAGAAGGGCATATGTTTCTATATTCAAAAAAAGGAAGATGCTGGTCTTTATGACTAATAAGCTAAACTCACTATCAAAATTCCAGAATAGATTATAAAAGGGAGTTGAGGCAGCTAGGTGGCTCAGTGGATTGAGAGCCAGTCCTAGAGAAGGGAGGTATGGAATTCAAATCTGGCCTCAGATACTTCCTAGCTGTATGACCCTGGGTAAGTCACTTGACCCCCATTGCCAAGCCCTTACCACTTTTCTACCTTGGAACCATTACAGAGTATTGATTCCAAGATGGAAGGTAAGGATTAAAAAAAAAAAAAGAATAAAAATGAAGAATAAGGCAGGCCTACACACATACATTAAGATGTTTATGTGTGTGTGTGTGTGTGTGTGTGTGTATGTTTAAAACTAGAAAACTTGACTCATGAACATCTTGATACTGAAAATAAAATGAAAATAATAAAGAGAATCAGAGGAGCATCAAATGGCTAATTTCCAAAATGTCACTTTGAACTAATTATTAGAGAAATCAATTTTTTATATTTATTCAAAGGTGAAATTTGTCACTTTTTTATTTTGTGGAAAAATTTTTTTAAAAAAGTAAAAATACTTTAACTCCTAAAAACATTTCAAAGTTCATAGGAGTAAGATCATGATGGTTTGCTTCATTGTTTGCTACATTTGACACTGACTCATTATGTGGCATTCTCAACTTTAACAGTGTGAATTCAGAAAGACTAAGAAGGGAATACAAAAGATCTTTTTTGATTGTTTATTTCTGTTAATTCATTTGGTTCTAAATTGTTAAGTAAGAATTTTGTTTAATCTTTTACTCCTTATTTTAGTATGATTCATTGTAATGATGTTTATAAAGGTGATATACATATATAATATGTACTTATGTGTACATGTATATGAATACATAATGAAAGGGAAAAACATGTCACACCAAACTAACTTGGGATGGAGGGGGAGATCAGATTTTCTGGGTTCAGAAAGTACAGACACAATAGCATTCCAGTTACTAAGTCCCAGGTAGCACACTTGATAAGACTAATAATTTCATCAAACACACAACTTCCTTTAATACTAAACAATCTATTAACAAAGATAGTGGAGAGGAGAATTATGAATAATTGTCTCCTCTTAAGAAACTTTTGATTATGGGAAAATAATTTAGATGCCTGGCTGACCTGAATCCTGTTTAGTTCATCCTGGGTTCTAGGTGCCACATTTTAGGAAGGGTATATTGATATTCTAAAAAATATTTGCAGGAGTATCAGGATGGTTAGGGGCCTTGAGATTCTGCTAGATGAGTTTAGATTGAAAGAAGTAGGCACTCAGGGTGCTAAAGTGTGTGTGTTTAAGTTATAAATGTTGTCTAATTAATCACATCTAGAAGACCTGGTCTAATAATTAGCATTTTCTTTTATTAAATAAAGTAGTAGGGGTCCAAAAGTTTTGGTTGATAGTGAGTCTAGGAAAAGATTCTTCATTTGTTTTATTATGTTCTAAGATCCTTCAAAACTTTCCTACCTTTTATTAAGTACTCCAAACTCAGTTTCAATGTTCTCTCCTATACGAGGCTCTTCTTCCTCTTTTCCCCAACATTTGTTAGCAAATTATTTGGAGATGATAAAGAAGAGAAGATTTTCTTCAAGTTCCAGTTAAAATCCCACCTTCTACAGGAAGCTTTTCTCCGTCCCCCTTAATGTCTTCCCTCTGTTGTTTGTCTTAAATTTATCCAGTATATATCTTGTTTGTACATAGTTGTTTGCAGGTTTCTTGAGAGTATTTGCTATTCAGTCATTTCAGTCATGTCCAACTCTTTATGATCCCATTTGGGGTTTTCTTGGCAAAGATACTGGAATAGTTTTCCATTTCCTTCTCCAGCTCATTTTAAAGATGAGGAAACTAAGGCAAACAGGGATAAGTTGTCTAGAATCACATAGCTAATAAATGTCTGAGGACAAATTTGAACTCATGAAGACTAGAGGACCTGGAGTCAGAGAGATGTGAGTTCAAATCAAGCCTCAGATTATTACTATCACAGTTGTGTGACAGTGAGTAGATCATTTAACTTCTGTCTTCCTTGATTTCCTCATTTGTAAAATGAGCAACTGCCTCCCAAGGTTGTTACCAGGATATAATGAGATAATATTTGTAAAGTGCCTTGCAAACCTTAAAGTATTATATAAAAAGTGAAATCTGTTATTATTGTTAATTATCATAATAATCACTGTGATTCAATTGCTTCATCCATTTGGATTTTGCATTTTCTGTAAGATAAGTCTCTAATAATCTACCCTTTTATCTTTTTTTTTTTTTAAGAATTTTCCCCTATATAATCTATATCAAATTGCTTGCTGTTCAGAGAGAGGGAAGGGAAAGGAGAGAGGAAAAGAATTTGGAACTCAAAATTTTATATATCATTTTTTAACACTTACTTTTTATCCTAGAATTAATACTAAGTACTGGTTCCAGGAGAGAAGAATGGTAAAACCTAGGTAATTGGGGTTAAGTGACTTGCCCAAAGTCACATAACTAGGAAATGTTTGAGGTCAAATTTGAACCCAGAGCCTCCTGTCTCCAGACCATGAGCCACCAAGCTTTCTCAGAATTCAAATTTTTTTTTAATGTTAAAAATTATTTTTACATTTAACTAGGAAAATATATAATTTTTTAAGTTTGAAAAAATGTTTTATTTTACTTCTCAATGCAAGTAAAAATAATTTTCAAACATTCTGTTGCTTTTTTAAAATAATTTTTGAGTTTTAAATTCAATTTTAAATTCAATTCTCCTCCTTGAGGAGAAGACATTAAGCTAGATTATACATGTGTATTCATGCAAAACACATTTCTATATTAGCCATGAAACAAAAGATGAGAGGAAGAAAGAAAGAAAGAAAGAAAGAAAGAAAGAAAGAAAGAAAGAAAGAAAGAAAGAAAGAAAGAAAGAAAGAGAGA
>NC_058131.1:461869708-461920899 GCF_016433145.1 Gracilinanus agilis
AGGAAGGAAGGAAGGAAGGAAGGAAGGAAGGAAGGAAGGAAGGAAGGAAGGAAGCATTTTTCATCATAAGTCCTTCAGAATCCTTTTATCTTTTGATGAGAAGACTTAGAATTTTGTGAGAACAAAAGGGTTAATGCTTTTAGAGGAGAGCTGGGAAATTAGACCTTCTGTGTTCAGGAAGCACAGAACATCACATCATTCCACTGACCAAGTCCCAAGCCTGAAGTAACCTGACAAGACCAGCATTTTCATCAAGGGAACAATCTCCCCTAATACTGAGCAATATATCAACAGACGCAGTTAATGGAGTGGAGGGGTATGGGTAATTGCCTCCTTTTAAGAAACTTTTGATTGAGGGAAAATGACTTCAATGCTTGTCTGACCTACTAGCCTAAGGCAAAGCACTGAGACTTAAGCTTTGTTATTATACTCCTGACTGCCACTGACTTGCTCTGTGGCGCTGGGCAAATAACCACCCCCTTTTTTTTTCTCCCAGAATCCACTCAAAATCAGATCTCAGAGTAAAAAAGGACCTTGGAGGTCATTTAGCTTCATATATCTGATGCACAAATCTCCTTTACACAACAGCCCAGACAAGTGGTCCTCCAAACTCTACCTGCCACATCCCAGCTATGGAGAACTCCTTACCTCCCAAGGCATTTTCTATTCCATGTTTGAATAGCTTTAATAGGGAGCATTTTTTTTTCTTGTTAAAAGGAGTATTGCCCTCAGCAGTCAAGCAAAATAAGTCTCGTCTCTCTTCCACATGATAATTCCTCAAGTTGTTGTTTTAGTAGTTTTTGTGTCTGTCTCTGTCACCTTGTGAATCATATTGTCCATGGGGTTTTCTTGCAAAAATGCTGGAATGGTTTGCCATTTCATTCTATAGTGGATTTAGACAAACAGAAGCTAAGTGACTTGCCCAGGGTCACATAGTTACTAAGTGTCTGGACTAGAATTTGAACTCAGGCCTTCCCAGCTCCAGGCCCAGAGCTGTATCCACTGAGCCTTCTAGCTGCCCCAGTCCTTCAGGTATCTGAAAACAATTATTATACCTTCCTCTACCAGTCATCTAATATAATATAATTAATAAAAATAGCTAGGGGCAGCTAGGTGGCTCAATTGATAGAGAGGCAGACTTAGAGATGGCAGATCCTGGGTTCAAATCTGTACTCAGACACTTCCTAGCTGTGTGTCCCTGGACAAGTCACTTAACCCCCTATTGCCTAGCCCTTGCTATTCTTCTGCCTTGGAAACAATACTTAGTATCAATTCTAAGACAGAAGTAAGGTTTTTTTAAAAAAATAAAAATTAATTAGTTAAAATAAAAAAAAATAAAATAACTAGTATTTTACATTATATTTTAAGCTTTACAAATATTTCATTTGATCCTCATTAACAACCCTGCAAGGTAGATCCTATTATCATCTCCACTTTCCAGTTGAGGAAACAGGTGAAACTGAGGTAAGGGGCTTGCCCAGGGTTATAGAGTAAGTGTTTAAGGCAGGATTTTTTTTTTTAACCCTTACCTTCCATCTTGGAGTCAATACTGTGTATTGGCTCCAAGGCAGAAGACTGGTAAAGGGTGGGCAATGGGGGTTAAGTGACTTGCCCAGGGTCACACAGCTGGGAAGTGTCTGAGGCCAGATTTGAACCTAGGACCTCCCGTCTCTAGGCCTGGCTCTCAGTCCACTGAGCTACCCAGCTGCCCCCTAAGGCAGGATTTTAACATGTCTTCCTGTTTTGAATTCTATCATTCCAAACATAGTACCTGGCTGCTAAACATCTCTGGTTCTTTCATCCAACCCATTAAAGATATGCTTTCAGGGGCCCTAACACAAGATGCCCTCTTCTATGTGTACTTTTGCCAATGTCTTTATTACAATGTGGTACCCAGAGCTGACCAAACTATTCCCAGGATGGTCTGACAAGTTCAGAGTATGGTGGAACTTATTTTGAAATCTTCCTTGTTCTGAAAACTAAGCCTCTTTCAATTCAGCCTAAAATCTCATTAATTTTTTCAAGTGTTAACTCACACTGCTGATGTGGATTGAGCTTGTAGTCCCCTAAAGCTTTCTGGTCTTTTTCAAAGGACTTCTCGTCTTCTCCAATTTGTACTTGTGTGGTCTATCGCTTAAACCCAAGTGTAGGACTTTACTTATTTCTGCTGAATTTCTTCTTACTGGATTTTACTCAGATATAAGACATATCACAAAAACATCCAAACAACCTTCCATAAGGAAGTATAGTTTTGGGGCTGGAAAGGACCTTAGAGGACATGTAGACAAATCAATTATTTTTACAGATGAGGAAACTGAGGTCCAGGTAATCTGATTAGTCCAAAGTAATATAAATAGTAAATGGCAGAGCCTGGCTGCTAATCCAGGTCCTCTGCCTCTAGATTCAGTGCTCTTTCCACCCCATCTCACTATCTCTTCTAAGAACACAGTCAAGCAAAAAGCTTAATAGAATGTGTATGATTGATAATACATGTCATGTTCCATTTTTGTAGTTTACGAATTATTGATAGAAAGGAGGGATCTGTAGAAGAAGCAGCACCATAGAGAGGCATGAGTTTGTGGCTTGGAGTCAGAGCTCCCAGGTTTCAATGAAGGGCTTAGAGAAAAGAGCCTCTAAGAGCTCTCCACTCTAAATCATTGATCCTATAACTGATAGTTTTGTATCAATTTTATTTTATTTGACCTGAGCATTGTTGCTCTTTCAATTTTTTCTCTAAAAATCATTATGTATATATGTATATATGCCATTATATGAGTATATAAATTATACACACATTTTATGTTTTATACATATGTTTATATTTATATACATATTATATTTTATATATATATATATACTGTTCTTTTCACTACATTCTCTTCAATTTGTATCATTTCATACAGATCTTCCCACATTTCTCTGAATTTTTCATATTTGTCATTCCTTTCAGCATAGTAATATTTCATTACATTCATATATTCCACAGTTTGTTCAGCAATTCCCCAATTACCGGGCACATATTTTGTTATCACAAATAATGCTGCTATGAATTTTTTGTATATATGGGACTTTTCTGCTGTCATTAACCTTCTTGGGGCTGCAACAGGAAGATATCTTCGTCAAAGATTAGAAACATTTGAGTAAGTTTTCTCCTGTAATTCCAAACTGTTTTTTTAGAACAGGTGGTATAATTCAAAGCTCCACACTGTGAGCAGTCAATTAGTGCATCCCTCCACCCTCATTTCCTTCCAACTTTGAATTTTCTCATGTTGGCTAATCTGATAGAAGTGAGATGATACCTCAGAATTGTTTTAATTTAAATTTCTCTATTTGTTATTTAGAATAGTTTTTTAAATTTAATTTAGAATATTTTTTCATGGTTACATGATTCATGATTTTTTCCTACCCTTCTTCCCTCTCCACTTCCTGGAGCTGACAAACAATTCCACTGGGTTATACGTGCATCTAGAATAATTTTTTAGATGGTCCCCAGTGGTTTGAATAGTAAGTAGGTGGTTCAGTGGATAGAGCACCAGGTCTGGAGTCAGGAAGCCTGGAATTAAAAATCTAGCCTCAGATACGTATTAGCTGTGTGACCCTGGGCAAGTCACTTAATCCTGTTTGCCTCAGTTTCTTCATATGTAAAATGAGCTGGAGAAGGAAAAGGCAAACCACTCTAATGTCTTTGGCAAGGAAATCTCAAATCAGGGGTGGGGGTCACAAAGAGTCAGATATGACTGAAAAGGACTGAACAACAACAGCTTGAATTCCTTCTTTAAAAAATTATTTATTCGAATCCTTTGAGCCTTTTGGATCTTGAATTCTATCACCCAAAGAGTTAGCTATCCCTCTCCATTTCCTGTCATCTGCCAACTTGATATACATACCATTTACCATCCATGCCTTTATTCAATTTAATTTAATAAGCATCTACTATGAACAATGTAAAAGGCACTTTGCTAAGCAATAAAAATATTAAAAATAAATGTTATGCTACTATGATCAATACAATGATCCATGAAAGTTTTGAAGAATACATGATGAAAAATGCTATCTAAAGAAAGAATTGATTAACTGAGTGCAGATTGAAGCATATTATTTCTTCACTTTATTTTTCCTGCTTTTTTTGTTTGCAACATGACTAATATGAAATATGTTTTGCATGACTTCATATGTTTTATGGGTAGCAGCATATCTCTTGTATTCTCATTGGCAAGGGGAGAGGTGGAGAGAGGGAGAAAATTTGGAACTAAAAATAAAAAATATTTCAAATTACATTAAATTTTTAAAATGCTATATAATTTCTATTCTCAAAGAACATATGATTTCATTGGGGAAAGGAAAAGTACATAAATAACTATTATTTTTTTAAATAACTATTATAAAAAGGAAAGTGAGGTAAGTGGAAAGAAGAGATAAACTTCCAGGTCATTATGGCAAGAGGACCCCTAATATTGAGGCTTTTGGAACTATTCTGGAAGTCAAGCCCTTCTTACCTTAGACGCTAGGGGTTGGATGACTAGAAAGCAGTGATTTTTGCAGCAAGAAGCCTGTGCCACGCTGAGGGCCTATTAGGAAGTAAGGTAAAAAGATGCTTTGTCTTGCTTCGTTTAGCTCATCTCTCTGAGGTCTAGGTGATGAGGTTAATGGAGCAAATCTTTAGGGGAGTCACCAGTAATATTGCTATTTTAATTTTGGTCTTCTGAAGCTTTGCCTCCAAAAAGCTTTTCTGTGAGATTTGTTTGTAAATGGATTCTGTTTTATTTTAAACATTCTACTAGAACAAAAGAGCAGATAAAATTGTCTTAAGAGTATTCAGAACAAAAGTAGTTAGAGTCAAGGAGGAAGAAGGCCCATCCACAATAGACAAGTGGTTTGAGAAGCAGAAAAATAATTTCCTTGGAGGTTTGGCTGTTTTTATTTACATCTGATGGCCTGATGGCAGCCATTCAATGGTGAATGCCAGCTACAGGAAGAAAAGATGGTCTATATTTTGGCACTTAGTTCCAGCTCTGTTATCCCACTATCTCTACAAAGTCTTAATGAGAATAATCTACATATGTAACAAGAGCATCCTTGATGAAGTTATGAAAAAAGAAACTGTTAGGCTTCCATAAATAACCTTCTCTAGCAGATCACATTTTTACAGTCCCACAATTGACAGGCACAACTAACTGGTCTGGAGAATACAAAATCTCAGGGGTATGAGTAGGCTGCAAGATATTACTAACAGAGGTATGGAGGAGAAGCAGCATAAAGGACATCCTTAGATAGAAATATGACCAGAATAAAAAGGCAGGCTAGTCACACAGAAAGAATGAAGGATAAGTGATAGACCCAGTACAATACAAATATCTTTGTAATGTCAAGAAATCTAGAGGGTCATAGATTTAGAGCAGGGGGTCAGCATCCTACAAGCCATGGACCAAATCCAGTCTCAGGCTTTTCTATACAATGGTTTATAGATTTTTAAATGAAGTTTTATTATACTTTAAAATATAAAAACCATTCTAAGCTTGTAAGCTATAGTTTGCTAACCCCTCATTTAGAGATGAAAGGTACCTTAATAAGTAGGTCATCTAGTCTAACTACCTCATTTTACAGGTGAAGAAACTGAGGGGTAGGGAAGTTAATTAGCTTATCCATGGTCACATAGCTAGGATTGAAACAAAGACTACAAATCCAGTATTCTTTCCACTGTGCCATGCTCTCTGCTAACATATTGAATTGGTCTCCGGAATCTAGATCATTTTTGTCAATCATGGGTGTTCCCCAGGGCTCTATTCTATGCCCTCTACTCTTCTTCTATTTTTCTTTTTTGTTTGTTTTTTTAAACCCTTACCTTTCATCTTAGAATCAATATTAGATACTGGTGGCAGCAAAGGAAAGTGATAAATGTTGGAAGGGATGTGGCAGAATTGGGACACTAATACACTGCTGGTAGAGTTGTGAACTCATCTAACCATTCTGAAGGGCAATTTGGAATTATGGTCAAAGGGCCTTAAAAGAATCCCTGCCCTTTGATCAAGCCATACCATTGCTGGGTTTGTACCCCAAAGAGATAATACAGAAAAATACCTGTACAAAAATATTTATAGCTGTGTTTTGTGGTGGCAAAAAATTGGAAAATGAGTGGATGCCCTTCAATTGGGGAGTGGCTTAACAAATTGTGGTATCTGTTGGTGATGGAATACTATTGTGCTGAAAGGAATGATGAACTGGAGTGAAATGAGCAGAGCCAGGAGAACATTGTACACAGAGACTGACACATGATGGCACAATCAAATGTAACAGACTTTTCTACTAGCGGCAATGCAATGACCCAGGACAATCCAGAGGAACTTATGAAAACGAACACTATCCACATCCAGAGAAAGAACTGTGGGAGCAGAAACGCAAAAGAAAAACATATGATCAATCACATGGTTCAGTGGGGATATGATTGGGGTTTTGGCATTAAAAGATCACTCTGCTGCAAATATTAATAACATGAAAATACGGTTCTGAACAATGATACATTTAGAAATGAAAGGTATAACCCAGTGGAATTGCTTGTCAGCTCTGGTGTGGGAAGCCTATAAGAGAAACAGTCTCAAATAGATAAAAATCTGAGACTCCTTTTTTGACTCCTTTTCTGATCCACACATTTCCTTATTAGAAAGCTTTAAGCTCTTAGCAAACCATTAGACAAGAGGTTAACATTCTTTCCTTTTGGTCATGCATGCAGCTGCTGGGTCTCAAAAAGTAGTTTTAGACATTCAAGGCTGAAAAATTCAGGGACTTCCAAACCCAGCAAAATATTCCCAGTCTTAACTGATAATGAGGCAGCTACAATCCAACCTTGTACTCTTATCTTCACCTTGAAGTTTCTGAGGTTATATTTCTGTGTGTTGTCTAAATTTATTGCAATGTCTGCAAAGCTGTAAAACTCTCTCTGTGCTTTTGGGTGAAAGGGCGTTTGAATTTTCATATATAATAAACTTGTGACTCAATGGCACTTCGGAGAAGCAGATATGAGTTAACAGTCAAGATCATCTCCTGTGTCCCATTACTTTCTTATCAACTAAGTTGTCCTTATCAGAGATGATAAATAGATCTAGACACTCTGGGGGGGGGTTGTAGGGGGAGGAATCATGAATCATGTAACCATGGGAAAATATTCTAAATAAGTAAATAAAAATTTTTTCCTCTCCCTGCTTATAGCTATTATATGTATGACTCATTTCTGGGTTAAATCCCCCAGATTGCTTGCTGAGCCAGAAAACATGATGATTCAGGCTACCATACCTGGTTAAAGAAGAGGTGGCTTCCAGCTGGTGGGTCTATTTGGGGCTTTCAAGAATATAGAAATTTAAGATAAGAATGTAATATATACTCCAGGGTATGAAGGAAAGAAGGGTCCCTAGAATAATGGCAAGGTTGGGTCCCTCCAAATTTCTTCTCCCCACATAGACTCAACTAGTTGAACTTGTACCAGAGGTCTTTGGATGCTTTACCTTTCTTTTTCAGTTTTCTTTTTTCTGGCTTATGAGTGCCATCAACAAAGGCAATGTCTACTGGAGTGGTTGTGGTTGCAGTCATCATAGTACCACAATAGAGCCTGCAACAAAGAAAGCAGAAAAGGAAGCCCCTTCAAGGAACATCTCTATTGGACTGTATTCACTGGAGATAAAATATAAGTGTTTCTATTGTAAAAAGATTTGAATAGCTTCCAAACTGATTATACTAGTAGTGATAAGTTATTGGATTCTCTTGTATGATTCTTTATGGATTAGCATTGACTTTTCTGTGCACAGATAATCTACCTGTTCCATACCTGATCCATGTTTGTACATCTCATAAATTTTTTCTTTACTTTCCCTTTTGCTAGAAAGAATCCTTAGACTCAGAGCCTGTAACCTTATAGTTCCATAGCAATTTTCCCCAAAGTAGCCATAGTGGAAGTCACCCAATGTTAAGGCTAGGAAATCTACTTCCCCTTTTGAGAAGAGAGGTAACCCTAACCTAGGGCAAGGCCAACTGTGATGATAGGTAAAGAACAAAGATTGGCACAGATCACCAGCCCCTGGCTTTATGAGAATAATCCACAGCCACATACTTCCTAACCAGTCTTTGTGAGAAACTTTTTTCATTATCTTGCCAGGACCAAAACCCCTACTCTACCATCACCTTTGTCTCCTTCCTGCTAGAACCTTGGACGCTTAACTCTGGGTTCCCCAGCTCTGATTGGTGAACACTTTTTTTAACCCTTATCCTCTGTCTTATAATCAACACTAAGTATTAGTTCCAAGGCAGAAGAGGGGTATGGGCTAGGTAATGGGAGTTAAGTGACTTGCCCAAGGTCACACAGCTAGAAAATATCTGAGGCCAGATTTGAACTTTATGCCTGGCTCTCAATCCACTAAGCCCCCTGGTGAACTTTTAAAAGCTCTGTCTTGCTGGGGCCCTAGTCTCCCTACCACTTCATGGATATCTCATAATTGCTTATGTGAATATCCTTCTCCCCTCTTTCCAGCATCCTGGTAAGTGCTGCTTTTCCCTGATTAGGATATAATCTCCTTGAGAACAAGGATCATCTACATTCCTTTATTTGCATCCCTAGCACAGAGTAAGCACTTAAAAAAACCTCTATTTATGAATTTGGACATGTGTATTTGTCTTCCTGGACAAAATGCTTGTTCCTTCCAAGTAAGGACTGTGTTCACTGTATTTGTCTTCACAGTGCCTGATACATAGTAGGTGTTTAATAAACACTTGTTAATTTATTGATTAGGCTAAATAGAGGGCAGGAAGTCTTCTAGAATCCAGATATAATCTTGGGTTCAGCAAATTATCCTCTTGGAGCTCTCTTTTTCCCTCTAAGATAGAATTATACAGACTGCCACCACATTTAAAAGAGCTAAGTTTTCTGTTTTCTCTTTCCCTCAAAATCTGGAAAGTGAACAGCTTTTGATTACTTAAATTTCCTTTTTATGATCTTGTTTGCAGCCCTGTGACTGGTTGACTTATACTCTTCATTTTTAGCTAACCCTGGTGGATTGAGATAAACACCAACCTTTTTAGTATGGAAAATTCCTTTATTTTATCTCCCTCTCTTCTCACTCACTTGGATTAAAAAAAAAGACACAAAAGCTAAATCAGTCATTTAAACAGATGCTAACTCACCTCCTCCCCTATATCCCCCCATCTCCCAGCCCACAGCTCCCATCAGTTGGGCCTTTCCCTTATTGTTGTGATCAGACCACTAGAAGCATTCAAGACATCATTTCATCTGATCAGGATCATTTATAAATAGCAGCTCTGCTCTGCTACAGCTCATGATACTGAGATGAGTGAATTAAAGTAAATTGCTATTAAGGAAGAGAGAGAATGAATTTTAAAGAAGCACAAAGCAGGTTTTTCCTTTAGTGTCTTTTCATGCAAATCAGCACTCTGTGGGAACCAGGGGCAAGCACTGTGGCTTAAATTGCCAGGTATCAAGTCCCTTGAGGAGAAAAATCAAAGAGGAGACGAGCATTGTGGGATCTGCATTTTTCCTTGTCTACTAAAGCCCCAAACAAGCAGGTTTTAGGGCTCTCTAGTTATAAAACTAAAGGAAACTACTCTTGTAGGGTAGAAATTCTGTTCTTGAAGAAAACTGTCCTTTCATGAAGTTACAAAAACAAACAAACAAAAAACCCTGGAGTAGTATCTGAATAAATGGAGTCAGTAATAGAAGAGAAAAAGAGAGAGTGGCAACCAGTAGGGGAAGGAGGAGAATTCTTAACACTGTGGACCCATATTTAATAAGTTCTACTTTGTTTTGCAATGAATAAATGTTGTAGTAAGTTCCACCTGGGTTAATGCTTTCCATTTATTTTGAAATCCAAATTGAGAAAGCAAGACTGATTTCATTGGTAAAATGACTTGAGCACTTTAACATCTGACTTGTTATCCTGGATTTGCTTTTGGCCTGTCCTGTCAATTAAGCTGGAGGATTTGTCTTTCTCAGCCCCTGCCTCTACCTTTGATCATTACTTTGCCCCTACCCGTGTTGTGGGGGGCTTGAGGTGAATCCCTGGGATTCAGGAAGGGTATCTTTTGCAAGGATGCAAGACTCTGAAACTTAGCTTAAAAATAAAAAGAGAAATTTATTAATTTAGAAGATAATGTTGAATCTGGCCAGGAGGACAACATAGATGGAAAACTGCCTCCTAGTGGGGACAGCTTAGGTGGAAACTGTCCCCAGATGACATCAATTCTGGGGTCTTTATACTCTTTAAATAGTGAAGATGTGACTCTATAGAGTAGTATATGCACTGAGGCATGGGCAGGGGGGAGGTTTGCCTGAAGACATAGGGGGTGACCCTCATAGTTTAGAGGACAGATGGATGTCTGAGATACAACTTGATGACATCAAGGAGGTATATCTCTCTGTCCATCTCAAATATGAAGGATGATTCAAGGAGGATAATTCTCTCAAGGTCTTATAGGAGTTATCAGATGTTTTGGGTTAGGAGTCACAAGAATGTAAGGTAGCAAAGGATTTCCATACTTACTGTTTGCCTGAAACACTTCCTGTTCCCCATACAACCCAAATAAGAATTCTCCTGCCATGGGAGAATAGCTACGATGAGCTGGCATGCTTGTGCGAAGTGTCAAACTAAGGAAAAACTGGAAATAGGAAGAAAATAGTCAGAATATCTTCCTTCTGAAAACACACCATGAAGAACTCCCAGACTTCAGAAAGGCATAAGTGATACCTTACTAAGCCTGCTTGGGTGCTGTGTTGGTACTGACACTAGGTCAGAATCTTAAACTTTCTGGCATACTTTATTAGCACTTTGGATAGTATTTTATAATTTCATATTTACTAGTTATGTAAACTTGAGCAAATTTTAACTTCTCTCAACCTCTTTCCTCATCTGTAAAATGAAGATGGCAGTAAAACCTACCTCACATGGTTGTTATGAAGATTAAAAGAAGAAAATACAAGAAAAGTGCTTTGTAAACCTTAAAGTTTAATACAAATGTTAGCTATAAATGTTATTTGTCAAACTTTGAAAATGACACAAATAATTCAGAAAAATTCAATTGAATGGGAGGGAAGATCATAGGACACTGCCCTTTGATGAAGATGTTGGAAGGAGGAAGGAAGGAGGTGTAGGCCAGTTAGTTACCCTGGGACAATCACCTTCTTCATTCTTCTCCAAGACTGCCCACCTGACTTTCTGGACATTCTCTACTGTGCCTAGGCCCAGGTATTCCCCCCTTTTCTCCTTCTCTCCTCTTTTCAGCTTTCTTTTATTTATTGTCTTTCCCTATTAGAATGTAAATTCCTTGAGGACAAGGACTGTCTATTTGTATTTCCAAGACTTAGCAGAGTGTCAGGCATGATGTAAGTACTTATAATGCTTGTTGACTTGTTGACTAGCCTCCATAGGGGAATTCTCTGGGACACCATGGCACTACTGCTTAGGAGGCTACCGCTTCAGGGGAAGCAAGATAGGGCGGAGCCAGAACAGACTATATTTGATCTGCAACTGCTGGGGATAAGGTGGGAGAAGGGAAAAGCAGGCCATCTCAGAGCTTTCTATTTTAACTAATTACTCTTGCTAATTAAAGAGGCCATGTGGGAAAGTCTTTGGTTTTGGATAGAGGTTGTTCTTCAGTCTTTTTGGTTGTATCTGATTCTTCATGATCCCATTTGGAGTTTTCTTGACATAAAAAATACTAGAGTGGTTTGCCTTTTCCCTTCTTGAGCGCATTTTGCAGATGATGAACCAAAGCAAACAGGATTAAGGGACTTGCCCAGGGTCATACCATTAGTAAGTGTCTAAGGTTGGATTTGAACTCGGGAAGATGAATCTTGCTGATTTCAAGCCTAGCACACTATCATTGTGACCACCTAGCTGCCAAGGCTAGATAATGCATGAGGCCCTTTCCAATCCCATGATCTTATTCTAACACTGAAAAATAACTGCTGGATTCCCAGGGGTTGGAGTACTAGGCTATTCCCTGTTCTGTACCTAAGCTTGTGGTTTGGGCTAGGATTTGCATCCTGGTCTTGATACTTCTGTTTATTAAATCTCTATTTACCTTGGTGATGATTTTACACATAGCTTATGTTAAAGCTCAATTCTAGAGTTTCCCCTCAAAAAAGGAATAAAAATAAATTTAAAAAATTTTAAAGGAATAAAAAGGGGGAATAATAGGGTGCTCAGTGTACAATATAAATTTGCTATGGGAAGGATAATTTATTACTTTACACAACAGAAATGTTAAATATGAAAGATTCACAGAATGTCTTAAGCAGCTAACTGGCACAGTGGTTAGTGTGTAGTATAGTCAAGAAGACTTGAATTCAAATCCAGCCTCAGATAATAGCTGTATGACCTTAAGCAAATCACTTAACCTCTGCCTCAATTTCCCTAACTATATAACAGAGATAATAATAGTACTTTCTTCCTAGGTTGGTGTCAGGATCAAATGAGATAGTATTTATAAAGCCCTTAGCACAGTATATGGCACATAGTAGATGCTACAGATTATTAACAGAATGATTTAAACAGGATTCAATAGCTTAACTTCTAATTACTATTATAAATATATATGACATAATTACTGTTACAATCTGCTGAGAGGTTGGGACTTAAACATTTTCAGAACATAAAGGAGGCTGCACGACTGCTAACTATGCATTTTATATTTGACCTTAGTTCTGTATTGTCCAAACAAATCTCAGTATAAGCTGGCTGGTAAGATGACCAGGCTTGGGCCAGCTCTCTTAGGGTAGCTATCCTCTCTAATGTGGAAGTTTCCATTTCCATCAGTCTCTAACCTGGTGAGACCAAAACCTCTGCATTTCTCAAAATCATTCTTGTCATGGATATATCTAGACTTGAAGGTGACTTTTGTCCTAGAGGGACATCTACTCAGAAATAAATATAAGTAGAAAAGGCATTCAAAGGGCCCAGGTGCCAGGCAGCTTAGTCAAACCCATGATCCAGGTAGGAGCAACATTGTACTGGTGAATGGGGTTAAGGGGAAGAGTACCACCCATCCCTCAACACCTTTACAAGGAGTCTGAAGATAATGCACACCACCTGCCTCAGTGGTAGGTCAAAGCAAGAGGTAGAATCTGTTTCTTCTTCTAACATCAGTCCCTTCCATAGGTTGGGGAAACACTAAGAACTTTCACATCATGCCAAAATGCCAGTCCTCCAAGAGCTAGTCATCATACAGCCAGAAGCAGGACCCATGGTTCCCATGTGGTCAAATGGAACTAGGAATATAAATTCTGCATATGTCATCATGGCCTCTCTAAAACAATTCAACTACACTATGATCCAAGGTGCTAAATTCAGTTTTCTCTATGCTGCTGAAGGATGAAAGTGTTGTTAAGCTGTAGCAATTGTTAAAAATGAACATATTTGTAGCTCGGTGGATTGAGAGTCAGGCCTAGAGACGGGAGGTCCTAGGTTCAAGTCTGACCTCAGACACTTCCCAGCTGTGTGACCCTGGGCAAGTCACTTGGCCCCCTTTGCCCACCCTTACCTCTCTTCCACCTATGAGTCAATACACAGAAGTTTAAGGTTTAAAAAAAATGAACATATTTTTATAATTATTATTTTATATGTTTCTACCTTTTAAATGTTGGAGTTATAGGCCAAGCTCTAAATGTCCTACTCTAGTTGCAGCTTTGTACCAGGTGTTTCAGAAATGCAAAATGAGAGAGAGGATAACTATTCATCTATCTCATTCCAGATTTGCAAAATACCAGGAATTAAAATTCCAATACTATTAGCTACTCAACAGCTATATTGCCATCCTGATGTCAAAGGTGTCATCTTTCTTACTTAAGAATGTTTCCCATAAATCCTTCACAGAGGAGCTACCCAGCACACTGGAGTTGTATAACTATTATTATTATATCTTTAATAATATAGTCACTTTGGAATAAGAAAAGGTGAGAGAGGATCTCAGCTATACTTGTGAGAAGAGTGGAGTTGCCTGACCACTAAACCATTACCGGGAGAATGAACAGGAAGAGAAAGCATGCTATTTTAGATGTCCCCATCATTCTTCTGGTTGGGACTCACACCAGAGACTTGAGGAGCTTTCCACAGATTTTTGCAGTGGGAAAAGCCTACAATAAATCAACTCTGTCTTTACCAGTTGGTGTTGCTATGGCAATTGGAATGCACTGTGGGCTTTAAAAGATGTAATTTTCTGTGATTCACTGTATATTTTTAGTGATTTTTCTTCCTGTATTATCTCTCTATGGCAATTGCCTATTAATGCTGGTCTGAGCCAACACTGAAATAAATGGTCAATTCTCAGAAATGATGAAAACCCTGGGGATCAGTTAAGTACAAAACTGGTTGGAGTCAATGGATTTATGGATACTCTAAGAGGAAGACCAGATTATTAGAAGACAACAATTCATTAATTTGTGTCAGGACAAACCTCAAAAGAATAGGTTTAGGAAACTGAGTCTTGGTTATTTGCATGGTGAAACTGACTTTGGGTGGGTTGGCTCTCACATTCATGGACAAAGTATGGAGGTAGCTCTATGGACTGCTAAGGGGACCAAATCACAAAGACTTGAGAAACATTTTGCTAATGGAGACTAGAAAAGCCGTGGGCTGGCAAAATTTGAATGGTGTTCTTTGACCTGTGACTAAATTACTTATAACCAAGGTCCAATTGTTTAGTGGTCAGGCAACTCCACTCTTTTCACGAGTATAGCTGAGATCTTCTCTCACCTTTTCTTATTCCAAAGTGACTATATTATTAAAGATACAAAAATAATAGCTCAATGAACATAATGAGACCAAATATAATACCTCTTCACATCCCACCTAGGGGGTATGACTACCTACCTACTTTCATTCCTCTATTATGAGATGGATATTTTAGGAAATAGAGCATAAGGCAACCATTCATTCAATAAGACTTTATTTGATGATTTGTAATTCTCTCCTTTTAAAATTGAGTCTAAAATCTTATTGAATAGGCTAGGGTTCATCTCTGGCTCTTTCTAGGATGGGCTTATTAAGTTGGTTTGTCTAACCAAGCTGGTGCTCTTACTTAAAGAAGGACTGACCATCTTGAATCATATTTACATGGGTCAGGCCTGGGCTGGTTTACCTGTAATAAGAACATACATTTCATTCTCTATGAGGAATGAGTTCAGTAAGTAAACCAGTAGTGTAAACAGTAATTCCAGGAAAATGTTTAACCAACGAATAGTTTCTAGACACTTTAGTAGGAATCATTAGCAAACAATTAGTGTAATGATTACAAATGAGTATTATAGAACCATAAAAATTGGACTGTATTTCGGTTTGTCATTTACTAACTTGGATAACAATAATAATAAAAATAGCAGCTTCTTTCAATTACTCATGGATTTGAAATAAATTAAACTATCTTTCCTCCTAACTTAATAGTTTGAATTTTCACTAATTCAGACTAGCTTTCCTTTCTTTTAAGACATAATTATCACCACAGAAGACCAAGGAAGTATTACCTATCCTGTACTGCCCCCTGCTGATAATCACAAACATTACAAATTTCCAGTAATAAGAACCATATAGGGACCTAAGAGGAAGAATCCTGTTTAATGCTATTCAGGTGTTAGATAAATGGAAAAGGAAGAAAAAGAGATCTGTAAATGGTGGCCTTCACAGTGTCTCAAATGAAAGTCACAGGAAAAGCCCTGCCCCACCTCCCATTGTCACATCAGTGCTCCCACCAAAGGAAGCATCAACCATTCACTGCTGGTGCTTTTCACTACTACTCAGAGTACAAAAATAAGAACGAGTCTCAAACTACCAAGGAATTAGTACCTCTGTTGCTAAAATAAATGAATTTTCTTACCTTCCTCTTATAGTGACTGGGCCTAGGAAGATTTCTGGTTTTTTTTCTTTCCATACTTCTTACAACTATACACACATCTTAGGTATACCCATGAGCTGCAATATACCTCACTCCCACCAATTCTCTTCAAGTCTGACCATCATCAACATTGGTATATGAATGAAAGGATGCTAGTGAGTTATTCCCACATCTGGTAAAGAGAGCTAACTGCCTAATCTCCCTCCCTCCCTCCCTCCCTCCCTCTCTTCCTTCCTTTCTTCCTTCCTTCCTTCCTTCCTTCCTTCCTTCCTTCCTTCCTTCCTTCCTTCCTTCCTTCCTTCTCTCCTTCCAAGTCTACTCATTGACACTCATCAGAGACCTGTTTTCAATGACTTCCATGACACAGCCATGAAGCTCCTCCTGGCCTCTTGAGGAACACAGGGATCTTCTGATATAAAGAGGATAGATATATTGATTCCACGTTTCCCTGAGGCTGCCCCATATTCTAACTGAAGATGAACAATGATGATATTTTGTAACTCTGCCTCAACAGCAAGAAAGAAAGAATACATGGGCCCTTGATCCTAAAGCATCATAACTTCCAACAGAGAAATAATCTGAGTAGAACAAAGCCAACAACCACAGTATTCCCTTATAGAATAGTAAGTTCCTTTATGAGGGTTGGCTAAAATTCCATGATAACTCTAGTTCAAACCAAATAAAATTTGTAATGTGGTTATCCCTAGTTATTTTATCCCTCCCTCCCAATCTCTCTCTCTCTCTCTCTCTCTCTCTCTCTCTCTCTCCCTCTCTCTCTCTCTCTCTCTCTCTCTCTCTCCCCTGTAGATAAGCATTTTAAAAATACTGCTAAATTATCTGTTTTCCCACCAGGCTCAGTAATACCTCTCCCTTGGCCCCAAACTACCTATTCTTTCCTGTTCCTACCACCCACTTATCCCCAATTCCAGCTCTCTGTTTTAATCCAAGAAAACTGCAACTTAATCAATCTTCAGGTAGATCTTTTCCTATAAATGGACCAACCTTATCTTTAATCTTTCCAGAATCCTTTATCAGATGCCAAAATACTGATCCTTATAGTTCTTCAGCAAGGAAAACAGGTTAGAATTAATGATCTCTCTTCTGAGAATAATAAAAATGTGATATAGAGGAGATGAACCTCTGTGGTCCTCAAGCAAAGTGGAACTAATAGTAGAACTCAGTTTTCCTGACTCCCAGGTCTCAGTATGTTTTAACTGAAGGCCATTTTGGCAGGCCATCAGGCCCTAAGGGTCATCAATATAGTACCTGCTTCCACTTGTCACTTGAAACAAAATAAACTGTTTATTGTGGAATTTTTGCCTTGATAATCATTAGTATGGCTATCTTTTTTAAATGTTGATTTGGAGAATTTTAGATTTGGAATTGAATCTAAGGGAAGCATTTTTAGAAACAGATAATCCACACATTTTTAAGTGATTATAGTAGAAACCATCTGAAAGTCCATGAAAGTGGACCACTAGCAGGTCATAGACTATACTTTGAAAGCAGCTGTCTTCTTACACCAGGCAAATTTCCTCACTCTAGGTCACAGAGTAGTCTGACTAAAAGTTAGTTCCTTTCTTCCATTTTAATAGTTAAGGTTACCCTTCCTTCTTGCCTAAAATAGATGTTTCTTCTTTTTTGTCTAGATCCGTGATTTTATCTTGTAGGAACCTTGGGGTTGGAGGAGACTCCTTACTAATGTAAATCTGTGACTGTTCTGCAACTTAAAGTAGCTACTGAGAGATTAGATGACTCACCTAGAACTTTACAGTGTCTATCAGGACCAGAACTAGAACTTATCTCTTTAATTCCTACACCACAATTTTTATTTGCTTTCACAAAACCTCTGGATTTCTATGCTTTTTTCCAGTTATCCTTTTTGTTCCTTCTATCCCACTTCAATTTGTCTTTTTTTCCCTTAAACTCTTACCTTCGGTCTTAGTATGGATTCTAAGACAAAAGAGTAGCAATGGCTAGGCAACTGGGGTTAAGAAAGATGCCCAGGGCCATACAGCTAGGAAAAGTCTATGGCCATATTTGAACCCAGATCCTCCCAATTCCAGATCTGGCACTATCTACTATGCTACCTAGTTGTCCCTCCATTTCTATTTCTTATCCAATATTTCACTACAGGCTTTGATTCTGTACTTCTCCTTCCCGATGGTAACTTCTGAGATTTCTATCTTAATTACACTATAAAATCAGGAAATTTCTATATCTCCACCTGGGGGACAGTGGAAAAGATGGCAGAGTATTTAGGGAGGGGGATTGTCTTTTAAGTGCAATGGAGGAAGAAAGATCTGATTCCTTTCTTCCTCATCCCCATTCCCAGCTCATTCAAGGTGAAATGTAGTTACAGAGATGAGATGTTGACTTGGTAACAAGGTATTAACACCCAGTGATCCTTTTACCAAGCATGAACGATTTTTTCTTGAGTCAGAAGGCACAATTCAATGGGCTGGGCTCCCTCTCTTATATAAGGAAGGCACATTAAATTCCTTTATACTAGTAGCCAACACTTAACTTGCACTCCTGAGTCATACTGCTTGTATTTATGTTACTGTCAACAAAGAAACATCATATCCATTAAAAACAATTTCTGGCTGGAAGAACATATTTTCTCTATAAATGTCTAGTATTGTACTGGTTTAGCACCATGGCTCTTTTACTCTGATCAAACTTATTCATCTCATTCCATTTTTCTGGTCCTAAGCAGGTAATCTCTTCCTACTAGTGATTTTTAATCTGAAGAAAACATGGAGTTCTGTGCTGAGGACATAATTATAAGATTGACATCTAATTTCTATTTAGGAAAAGTGGCTAGTGGGACCCACTACTCCACAACACATCCTACCTTCCAGACAAGATCATTTTCAAATGTGGCATAATTAATTAAGGTTCCAGATAGATTTATGTTGCTTCTCTGTCTTACATTTAGGGAACTACCTCACAATTGTGAACCCACACACTTGCTAAAGCCTTGCCAATCATTACCAAGTCAAAGAGGGCTTGTATTTTCTCTAATCCAAGACTATGCCTGCTCTTTTGAGGCACTGACCTCATGGCTTCAGTGATAAAATCAGCCCTTTCAACCTCAATCTGATGTCCTTTACCCCACTTCAGTCATGCCTGAGATGTAACTTTTTCAGTCAAATTGAGAACCTACTCTATCAGAAATACAGTAAGTTTATCTTCCCAGAGCTTCTCTAGGTATCCTACAGAGCTCCCAAGGAAATTATCTCCCTAATTCTAGTCTCTGACTCAAAGTCTATGATCCTATGAAGAAAAGGGTCAACTTGACCACTTTATAGGATAAAAGCTACTACCACCATTTCCCATTCTACAGGAAACCAGACTTCCTATGGCTATACTGTGAAATCATTTACTGAGGAACCTGTAATAGTATATCACTACAGGAAGCCCAGGCTACTTCTTTCCAAGGCTAGCATTGCAGTTTTCGCAAAAAAAAAAAAAAAAAAAAAATTAAACAAATAAAAACAAACAAACAAACAAAAACAAAACAAAACAAAAAAAAAATCCTTCTGGTACCATGGACAGAGCTCTGCTAATACTGTCTGAGAACATGGCTTCAAAATCTATTTGAATCCTCTACCTGAGACCTTGGGCATGTCATTTAATTTCCACCTCCTTTGACCTCAGTTTTCTCATCTGTTAAATAGAGGAGTGAAGGAAGGTTGCCCCTTCAAACGCTAAATCTATGATACTTCCCCCAGGTTCCTCATAATTTGATCAATCGAAGGACTTTTTGCATTTGCAATCACATTCCCTACAGTTTTTCTCCTCCTAGTTTTCAAGATCTGATGCAGTTTTATTTGCAAATAGGCTTTTCTCTGTCCCCTAAGGAAATAAGTCACAGCAGAGCTGCAAAATAGAAACCACAGAAACTGGAGGGAAGGAATGTTTCTCCTTTGGCTTTGATTCAATGACTAGAAAGGCCCTAGGTGCTTCTCCCTCAGACAAATTACACTTAGGGGGAAATTAAGGAGACCATCAAGCCAATATTATGTTCTGAAATGAAGAAAGTGAAACTTTCCCTTTTAGTTATAAGAGTGGCAACCTCATATCCAACTGCACCCTTCAGAGAAGCTACTTGTCTCTTCTGGCTTGAATTCTTCTAGCATCCAGTGATCAGAGACTATGGCCCCAACTTCTTTTGGGCTTGATGTGAGGAGAAGGAGACTTCACTAATGTCTTGTGTCCTCAGGGAAATCAGAATTTCCAGTTTGGGAGCTTTACATAGGGCCGTGTTGCAAAGATTGCCAAGCAGTTATAATCACAGGCGTTGGTGGAACTCCTAGCCAGAGATATTTCCAAAAATCACCTGAAGACTCTGAAACTACATTTTGGAAGTCAAGGAAGTCTACCCTGCACGGTAAGCCTTTTGTCCCAGAAACACAAATTACACATTGTGCTGCCTAGTTATGCGTCTTCCTGCAAGCTGAAGAATAAAGTATTCTTATTCAGATAGGGAGACTTTTATTTCTGGGGTCAATTTTGAGGAAGTAGATGAAAACGAAAGAGGAAGACAGCTTCAGTAGAAACTTAAACTTATGGGCCATACCAGCAGCTTCCAGGCAGCTTAACTTTCTCTTTACAGAACCATTGTAAAATGTTTTAAGAGAGAATAGCAATAACAAAAATAGTTTCATAAGACAAGTACTTGAACCAATGTAGTGCGTCTTCTAAGAATGTTTCTCATGGAAAGAGAATCAGTAGTTTAGATTGCAGTCCCATCTGTACCAAGCTACAAAAAACACATAATCTCATCCTGTATAGTTTCCAAGGAAAGGATGGCTTGTTTTACAACATTACTTGGAATATTTTTTCATTAGAAATTAGACAGTAAAACATCAATTCCCTTTATACTTGATCAGAAACAACAGAACAGATTTGCAGGAACTCTTTAAAGAATCAGGCAGGTACTTTTTCCGCCCCCAGATTCACAATCTAATATGTTCTATGACTACAGGAAGATAACTTCATCTTGTTTCCTCTTATGGTAAATTCTCTTTGCCTCCATCATAGCAGGGTTCTACAAATTACTTGGAAGTAATATAAAGCTTAATGCAGAGGACCTCATTGGAACTTCAGAGCCTTTCTACAGGCTGGCCCAACTCCACCAAATCACATTATAGCTGAAACAACACAGAAATGAGATATTCCCAAGGAAATTTCCTCTGTCTTGCTCCTTATGAGTAGAAATTTGAAGAGGTCACAATACCATTTTTGTGGTCTCAGGACTTAGACATGGTGCTATGTGTACCAGGTGTGGAGTGACATATACTGATGTCTCAGGACCCCTCTCCTTTATAAGGACTCTTATAGTCTTTCATCCAGGGATGGGCTTAGAAACATAATGAGTGATATATGACTGGCTCCTCCTACATACATCTAAAATGGCATAATTTTTTAAATGCTAAAAAGGTCTACCCTGTTCCCAAATTTCTCTCCTTCTGAAATTCTTCCCAGTAGAGTTATTCCTCTGGGTAATTCTATGTTAAAATGCAAAATATGTTGTCAGGGGATATGTTAAGCTATTTGAAATCATTACAAACATTAGCTGGGCCCTCAGAGAATGAGAAGTAGGAAAGGTCTATTCTGAATTCTGAAAGGAGATTAGGAGAGTGTTAAATATGTTACACTTCCAAGAAGTCTAGTCTTGGGAATTGGGTCAGTGGGTAAGTATGCTATGCTAGGAAGTCATAAGAAATAGAATGGGGGCATTGTATGCCTTAGAGCAACCAAAAAAAGGGAATGAGGAGGGCCCTCAAATGTCTTCTGCTTATATAACAAGAGTTATGCTTATGTAAGCACAATGACACCTCATTCCTGTGAAAGTTGGTACTGACACTATCTTCCCTAAATATTTCCTTATCAGGTTGACCAGCATCTTCTGTCCTTCCCCAGAACACCAAAAGAATAGAGGTCAGGATCTTGAATTGCTTGTAAAAAGTTGAGCAATGTCTCCATTATATCTTCCTAGTCTTCAAAGTAATATTGCTTGGGCTACTGATAACTCAAATCTTAGTTCCATCAGGGACTCCATACCTGTTCTCCAGATTTCTAATCTCAGAACTTTGCATTCCCTTCTAGCTACACTTTTAATTTAAGAAGCATGAATGTAGACGTAGAGAAGAGTGGGGAGATGACTCATCTAGGAAGCCAGGAGACAATAATTTTAGTTCTTCTTTCTGCTGTATGACTTTAATCAAGCCACTTCATCAAGATAGGATTAAGTTTCATCATCTGTAAAATGAGGAAGGTAGATTAGTTGATTTCTAAAGTTCATCCCACTTCAATTATTATCTATGATGATGTACATACTTTAAATTGAATTTAAGTTGAGGCCAGTGGGCAGCACCCTGGCTTTTAGAAATTCTTAAAGTTGAAGACAGATTCCTAAGCCATCTTTCTTTCTTTAGGAAGACCCTGGAAACCTTTTGGATATAATGAAGAAAAAGAACAATGTTTTGGAAATTGAAGTCAAAGGAATAAGGAGCAGCCACAAACTACTGGTAGGAAGAAGACATAGCTCCTTTGCTGGTTTTCACAGACACTCATCATTAGTACAACAGTGAGTAGCATGTAATCTCCAGGAAGAGCAGTTTACATTTGGTTAAAAAGTTCCTCCTAGGGGGCAGCTGGGTGGCTTAGTGGATTGAGAGAGTTGGAAATATAAGTAAAGGTAATGGGGACACCAGGGATATTATAATAAAAACTAGGTGATTTGTGGGTGCACACACTGGGATTTATGAGAGACTAGACCTGGACACGAAGACCTGAACAGCCAAGCTGCTCCTAACTGACAAAGGGAACAGTTGTCCAACTGTCACCCTGGTCCAGAGGCTTTGAATCCAACAGACAAGGTAACAGGATATAACTGGGTTTAATTATGAACAACTAAAAGGTGGGATAGGGATATCTACTCTAAAACCTTAAATCTAATGACATAACCCACAGGGAAAGGAAAGATTTATTTCTACACTAACTTAGTAATCTAAACTGACAGGGCCCAAGGAGCTGTAATGGAGTCTTTGAGTGACTGTCTCAGTCTGGACCTGCCAGACTTGAGCAGCACAGCTAGGGGATTTGTGGCTTTGGGATTCTCACTGCAATCCACTGATGATCTCTGGATGCCAAGAGCCAAGGTGGTCTCAGGTACCAAGGAAGGGTTTGCTTGAAATGCTATCCACCAGATCTCAAACTCCACCTCTTCCTTTGGAACTGCACTGTAGATCTTGTCCTCTTTGCTAGCACCACTCAGGATCCCAGGGGGAAATCAGGAAGCAGGATGTCCTTTGCTCTGAGATCTCCCAGGCTGGCAACAGTTTTTGCCCACCACTAATGGAGTCCTCTCTCAGGGCACACACACTTCCTCCTCCTTCATTCTATCCTGGAATTCCCAGCTCCAGCTTCTTCCTGTTAAGTCAGCCTTAATACCTAATCAATAACTACCTAATTTTCCTCACAACAGTTCCCCCCCTTTGCACAAAGCCAAAATTACCAAAATTTTGGTATTTGTGCACTACAAACTAAACTAAAATTCTAACCCAAAATAACAAACAACCTACACTAACTCTATTCTATCTAACACTAACCTACTCTACCCTATACTGGGGATTTCAACAAGGAAAGGCAAAAGGATAAATACATTGAACAGTTACATAGTTCAAAGCATAAAACAACAAGTAACAATGCAAAATTTCCAACAAAATCAACAGCAAATATAAAATATCAACACAAAAGTCAAAACAAACACCAAACATAACTCCTATTCTAATACAGATATAGCCTACCAACTAAGAAATGCAAACCATTTTGGAAAATACATTTTAACACAGCATTGCATAAGTCTTTATATCCAAATTAAAACAAAACAGTAAACTCCCTTATGCAAATTACATTTGAATGTTTGCAACTCAATTATATCAAAGTATTCACAGAATCTACATTCATACACACATATACATATCATACATGCATACAATACATACACATGTGATATACCTATATACATGTATGTACACATAATATATACATATCAAATATACACATGTACACCCTTTACATATATACAATGCTTACACTATAATACAATTTTCGATATACACATACTATTTACACAACTATTTACATTATTTGTGATATGTGATCTGTAATATGTTATATGTTCTTCATGTAATGCAATTTTGTTATGTCTGTTGTATCTGCACTGTAGTGTACATTAGTACCTTATCTTACCCTCTAACCTAATCTAATACCATATCTATTTCACTAAACTATTCTAAACTATCCCAATGATATTAGTGTATTAGTCTAGCTATATCTAACTAAAAACTAGCTAATCTTTGTTAGTAACTAACTATCTCTTGTTAGTACTTACTTATCCTATAGCTAATTCTAATTTTGTTAGTATTTATACATTGTCTCATTCCATAAGGAACATAATGTATCCTAACATGTTTGTGTCTTATGTATCTGATTTGTTATGTTGTTTCTTTGCTATATTGTGTTGCAACATGTTACTGATGGATGCATAATACCTACCAAAACTCCAGATCTCCTTCAGATCTCTTTCAGATCTCCTTTCTTCTTATGATGTCCATTCCTCTAGGAAATCCTCTCCTCTTTTCTCCTTTTCCTCTTCTTCTTTTCTCCATCGAAGGTCTTGAAAGTTTTATTTGCAATGTTGGATGCATATGAGTATGTAGTGATACTATATACATTACCCAAAATACTTCCAAACCATTTAATCCAAATTGTCCATGATTAATCCTCTTCTTTAAGAAAATCCTCGAAAATGAAGTTTTATCAGTTCAATTCATAAGTCCGTCAGTCCTAATACAAAGTCCATAAATCCGGTATCCTGAATCCTCTTCATCCATGTCCTCTTCCATCCAAACGTCCTCTTCCACTGGAATGGTCCTCTCCTTACTGAACTTTCTGACTGCAGATTCTAATTGACTGAAGATCTCAAATTATATAATCTCTTCTCCTTCTCCTTCTCCTTCTCCTTCTTCTTCTTCTTCATCATTATTATTAACAATCTCTACAGTTTCATTATCCATTCCATGTGCTAATTTAATGTGAGAACAGTGATACCACAAATCTCTACCTAAAACTTTTACAGAAGATGGTAAAACTAATACAACTGTATAAGGACCTACCCAATTTTGTTCTGTTGCCGATGTTTTGGCAAAATTTTTCACATAGACCATATCACCTGGTTGAAAATTATGAAGAGAATAATCCAATGGATCAGATTGAATTAATGCTCCCATATCTTGTAATTCTCTTAGCCTCTGCTGTAAAGCACTTAAAAACTTAAAAAACTTAAAAGCAATCTGGCAATCACCTCCTAAGAGTGATACATAAACAGCCTTACAAGTTTTTGCTTGTAGTGGAGCATGTCCAAAGAGTATCTCATACGATGATATATGTAGATCCGCTCTTGGTCTCGTACGTAGGTAAAACAAAGCCATGGGAAGAATCTCTGGCCATTTAAGATGAGTTTCAGCAGAGAGTTTCCCAACCATAGTCTTGAGTTCCCTATTCATACGCTCCACCTGACCTGAACTTTGTGGATGATAAGGAACATGATATTTCAGTGTTATTTCTAGATTCTCATAGACTCTTCTAAGGATATCATGAGTGAAATGAGATCCCTTATCCGAATCTATGGTTAAAGGTACACCAAATCTAGGCACAATTTCATTTCCTTAAGTAATACTTTCACCACAAAACTAGCCGTATTGGTATTTGATAGAAAAGCTTCAGGCCATTTAGTCAGTCTATCAACTATCACAAGACAATACATGTATCTTCCAGCTTTAGGCATACAGATGTAGTCAATCTGTAAACTCTGAAATGACAATGTGCTAAAGGTCTACCACCCAAACCTTTCTTTCTGAATGTACTTTGATTGAACTTTTGGCAGACTGGACAGCTATTACAGATCTTATTTGCAACAGTACTTATTCTAGGAGCAACCCATTGTCTCCTGATATACAGCTTGTGTACCAAAATGACCTTTTGTGTGGATGGCTTGACACAAATAGGTATACAAATATTTTGGTAACAATGGTCTTCCTGTATCAGTAATCCATATCCCATGTTCTTTCCTAGCTCCAAATTTATCCTTCCATTTCTCGATATCTGAGTCTACAGAAGCTTTCTCTAGATCATCAGAATCAATAGATGTTAAGTTCATTACATAAATTGGAGCATTCTGGGCTGCGTACTTCACAGTGATATCAGCTCTGTGATTTCCTTTAGAGACTGAAACTCTACCATGACTCCGACAATGAATTACTGCCAGCTGTTTAGGCTTTTGGATTGCTTCTAACAACTCAGTTATTATTGCTGCATGAGCTATTGGTTTTCCCAATGCAGTAATAAAACCTCATTGTTTCCAGATTGTTCTTGTTGCATGGCAAACAGAAAATGCATATCGAGAGTCTGTGTAAATATTCACACATTTACCTTCAGCTAGAAGACAGGCTTGCTTCAATGCCACCAATTCAGCACCTTGAGCACTAAGATTACTAGGTAATGAGCCATACCACAGTGTCTCAAATTCTGTGACAACTGCAGCACTAGTACATCTGATTCCATTACATAAATATGATGATCCATCTGTGAATAACACCCAGTCTGGATTTTTGACTGGAGTATCTTTTAAATCCATCCTAGGCATATCCACAAGATCTACTACCTCAACACATTCATGCAATGTGTTGGCAAATCAGGAAGAAGAGTAGCTGGATTAAGTATGCTACATCTCTTCAACTTGATGTTCTCACTACCTAAGAGAATAATTTCATACTTAGCTATTCGTTGGTCTGAATATGCTTGAGTACAAAACTTCCTCATTAGTGCTTCTAGCTGATGTGAACAATAAACTGTCAAAGGACATCCCAAAACTAGATTAGCTGACTTCTGGACTAACACAGCTGCTGCTGCTACCCCCCTTAGATAGGGTACTGTCCCCGCAGCTATTGGATCTAATTGACAGCTGTAATACTCAATTGGACGATAACTTTGTCCAAGAGTCTGTGTCAACACACCAGAAGCTATACCTTTTGTTTCATTGACAAACAGCTGAAAAGGTTTCTCATAGTCCAGGATTCCTAATGCAGGTGCAGATAGAATGGCTTCTTCCAGCTTATCCAAGGCCAATCAATGTTCAGACTTTAGTTTCAGAGGTTCTGGTTTTGTATTCCTGGTCAGATCTGTTAAACATTTAGTTATCCCACTATATCCAGGAATCCATTGTCTACAGAAACCAGTAGTTCCAAGAATAGCTCTAAGTTGTTTTTTAGTTTTAGGTGCACTAAATTTCTGTATGTCTGCTATTCTCTTTTGTGTAATACTTCTGGAACCCTCTGATAACATGAATCCGAGATATTGCACCCTGGGCAAAATGAATTGTAATTTCGCTTTTGAGATTTTATGTCCTCATTTATACAATTCAATCAAAAGAATCCTGCTGTCCCTAAGACACACCTTTGCATTTGGGGATGCCAAAAGAATATCATCCACAAATGCACTAATTTACTCTCCTTAAATTTAATAGTTTGTAGATCTCGATTTAGAATTCGAGAGAACTGAGGAGTCGGTATACCCTTGTGGGAGACAAGTCCAAGTCCATGAGTCTTTTCCCACGTGAAAGCAAAGATCTTTTGAGAATCCTCATGAATTGGTATTGAGAAAAACGCAGAACATAAATCTACCATGGTGAAATATCTAGCCTGACTTGGAATGGAAGAAATTATAGCAGCTGGACTTGGGACAACTGGATGTGTCTTGATGACATAATCATTTACTTCTCTTAGATCTTGAATAAATCGGTAAACAGATCGGCTATTTTCATCTGGTTTTGGCTTCTTTATAGGCAAAATTGGCGTATTGTACTCAGAAAAGCATGGTATTATTATCCCTTGTTGGATTAGGGACTCAATAATCGGACAAATACCATCTATCGCCTCCTTAGTCAAGAGATACTGAGGCACACAAGGAACTGGTCCTTCCTTTGTCCTCATCCTGACTGGAATAGCTGATTTTAGCAACCCAACATCTGTTGATGACTCTGACCACAAATCCTTAGTTATATCCTCAGGTATTGGATAGATAGTACCTAAGTCATCCTCTGTACTGCTAGAATCTAAGAAAAGTAATGGAAAGGCCTTCAAAGATTCCTCTGGGAGGTGCAATGAAATATCACCAGATTCAGTATATTGGATAGTAGCTCTCAATTTACACAACAGATCTCTTCCCAAAAGATTCATAGGACAATCTGGAACACATAAAAATGCATGTTCCACCAAAAGTGGTCCTAGGGTTACCATTTTTGGTTGCAATTTAGCTACTTTCTGAGTAACACCTGTAGCACCAACCACATCCATTGTTCCAACAGCTCTACAATTTTCAGGAAAGCTTTGCAAAACTGATTTACTCGTGCCCGTGTCCACAAGAAGGTCATAAATCTGGTCTCCAATAGTCACAGACACATATGGTTCAGTACTATTGGGAGGTTGGAAAGTTTCCAACACAGGAGCTAAAACAGTAACATCGGAACAAAGTTCAGCCATTTCCTGTCCATCCAATTTAACATTGCCAAGAATTAACAGAATTTTCCCAGGATTTTAAACCATTGGTCCTTTTCACCTCTATTCTGGTATCATTGTTCTTATTCACAATCAAATTATCCTTAATCAAATCACAATTTCTATTTTTCTTCTTAATTAAACACTTACTAGAACTTCTAACACTATCTACAAAACTAGTTCTCTTTTTCTCACAATTATTTACAACATTAATCAAATTATTATCAACATCATATAAACCATCATCAATCTTAACCAAATTATTACCAATACTACTTAAATTACTACTACCAGCAGGTAAACTACCATTAACATTGGTTAAAGTACTATTTACACCATTAGTAGTTAATTCAGACAATTTAACATTAACACCATTCAAATTATCATTAATTCTCATCAAATTATCATTCACATTGATTAAATTATTATTGATTCCATTTAAATTAACACTGATCAACTTATCACCATTATTAATTAAATTCTTATTATCACCAATCAAATCAATATTAACACCAAGTGCACCATTTCCATTATTCACAATTACATTATCATCATCTTTAACACATACAATTTCATCAACATTCACTTTAGTTCCATTACCTTGATCAATCACTTCTGAACTTCAGGCACACCTTCATAATGAAGCTGTCCCTCCATTCATATTACCAGTATTAACATTCCCCTGCACAACATGACTAAACTTGGGCCTGGCTCCTGCACGAAGGTAATCCTGCATCGTTGCCAAATTAGGAGCTTGTGCACCTTGACAACATGCATTCTGGCATTGGAACACATTTTGTTGTCCATTTCCATGATTAAAACCATTATTCCAGTTATTTCCCCTGTATCCATAATTATTATTATACCGATTAAATCCATTGTTATTATTGTTGTATCTCTGCCCATATGATCTCTTTCTGTATCTACAGTCCCTTGAAAAATGCCCAGTACGTCCACAAACATAACAAGATTATTGCCTCTGGTTTCTCATGTTTGCATTGCCACTGGTCTTATAACTATTGGCATTGTTCCTTTTTTCTGCTGCCCTTAATGCTGCTACTGCATTAATTTCATTTACCTCCTTTTCATTAGCTTGAGAATTTGCCTCCCTTAACTGCTTCCTAAGGCTTTCAATGATGGTATCCTTGTCATCACTTCCCTTGTCCTTTTCCTGTGCAAACACGTATGTTGCTTTTTGCTTCAACTCATCTAGGCTCAAAAGTTCCCAATCAGGGTAATTATCCATGAAAATCTTCTTTACCTGGGGAACAGAATTTCTAACAAAAATCCTTTTCTCATGGTCCACAGTGGCAAATACATTTCAGCTGCCTCAATAATCCTGTTCAAAAAAGTAGCTGGTGTCTCTAATGCGGTCTGCCTTATTTTTTCAAATTTACTCCAGGAATTTGGACGCTTTGCATATTTTTCTAGGACTTGTATAAGGGACTTTTGTGCCTGCTTTAATATACGGTATGTGGGAACTGAATTAAGGTCCAGTTCCTCCCAGGTTAATGGCCATGGTGTCGTTCCCTCTGTGTTCCTTGTCTCCTCTACAAATTTTGCTCTATCATGGTGTGACAAGATTTCCCCCAACACATACCAACAATCCTCAAAGTCTGGGTCATGCTGTTTCACAAAAGCCTTAAAGATCTTCACAAATTTCCCAAAATCGTCATGGAAATTTGGGATCTTTCATTTCAGACTTTCCACATCCTCAGACCTGAATCTTGTGTGTTGTTTCACATGGAATATACCATCATCGCATACGACTGGAAGATCGCAAAGGGGAAAAAGGTTAATGGGGCTTTCACCCTTAATCTGAGTCTGCTGTTCCAGCTCAGCCTTTGATGTTATACCTTTGCCAGAAATACCCATGTTCACAAATTCGGTCATGTTGCCAGTATGGGAATTACCAAGGGGTTGATGAGAAAGAGAACCATTTTGAATACACAATTCCAAATTATCCAACTTTATCTGCAACAACTTTAACATTTTTTTTTGGTTTCAGAATCCCTGAAACACCAGGTCACGATAATTTTAACACAATTTGTACCCAATATGAAATAATATCCACCTCAACTTGTATACAAAATAACCAGTAAGAATCAGAACTGGCATATGACATAATAAATCTAAAATGTTAATAGTTAAAATCGGTTGTGCAAACTCAATATCCATTATTTGTGGGAAGCCAATAAGAGAATAGATAAAAATCTGAGACCCCTCTTTTGACACCTCTTATGATCCATGCCTTTTCTTATTGGAAAAACATTATAGACTTATTGGAAAGCTTTGAGTCCATAACCAGACCAGAAGCTACTGAGTTAACAATTTCTCTCCTTGACAATTCCTCTCCTTCATAATTAAGAAGCCTAAACCCTAAAAAATATATTACTTAGATAAGGACTGGAGCCAGACAATTTAATCCAGACTATCTGACCAGGTGCAGATCTGTAAATCAAGGCAGAACGCTATTAGTAAACATCTCCATGAAATTTATTTCTGCTCCCAGAATTAAACCTCTACTAATTGGTGGTTGGAATTTGGCCCTTGTCCTTGCACCCATATCTCTACTTTCTAGACTTTAATGGATTGTGTATGATTTGTAACCCCTTCACAGCTGTTACTCTTTCTTTGTGTTCTTTGTTTGAAACCAGTATAAAATAAAGTCCAAATCCCATAGCATTAGAGCAACATGGGCTAACCACTAGTCTGGTTGTTCTCATTTTCTTTCTTCTGCCTTAACAATCCTAAGCCACCAACACCACTCAGGACCCCAAAACCAAATAGGGGGCTAGCTCCCTATAATTATTCCTCTAAAATACCTGGGTATAACTTTAAACCACAGGTAAGGAATAGCCCAGACACCTTTCCATAGAACCACAAAAGCATAATCTATCCAGTCTTCAACATCACCCCCGAAACTGACCAGCTGAACACAAAATCTATTGTATTATTAGCCACTATTCTGACTAATAACAATTAATAACACAATTAATTAAATACAGGTACAATTAAACATAGCAACAGAGAACAAAACCAAAAAAAAAAAAAAAACACAAGAGCCAGGCCTAGAGACGGGAGGTCCTAGGTTCAAATCTGGCCTCAGACACTTCCCAGCTGTGTGACCCTGGGCAAGTCACTTGATCCCCATTGCCTATCCTTACCACTCTTCTGCTTTGGAGCCAATAAACAGTATTGACTCCAAGACGGAAGGTAAGGGTTTAAAAAAAAAAAAGTTCCTCCTAGTGTTGCATGAAATTGTTAAATTCAAGTGAACAAACATTTGTCAAATCTACATATCTTTTTACATTAAAAAAATTTTTTTTGTGAACTCAACCACCATCAACAGTTTAAGCAATTCAGTATACAGAAAAGAATGAGAGGCTTGCAATAAAGAAACAGTGATCATGCACATAAAGTTTGTTTTTTAAATTTTATATCTCTATATATGTAATATGTATATATGTGTGTATCTGAGTAACAAAATGACTCCTTTGCCCCTGTCCCTTCTATACTTTTTATTTTCTTACATGCATTTAAAAATGTTTTATTGATTTTTGTGTACAAATATAACTTCCCACCTCCCTTCCCTAGAAGCCCTCTCTTGTAATAAATATGCATAGTTCAGCAAAATAAATCAACATGTCTGAGAATAGTGGATTATTATGTAGTATATCAAGTGTATAATATAATTAGTTATGTGTTATATGTTGTGTGCATAATATATCACCTATCATATGTTAGTAATTATTTTGCATCTCAAGTTCTTTTCTTAAGAGGTAGAAAGAATATTTCTTCACTAACTTCTGAAAAAATTATGATTTGCTGCTTTGATCAGTTCTGAGGTTTTTCAAACTATTGTTATCATCATATAAACTATTCTCCTCATACTGTTTATTTCATTCTTCATCAGTTTGTTCAAGTTTTTCCGTTTCTCTGAATCTCTCATATTTTAAATTTCTTATGGTACAATAATGTTCTAATATATTCCTATACTATAATTGCTCAACCATTCTTCAATTGTTGAGCATCTATTTTGTTTTCACTTCTTTTCTACTACAAAAAATGCTCTTGGAAAAATTCTTGTACACATGGGTCTCTTCTCTCTATTCTTGGGATAGATGGCTAAATAGAGTGACAAAACTAAGTCAAGAGCTATGTACAATTTAATGACTTATCAGAAGCCCATTAGTGACTTTTCTCTTATACTTTCAACAATTGTTGTCCTCTTTTTTCATCCTTGTCAAGCTGAATAAAAAGTAAAAACCTCAATTGTTTTAATTTTCATTTTTCTATTCACTAGGGAACTGAAGTATTTTTCATGTTTATTAATCAGAGGTTCTTCATTTGAAGACTATTCATGTCCTTTGGCCACTTATCTAATAGAGAATGACTCTTGTTCATATGTCTTTGTATTAATTCTTCATATAAATTGAATATTAGACCTTCACCAGAGAAATCAACTGAGTTTTCCCCACTTGTCCCTCCTATATAAATGTATTTATTTTGCTTGTGCAAAAGCTTTTCAATTTTATGTAATCAAAATTTCTTACCTTATCTTTTATGATCAATTGTATCCCTTGTTTAGGCAAGCATTCACTCTCATTCATAGTTGTAAAAGATATATTTTTCTCTTCTCCTTTATTTTTTTATGATAATGAGCTTTTATACATGGGATTAATATTTCTTGAGAAACCCCAATCATGCTTGTTTCATCTTCAATTTACCAAGACTGTTCTATCCCTTCAGGTATTAACCAGAGCTTTTATCAACTCCTCTATTATGTATTGTCTTCCCCCATTAGAATATAAGCTCCCTGAGAATAGGGACAATCCTGTGCAATAGGATATCTGATTTTTTTCTTCTTTCTAATTTTTTTTTGTAGTTGAGTACATGGAATCAGTATTAATGTTTTTGATTTTGAAATATAAGTTTACAATATCTATTAGTCTTAATACCAATGCATACCCAAAAGCTTTGGAAATGGAAACCTGCTATTGATCAGTAAGTATTATGGGACTTTAATAATTGTGTCTGATTTCAGAAGGGATCACAAAAGAGCCACTGCACAGTGCAAAGAAGCACAAGGTCAAGGAGTTCAACAAGGTCAAAAAGACCAACCATCCCTGTGGGATTGATGAGGATCTGCACCAAGACAGAGGACTTGTATTGAAATTCAAGGAAGCAGCTGTTTGACAAATCCAGATGCTACTCTTCTCCATGCCAGATTCCTACAAGTACTTTAGTTTGGCTTTTGTTTTGGCTCCCCATCCCCGAGATTGAAGACCAGGGAATCACATTTCCTTTTTACCTTGGAATCTAGTCCCTTCTCTACAGTCCCAGCTGCCAATGGGTAAGTGCAATATTGCTGCAATTGTCCTGCAGACTTGTAGGACATAAATCACTTCATCTGGGCCTTGCTGGTGATTCAAGGACCTGTTAGTTCCTCTCAACTAACTTTTTAGTTAAACCTCTAGGATTTACTATATACTCCATTCTGTTGTCTACAAGCAGGGATAGCTTTATTACATCTTTGTCCTTTCCAGTTCCTTCAATTTCTTTTCTTTTAATTATTATTGCTAGAGTTTCTATAATAATATATTAAATAAAACTGGTGATAATGGACATTTTCTAAGCACTTTTTTTTTCAAACCCTTACCTTCCATCTTAGAATCAATACTGTATATTGGTTCTAAGGCAGAAGAGTGGTAAGGGTTCGGCAATGGGGGTCAAGTGACTTGCCCAGGGTCACACAGCTGGGAAGAGTCTGAGGCCAGATAGAATCGCCCATTTCTAGGCCTGGCTCTCAATCCACTGAGCTACCCAACTGCCCCCTTAAGCACTTTTTTAAAAATGTAGAGGTATAACCTCAGTAGTTGGTATTCTTGGGTTTATTTGAACACAATGCTACTTTCAATTACTTCTGAGTTTTGTTTACTAAATGTGTTCTGCTGATCAGCTTTTCTATTTTTTGATCAGTACCAAATGGTTTACCTGGTAACTGCTTTGCAGTATAGATAGAAATCAGATACTGATAGGACTACTTCATTTTTACCTCTTTTTCACTATTTCTTTTCAGAGTTTTGACATTTTGTTCTTCCATATAAATTTTGTTATTATTTTGTATAGTCATATACCATAACTCCTTGGAACTCTGATTAATATTATATTTACTCTGTCAATTAGTTTAGATAATATTATATTTATATAGTACACGTGTTAAGAATTAATATTTTTTCCAATTATTTGTCTTTTTATTTCCATACTATTTTATAGTTGTATAGTCTTGGGTGTTATTTTGAATGACATTTTTTTCTATCTTTTATTGCTGAGTTTTGTTAAGTATATAGAAATGTTAATTAATTTTGTCAATTTATTTTAATATCCAAGTTATTGTTTCAATTGATTTTTGGTTAAATCTCTAGGATTCTCTAAATAAGTAATCCTATCATCTGTAAATAGTAATGATTTTGTTTCCTCAGTGCCAACATTTATGATATCAATTTCTTGGATTATTGCTATAGCTAGAATTTCTAGAACTATATTAAATAATTGTGGAGACTACAGATAGTTTGACTTTACCCTTGACCTTCACTGTTTTTCCATTGCAGATAATGCTAATTTTCTTTTTCAATAAATGTTTATTATATAAAGGAAAAATTGATTCATTCCTATGTTTTATAATGATTCTAACATAGATAAGTGCTGTATTTAACAGAACTTATTACTTCTCTCCATCTTTTACTCATTTTCCTTTACTTCTATTTATGGGACTGGGTTGTACAGTGGATAGAGAATTGGGCCTGGAGTCAGGAAGAACTGAATTAAAATACAACCTCAGACACTTACTAAATGAATGAACCTAAGCAAGTTGCTTAACTTTGCCCCAGTTTCCTCATCTGTTAAAAAAAAAAAAAAGCTGGAGAAAGAAAAGGCAAAGGTATCTTTGCCAAGAAAATCCAAATGAGGTCATAAAAAGTTGGGTGTGACTGAAAGAACTGAACTATACTTCCTGGTACTCAGGTTCACGACCTCTGCACCATCTTTGATTCTTTATACTTCCTCATTCTTCATATCTCATAAGTTGCCAAATCCTATGTATTCTGCATCTACAACACCTCTTCTTATATGTCCTCTCCATTCTCTACTCATAAAGCCACAACTCTAGTTCAGGCCCTCACCATCCCTCATCTAAAGGCTTTTGTAATAGCTTCCTAATTTATCTCTCTGCTTCCAGTCTCCTCTCTCCAAACCATCCTCCCCACAGGTGTCAAAATGTTATTCCTAATGTGCAGATCTGTCCTCTGCTTCAGAAGCTCTAGTAGCTCTTTATGGCCTCTAGGGAAAAATACAGATTCTTCTCTTTGATATTCAAAGATTTATCATACATTGGTTTCTCTCAAGTCCAATGTTTATACATGATACATATTCTCCTCTCTTCTCTTTAAGCACAGGCTATGCCAAATGCCCGGAATGCTCTCCCTCTACATCTGTCAGAAAGAATCCCAAGCTTCCTTTAAAGCAGCGCTCAGGTCCCTTAATACATGGCATTCCCTCCCCCCCCACACACACACACCCATAAGATGTAAGGCCTTTAGATGGCAGAGACTATTTTGTTTTTGTGTTATATCTCTAATGTCCAACACAATACCTTGTACACTAAAGACTTCAAATGTCTAATGAATTAAATAAAGCTCATTCTGTGTTCAAGGAATTGTGATAGGTGCTGTGAAAACAAAGACAAAACAAACAAGATAGCCTCTTCCCTCAAGGACCACATAAATATTCTACTGCCACATTCCTCCCTACAAGAGCCTGCTAGCCAGTAATGTTTATTAAGGACTTGTTCTATGTTGGAAAAGATAAAGAATAATGAGAAAGCTATCCATGACTAGAATTAGTTTGTAGTTCAATGCAGAAATCACAACTATACCTGAAAAAGACAATTTAAGGACATGTAGAAGCAAGTGCAAGCCAATACAAGTAGTTTGGAAATACAAGTTCTCAGGGCTTTTGACCTCCCTATATTTCACTTTTTGCTCATCTGATAGTACCCAAATCCACCTTTGCCTTGGGAAACCTTTGATCCACATTTTCACAGCCACATGTTCATTCATCATTTTGAGTCTTTCATCAATTTTCCACCAGCTTCTATTTAAACAAAGCATATTCAGACTACTTTTTACCTTTTACTGATAGAGAAACACCATCTAATGTCAAAAAAGAGCAATTCTAGACTCTACATGGAATAAGGAAAATCTGACCTATAGGTCAGGTATGGCTTCCAGGAACACAATGTAGTAAAAAAAACAGAGACTCTATGTATGTGTGTATGTATGTGTGCACATACATGCAACCTGTGTTTAAGTGTTAAAGTTAGATGGAAGAAGAGAATCTGGAAATTACATTATGCTTTGGCAAAGAATGAGTTCTCTAGGAAATTACTGTTATTTTAATTGTTATTTGGTCAATATTAACTTTGCTTAGCATGTCTGATTTTGTTATGCAGGTATAAAATGGGTCCTAAGTATCTAAGTTGGTATAAATGTAAATAAAGTTCTTGCACAGGCACTGACCAAATAGAGATTGATGGGGAACCTAGGTGATTCAGTGGCAAGATTGCCAGGTCTGGAGATGAGAGGTCCTGGGTTCAAATATGACCTCAGATACTTCCAATAGCTGCATGACCTTGAGCAGGTCACTTAACTCCCATTGCCTAGCCCTTACCACTCTTCTGTTTTGGAACCAATATTTAATATCAATTTTTAAATAGCAGGTAAGGGTGGGGGGTTTTTAAATAGTGATTGATGAAAATATTTTCAAAAAAAGCCAAATCTATATTCAGCCCCATAGAAACCCTACCATACAACCCAAGTTTTGATTCCTCAAGGAATTAAGATTTCAGAATTAGTTCTAAACTCTTTCTATTCCTCTCCAGTAATCAATTACAGTGTAATAATAGTAGAAAGGACTAAGGAAAGTTCTGTCATCCTTTTAGTTACCCAGGTTAGCAAACTTAGAGTTACTCTTGACCCTTCCTTTTTCTTCATTTGCCTCCCTACAGAATCACCTAGCCAACTCTTGTCAATTTTACATCCATAATATACATCTCATCCATTTTCTTCTCTCCACTCACATCACTACCATTTTAGTTCTGGTCCTTCTTGCCTCAGACCAGTAACAGATTCAAATAGAAACCAGGGCTACTAATCCATACATGAAGATCTTTGCAGGGAACATATTGATTTAGTTTTTAAATGTAATTTTGTCTAGGTTTTATTGTATTTTTAAATTTATTTTGTTAAATATCTTCCAATTACATTTTAACCTGGTTCAGCCACACTAGGGAGTGTTGTGGGCTGCATGTGGCTGCTTGTTTGACACCCTTGCCTTAGGCTATTGCAACAGCCTCTAAATTGGGTTTCTGGCTTCCATAATCTCCCCTCTCCAATATATCCTCCACAAAATTATGACTCCTCAACCTCAATTCTTCTTAAAGCATAAAGATGACCTTGTTACTCCTGTACTCAAGGACCTTCAGAATTTCTTTGTTTATAGGGCAAAATACAAAATCCTGACTCAGCCTGGCATTTCAAAGCCCATTGCCTGCCTTACGAAGTTTACTTGACATTGTACCCTCTCAGAAAGAGGGATCCCATTAGCTTCTGGAAGGCAGCCTATTCCATTTTTTGAACAGTGCTATTGTTGGGAGAGTTTTTCCAGATATCAAGGCTAAATGTGCCTCTTCTAGCATCTAAAACACAGGTCTTGGTTCTGTGCTCTGGGGCCAAATAAAACAAGTCCACAACCTCTTTCCCATGACCGCTCTTCAATACTTGAACATGACTATCACCCCTGTCAGTGACCTATGCCACCTCTAAGTATTCTCTTCTCCTGAATGAACATCCCTAGGTGTTTCAATTTATCCTTACATTCTATGGAACTAAAGTGACTCCTTAGCGCAGTAGGCAGTGCATCAGTCTTGTAAGCTGAAGGTCCTGAGTTCGATCCCTGAAAAGGGGGATGTGGTACCTTCTATGGAACCAGGCCTTTGCCATGCGCCATAGCCACAAATGCATTTCTTCTTCACATCTGTTTCTAAGAATCCTTGGTCTGTTCAAGGCTCAGCTTCTGTACCCTCTTCTAAGGAAATCTTATCTGTTTATATATTGTAGTCATCCAAGAGAATGTGAGCCTCTAAAGGGCAAAAATGGCTTTATGTTTTGTCTTTGTATCTCCAGTGCCTAGTACATCAACAAGCATTAAATAACTTATTATGTGTTGTAGAGGGTAATGAATTAATTAGTGAATAAATAGTTATTCTAGACTTCCAGAAGCAAGTTTTCAGCCTAAAGATGAAGTTGTGAAGTTGCCAGGGATCCTTTAAGTAAAAAAAAAAAAAAAAAAAAAAAAAAGAATTCTGAGTAGGTCAGATGTAGAGAATTCCCAGAGACTCTTAGGAAAATAGTTGGTCAATGGATCTCACTCTTTTGGATCTTCCTTGTTGAGGAAGAGTGTCTGGAAGCTGCCTCTGAGCATTTGGAAGATTCTGGTGGTAGAGAGCTTGGAAAACATCCTGATATTGAAGAAAGTTGGGAAAAGTGACTGATGGGACAGAAGAGTGCTGGTGCAGTTCTCTGGTACTCCACCGGGGACCAGCAGAGAGCAGGTCATACACAGAGCATGTCTGTGAAACCTGACACAGAAAGCAGGGGGGGGGGGTTGCTTCCTTTAGGAGTTACTGTATATATTTAAGGTTCATCATTTGGAAATAAGCTTAGTAAATTAGATTATCATTTTTGTCAGATAGCATAGTGAGCGTAGTGACTACTTTTGTAGACAAAGAAGATTTCTCTTGTAGAAAAGATTGGGTTTGGGGATTTAGTTAGAATTGTTTAGTTATAGGGATTATATCTCCTATAAATATCTATCCTTTCTTTTCCTTCCCCTGCATTTTTTGTAGTTAATATAAATAGGAATTTTTTATAACCTGTCTCTACCTGATTTCCTCAATGACTAGTCTAACCATTTCCTCAATTGCCATCAACAGAATATCCCTATAAGCAATAGCTTATCAATAGCTATTGATAACAATTACTAATAGATCAATTTCCAACATAACAGTGTCAAGCACTGTGCTAAGTCTGGAGGATAAAAAGAAAAGAGGTAAAAACAATCTTTGCTTTAATTAATATCATAGTCTAATGATTAGATGAACTAGACAGGAATTAAGTAATTTGGGTGTTACTTCCAATCTTGCTATTAACTGTATGATTTGGGGCAAACAACTTCATTTTTCTGGCCTTCATTTCCACATTTGTCAAATGAAGTATTTAAATAAAATGAAGTCAAGTAGACTTAAGTTCTAATCCAGCCTCAGACACTTACTAAATTATTGGCCTTGGGCAACTCACTTTATCTTTGTTTGCCTCTGTTTCTCATTTTAAAGTAGGAATAATAACAACATCTATCTCCAAGATTTGTTGTGAGGATCATATGAGATAATATTTATAAAACACTAAGCCCAGTATTTAGCCCATAGTAAGCATGTTAAGTATAGAGATAGATAGATAGATAGATAGATAGATAGATAGATAGATAGATAGATAGATAGAATATAGATATATATATGCACACATTTTAAAAATCATATGACTAATATACATTGAGTACCTATTACATGCAAAATACTATGCTAAAGGCTAGGACATAGAGAAATATGACCTGGTCCCTGAACTCAAGGAGCTTATAATACAATGCATTCTAAAATAAATTGCAATTCCATATTGTCAGCAGAGATGCTCCCATCTGTACCTTTTCCCAATTGTAAGAAAAGATGGAAGTCTGGGAACTTCAGAACTTCAGAACTCCATAGGGTCCTCCCTATGAAGGGAGCCCAGGGCTACACCACAGGGCTACAGATACATGCATAGTGGAAAGTAATAGCAAGGAAAGAAGAAACTACCTGGATAGGCAATGTCATGAAATATACTGGTGAGCCAGGGGAACCTTGTTTGCATTATCATTCAGAAGTGGATGGAATTAGTTGGTAGTAAGTTTCTCTTGCCAACAACAAAGAATATAATAGAGTGAAGAATATAATGAAAAGCCCTTTTAAAACAAATATTTAATCAAATGTATCCTTAAAACATTGCTTGCCCACAATAGTCACTTATCAAATGTTCTTGATTGATCTTCCTGGATGGAATTTGCTGATTCTAAATATATGAAATTTAATAGGGATAAATGTAAAGTCTTATACTTGGTACAAAGAATAAACTTCCCAAGTATAATAAGATGGGAGACACATAGATAAATGGAAGAAATTAGATTTAGGCAAAAAAAAGTAAAAAAATCCTCTTGATAACAATTATAGTTCACATTTAACTATTGACTTAAGGTTTATAAATTCATAACTTTATATTCTCATCCCCATTTTACAAAGTAAAAGGCAACTTTAAAACAATCGTTTTTGCCTTTCTTTGCATGCCCATAATTTAGCACAGGGCCTGCACAGAAATGTTTAATAAATGACTGTTGATTATTGACTGACTTTTTGAATAAGGAGGACTATGTTAAAATTACAAAAAAATCCCAGAGATATCTAATAACCCTCTGGTTTTTGCCACTGAGAAAAAGGATGTCTTCTGCACAACATCCAAAAATTTAGAAGGTGAAGTCCTCCAGATAATTCTTTTTACAGATGTTATTATCAAGAATTCATGAAATTCCTAAAAGTTATTCAATGATCCTCCTTTTTGAAATTCACAGTTACTCAAAAGAGTTCAGTTTTTCACATAGAAAAAACTAAATAGGTGAAAAATAACTTTTTTCCAAGCAATAAAATGTAGTTGATTCAGTTCGCTGAGTTATCTAGGGCAGAGGGTGGGCCCATATGAGGAGAGAAAGAAGAAAGTGAGCTGGATTGCACTTGCAAAACTGCCTGTGCTCTTACTGAGAACAACCTACTCTCTGGTACAAAGCTTTGTCTTTTAATTAGTTAATTTTTAAAAACGCATCTTTTAAACATAAATGTTCTCCAAGCAATGCTATATGGCTGCAAATCTTGGAAAAACAGTCCCCAGAATATTTTATTCTCAAGAGCATCCCATTCTTCCTGAGCTCACTATAGAATTTTAGGCCATGCCATATGCTGCCTTTCTACTAATGGCCCAAAATTATGGCAATGTTTGAATATTATATTTTCATGTTTCCATTCTTTGTTTAAAAATTAATGTTTTTATTAATATAAGTGGTTGCTAGGGGCAAGCCTAACTCAAGCCGGCCCCCCGCTAGCTTAGGTTAAATTTGGGGATGAAATAAGTTGCTTATCTGACATTTAATAAAAGATTTTCTTAGCCATAACATGGAAAGAATAAGGATACTCCAATATTTAGTTTGGGTAGAAATAACCCTTCTTTGTCTCTTTATCTATGGCTTTTTTATGAATCAATTGCTAATTCTTCTTTCCCAGACTATGAGATAGAAAGCCTTCCCTTAAGGAAAGGTCTCCCTTCTTGACCTGGCGCCAGTTTCCATATGGAAATATATCTCATCAGAGCAAAGTATGGTAACCTTTATGGTCTTGGGATATTCACCAACTTTGAAGGGCCTTGTCTCCAATTAGGCACTTCAATACTACAAAGAGTTATCAAGAAGATGGCCAGGGATGTGCAGCTTGAGTCATAGTCTCCTAGACAATCCAGTCCTAGGAACAACATTTTTGACATTCAAGAGAAGACTAGCCTAACTCCTGTTGGGGATTCAGGTGGGGACAATGGGTAACATTTTTCTCTGTATTAAATTAGGGTAACATTCATCATCATTATTTGTTTACAAAACAATGGGCTCTAGCAACCATGTGTTTGTCTGTCTTACACTTAGAACTTATTTTCTGTTTGCTTGCCTTTATGTATTTAAGACCAAAAATACCTAACCCACTAAAGCACTGAATGATTAATACATTTCTCTGAGAAACCAATTCATAATGTAGCATTTGTTATTTAAAGAAATTTTAATAAACTAGTCTGCTGAAATAAAATTGGAGGGATTATCCAGGTATACTTCAGAGATTTCGCGAGTTTGGTCCTGAATATTACAATAAAGCAAATATCATGATAGAGTTGTACAAATTTTTGGTTTCCCAGTGCATACAAAAGTTATGTTTACATTGTACACTGTGGCACAATCGAATATAATGGACTTCTCTACTAGCAGCAATGCAATGATTCAGGACAATTCTGAGGAACTTATGAAAAAGAACACTCCCCACATTCAGAGAAAGAACTATGGGAGTAGAAACACAGAAGAAAAACAACTGCTTGATCACATGGTTCAATGGGGATATGACTGGGGATGTAGATGCTAAACGATCATTCTAGTGCAAATATTAATAATATGGAAATAGGTCTTGATCAATGAATGATATATGTAAAACCCAGTGGAATTGCTTGTTGGTTATGGGAGGGGGTGAGAGGAAGGAAGGGAAAGAACATGAGTCATGTAACCATGGAAAAATATTCTTAATTAATTAACTAAAGACACTTTAATAAAGAAAAGAAGTTTTGTTTATACTATATTATAGTCTATTAAGTGTGCAATAGTATAATGTCTTTAAAAATGTATATACTTTAATTTTAAAATACTTCATTTTGGCAGATATAGACCAACATGTCACACCATATACCAAAGTCAGACTGGTTTTGTATCCTCTATTAATGGGAGTTCTGGTTCCTTATCTCTTTCTATTGCTATAACAAATGAGTAGTTCTACACAAACATCTCAACTACAACAGTGTTGGAATTCTAGATTAGTAGATTTTTTTTGCTGTTTAATTTAGTGACACAATCTTTTTAATGTTCATTTTCTAATATTTTTGTTGTATTTTAACAATGTGCTAAATTATTTTTTTTGGCCAAAGGCTTGAATATGAAATTTATATTTGTCATGTTAAATTATACTGTTTGTGGCAATGGCAAAATATGCAACAAACAAGCTACTGGATGATTTCTTTCCTAATTCTCTAATTATGCTTCAATATTCCCTTGTCAATAAGCTTTTCAAAAGTAAAAAAAAAAAATAGGTCAGAATGGTTACATGAAAAAGGGTGATACCATAAGCAAATTAGAGAAACATGGAATAGTTTACTTGTCAGATCTATGTATAAGAGAGGAATTTATGACCAAACAAGAGATATTATGATATTATGACACTAATTCACTGTTGGTAGAATTATGTTGATCCAACCATTCTAGAGAACAGTTTAGAACTGTGATTATATTAAATCAAAAAGGTTTTACACAAACAAAACTAATGCAACCAAGATTAGAAGGAAAGCAGAAAGTTGGGGAAATTTTTTATAAATATCTCTGATAAAGGCTTCATTTCTCAAATATAATTAGAACAGAGTCAAATTTATAAGAATATAACTCATTCTCTATTTAATGGTCAAAGGACATGATAAGCAGTTTTCAGATGAAGAAATCAAGACTTATCTATAACCACATTAAAAAATACTCTATCACTCTTGATTAGAGAAATACTTACATGAATTGATGCAAAGTGAAATGAGCAGAACCAGGAGAGCATTGTACACAGTAGCAGCAATATTGTATAATGATGATTGTGAAAGACAGCAATTCTCAGCAATTCAGTGACACAAGATAATCCACAAGGACTCATGATGAAAAAAATATGCTCTGCCTCCAGAGAAAGAAGCAATGGAGTCTGAATACAGACTAAAACATACTGTAGTTCATGTTTTTTCAAGTTCCCTTCCACAAAATAAATATGAGAAAATGTTTTACCTAAATGCACATGTAAAATCTATATCAGATTGCATACTATCTCATGGAGGAAGGAGAGAGAGATTTTGGAACTCAAATTTTTTTTTTAAACTTAGATTAAAAAAATAATTAGTAAAAAATACTAACCATCATCTGAGCCTTCAGTGAGTTGTAATCTTTTTTCTAGTGGAGGGTCTTGCCTCGCGTTGATGGCTACTGATCGAAAAAGGTGGTAGCTGCTAAAAGTTGGAATGGCTGTGTCAATTTCTTAAAATAAGAGACAAAAATGAAGTTTGCCTCATTGATTGACTCTTTCATTTGAACTATAAGCTTATTAACTGGACTAATTTCAATATTGCTCTGTCTCAGGGAATAGGAAAGCCCCAAAAGGAGTAGAGAATTAGGGAACAGTTACATCAAGATGGGCCAAGTGTCTAGTATGAAATGTATGAGAGTTTTTCTGTGTTGTCCCTCTGGTGGGACCACATCTGGTTTAAGAAGGATAAGGACTGAGAAAATATTTGGCAATCAAGAGATCATTATTACCTTTGGAAAGAGTTATTTCACTTGACTTATGAGGCCAACTACAAAGAGTTAATAAGAGAGTAATAAAAATGGCAATGGAGACACCTATTATAGTTGGACTTCTCAAGGAAGTTAGTCACAAAATGACTTGTTCAGAGTCATACGGACAGTGTGTGTCAGAAGATGAACTAGAACCCATGTCTAAGTAAGTCCAAGGCCAGGTCTCTATCAACTACAACACACTGTATCCTCTTTTGAGGCCTAAAACCTGCCATTCTGCGATTTCAATCCACTACTCTTAGTTCTATCCAATGGGAATAAATAGAACAAGTCATCCCACTTCCACATGACAACGCTCCAAATATCAGAGAAAAAGCTATTATGTTCTTTTTAAAGTCTTCTCTTCTCCAGGATAAAAATCTCCATTTCCTTCAACTGATCCTCACATAGTTTTATCCTGAATTTCTTCACAATTTTAGTCACTCTGAATTTTCTCCAGCTTATGAATATTTTTCATAAAATGTAGCACCTAGAACTGAACAGGATATCCAGATGTGGTCTCACCAGAAGGATAGTATGGAAGAACTTTCATGCCTTTCATCCTAGACACTTTGCCATCTTTATGTAGCCTGATAGATGTAGTCTTTATTCACAGGTTTTGACTACATGCACAATATAACCACACTCTGCTTCTCTTGGGTTCTTCATCATAGCCTAACACGTAGGTGGGCACAGAGCAAGTACCCAATAAATACTTGCTGGTTGATGTAATTCACAGTCCTAGAAGCCAAGAGTCTTGGGTCCATTGTTGGCTCATTCTTTAGATTGCCCAGGAACTTGAATAAATTACAGATTCTCTTTGCTTCCATTTCCAAATCCATAAACTAGATATAGTATAGGAAGAAAGGAAGGATTCAAACAACAAAAGCAGACACTAGCTCACAACCTCTCTAGAATGATGAGCCATATCTTCATTTTTTAAAAATTTCATGATGTCTCCCAAATTCCTCAAAGCCTGTATGAAAAGTTTTTCATACTCTATCATACACCATCTTTCCTGTCTTGGTTTTAGTAACATTTCTCTCTTCTGGGTTATCTCTTACCAAATAGTTCCTTCTTAGTCTCCTTTTCTGGATTATCATTACTCTCCTGTCTGCTAACCATGGATGTTTTCTTAAGATTTTTTTCCTGGTTCCTCTTCTCTCCTCCTCTCCTCTCCTCTCCTCTCCTCTCCTCTCCTCTCCTCTCCTTTCCTCTCCTCTCTCCTCTTCACCTTTGCCTAGCTATCTCTGCTTCAAGTCTCTCCTCACTCCAAACCCTCTTCCACACAGATAGCAAACTGTTTTTCCTTAGGCACAAGTCTGGCCATGATATTTACCTACTCTGTAAATTCCAGTGTTGCTCCTAGGGTAAAATTATCTTTTCAGCTTCATTATACATTACAATCCTCTATAGTCCAAACAAACTGATCTTGTCTCTTTTCCTTACCTATCTCATCTCCCATCTCCATGATTAAAATTTATTTCCTATTCACCTCTGTTTCATAGAATCCCTCTCTTCCTTTGAAATACATCTCAAGCACCACCTTTGCTGATTCTCCCAATTTTCTAGTGCTCTTCTTCCTTAACTGCCTTGTATTTATATTGAATTAATTCTATATAATTACTTTCATATGTACTTGTTCCCCACAACCATCAGAATGGTGGGGAGTTCCTTTGATAGTAAGTATAGTTTCATTTATTTGTATTTTTATCCCTAATGCCAGCCACATGCTGGCACATAGGCTATTAGTAAATGCTTGTTTATTGATTTATTGGTGACCATATCACATCTCATGAGTTTCTAGTTTCTAGTTTCATTTCTAGGCAAATAATAATCATATGTAGCATTTGTGTGCTACTTTAAGATTTGAAGAGCATTTTACATATTTCATCTCATTTGATTCTCACAACCTACCCATAAAGCAGGTACTATTATTATCCTTATTTTACACATGAGATCAAGGATGAGAAAGGTTAGGTTAGGGTCACATAACGCTAAGTGTCTAAGAGAGGATTTGAATTCAGATCTTTTGAGCACTCGTTTCATGTCTTGAACTGCCTGCTGGATAGCTCTATCCAGATAATGTAAAAACATGTCAAATTCAACAGTTGCAAAACAAAATCCATGTCTCATTCCTACCAAAAACAATAGCAAAAAATAGCCCTTCTACTAAACTTACCTGTGTTTTGCTAAGGGTGTTACCATCTTTCCAGTCATCCAGGATAACAGCCTTTGAATCATCCTTGACTCTTCATCTTCCCTCACCCTTGTCTTGTCAGTCTTAAATCTCTTCAGATCATTACCCTCTCTCCAATCATATGGCCATCACTTTGCTTCAGACTTTATTAATCAAATCTAGCATGACTACAATAGTTTCACAATTGTTTTCCGTGTTTCCCATCTGTTTTCCAACCTTTCCTCGACACACAGCTGCCAAAATAGTTTTTGTAAAGCACAGGAGGTTCATGAAACACTGCTGGAAAGAAGAAAGAGGAGGAGGAAAAGGAGAAGGAGGAGGAGGAGGAGGAGGAGAAGAAGAAATACCTATTGCCCTTAGGATAAAATGCATACTCCTTAGCCTGGCATTTAAAGCCTTTTACTTTAGCTTCAAACTAAAATTTCCACGTTTTTCTCACATTACTCTCCTTTGTGAGCTCCACTTTCCAGCTAAACTGGTCTATGTGCTATTTCCCCAACTCTGTTCCTTTTCCCACCTTTGCAGCCTATCTTTCATATCTAGAATATACTTTTTTCTCATTAAATATAAAAAAGAGAAATTAATAAAAAAAATCTCTCTTAACAGCTCCTATGGGAAACATTCCCAACTCCCTCAAGTTATTAGTGCTCTCTCTTTCCTTAAATTAAGCTATATTTATTTGTGAGAGTGCTGTGGACTGGCTGTGTCAGTTATTGCTTTAACAGCAAGGGAATGTAGTTGACCACAAGGTGGCAATACACTCAAACCACCAACGAAGGGCTTTCATCAAAGCAGGTCCAAAGCACTGGTGTCGACTTCCACACAGGCAATAATTTTCCCACCAAGTACCAGAGAAGGCTCAATCCTACAAACTCTTGGACTACTTCCTTCTTTTCATCACCCTGACTTCCCAGTACACTGATTTAGAGATATAAAAAGAAAATGGAATATAGCTCTGAGATATTAAAATCATGGAAATCTCAATATGGCTCTAGTCACCACCATTGTTTATCTCAAAAATGTCCTTCTCTCTTGTTAACCAACTTCATTTACTAGACTGAGACTTTTCATAAAACTGTTCAGTGGTGAAATGTTTCATTAAAGTGAAGTAAACACTGTAAAGCAACTAGTTATTAAGCCTGATCATTTCCCACAAATCCCATTTAAGCTACTAGATTATGGGAAAGATTTAGGGAAAGGAAAGCTTATTTGGAATCCCCTGGGATCAGCTCTTTGAATAATTGTCAAAAATAGGCATTTTTAAGTATCACCAGCTTGGAGGCTTTGCTGGTCCAGTCTTGCTCCACCTCAGCTTCAGCTGACCCATTGATCGATCTTGCCATCACAACACCTTGGTCCTATGTCTACTCCAGAATCTTCACCTCAGCCATTATAGCTCTGGTGATCTGTATTAGATCTATCTTTGCCAAGCTTACATAAGTGAAAGCAACATCAAGTACCCAGGGATAACCACCCCAATAGTCAGCTCCCCATCTCACCGTTTCTTCTTCCCACTCTCAAATATATAGTTGAAGGGAATGATGGGCCAGCAATGCTTTCCAAAGGTGAAACTCCTCAGAAGACAAGGGTGGGGGAACTACATAACAGCATATAAAATCTCCCATCTCCCACTCTCTCACATGATCTTATCCCTGTCCTGATCATGCAGAGTCTTGCTTCCAATGCTCTCCTGACTCAGTTTTCCCTGTTGCAGGACCCAATGAATTCCACAGGGATGCAATATGTTCCAGATCCTACCTCAGACTTCTCTATGTAAATATTACAGGCTCCTAATAAAATGTACAATGGGGATGAGGGCAAAAAAATTTTTTTGTCTTTGTATCTCCAATGTCTTTTACATACAGAAGTCATTTCATAAATGTTTGTTTGATTGAATTATTTTTTAAATCAGAGAACTAAAATTAATTTTACTTTTACTTCATAAAATAACTGGAGACATTTCAGGAATGTTATAAAACTGGAGTGCTAAAGGTAGACATCATCTAATGTTTATGTTTGAAGTTCTATATTTTTTTTAATTTTAATTTTTTATTTCCAGGAAAATTTTCCATAGTTACATAATTCATGTTTTTACTTAACCTTCACCCCCTCAAATCCACCTCTCCCCCTGTAGCTGACTCGAATTTCCACTGGTTTTAACATGTGTGATCAGTCAAGACTTATTTACATACTATTGATAGTTACATTGGTCTAGTCTGAAAAGGTCTACATCCCCAATCATGTCCTCATCAACCCATGTGTTCAAGCCGTTGTTTTTCATCTGCATTTCCACTCCTGTAGTTCTTCCTCTAAATGTGGGTAGCATTCTTTTCCATAAATCCCTCAGAATTGTCTTGGGTCATTGCATTGCTGTTAGTACAGATGTCCATTACGTTCTATTTTACCACAGTGTATCAGTCTCTGTGTACAATGTTCTTCTGGCTCTGTTCCTTTCACTCTGCATCAATTCCTGGAGGTCTTTCCAGTTCACATGGATTTCCTCCATTTTATTATTCCTTTGAGCACAATAGTATTCCATCACCAACATATACCACAATTTGTTCAGCCATTCCCCAATTGAAGGGCATACCCTTGCTTTCCAGTGTTCTGCCACCACAAAGAGCACAGTTATAAATATTTTTGTGCAAGTCTGTTTATCTATGATCTCTTTGGGGTACAAACCCAACAATGGTATGGCTGGATCAAAGGGCAGGCAGTCTTTTATCGCTCTTTGGGCATAGTTCCAAATTGCCATCCAGAATGGTTGGATCATTTCACAACTCCACCAGCAGTGCATTAATGTCCCGATTTTGCCACATCCCCTCCAACATTCATTACTCTCCTCTTCTTTCATTTTAGCCAATCTGCTATTTGTGAGGTGGTACCTCAGAGTTGTTTTCATTTGCATTTCTCTAATTATTAGAGATTTAGGACACTTTCTCATGTGCTTATTGATAGTTTTGATTTCTTTATCTGAAAATTGCCTATTCATGTCTCTTGCCCATTTATCAATTGGGGGATGGATTGATTTTTTTATACAATTGATTTAGCTCCTTGTATATTTGAGTAATTAGACCTTTGTCAGAATTTTTTGTTATAAAGAATTTTTCCCAATTTGTTGTTTCCCTTCTAATTTTGGTAGCATTAGTTTTGTCTGTACAAAAACTTTTTAGTTTAATGTAGTCAAAATTATTTATTTTACATTTTGTGATTTTTTCTAACTCCTGCTTGGTTTTTAAATCTTTCCTTTTCCAGAGATCTGACAAGTATACTATTCTGTGTTCACCTAATTTGCTTACAGTTTCCTTCTTTATATTCAAGTCTTTCAACCATTCTGAATTTATCTCGGTGTAGGGTATGAGATGTTAATCTAAACCTAATCTCTCCCATATTGTTTTCCAAATTTCCCAGCAGTTTTTGTCAAATAGTGGATATTTGTCCCAAAAGTTGCGCTCCTTGGCTTTATCATACTGTTTTGCTGACGTCACTTACCTCAAGTCTATTCCACTGATCCTCTCTTCTATCTCTTAGCCAGTATCATATTGTTTTGATGACTGCTGCTTAATAGTATAGCTTAATATCTGGTACTGCTAAGCCACCTTCCTTCACGTTATTTTTAATTTTATTTCCCTTGATATTCTTGATCTTTTGTTCTTCCAAATAAACTTTGTTGTATTTTTTTCTAATGCAGTAAAAAAGGTTTTTGGTAGTTTGATAGGTATGGCACTAAATAAGTAAATTAATTTGGGTAGAATGGTCATTTTTATTATGTTAGCTCGTCCTACCCATGAACAATTAATGGCTTTCCAATTGTTGAGCTCCAGTTTTATTTGTTTGGAAAGTGTTTTGTAGTTGTTTTGGTATAATAGCTGTGTTTGTTTTGTTAGATTGATTCCCAAGTATTTTATATTGTCTAGGGTGATTTTGAATGGTGTTTCTCTTTCTTCCTCTTGCTGTTGTGATGTGTTGGAAATGTATAGAAATGCTGATGATTTATGTGCATTTATTTTGTATCCTGCCACTTTGCTAAAGTTGTTGATTATTTCTACTAGCTTTTTAGTTGATTCTCTAGGATTTTTTAAGTAGACCATCATATCATCTGCAAAGAGTGATAGCTTAGTCTCCTC